>NC_037672.1:147645365-148013731 GCF_003255815.1 Theropithecus gelada
GACATTAATGGGAAAGTATTAGGCCTACATAACCATGGCTACAAGCAAATTATGTGGATTCCAAAGGAGGGTCAAAATAAAAAAAAAAAAATGCCACAAATGACATTTCTAAATATTCTAATAAGATTGAATTAAAAGACAAAATGCTACTATAATTCTTTAGATAAAACACAAAGAAATTATACTTAATTTAATCCTCTTCACTAGAATTTTGCTCATTGTGCATATTTCTTTTAACAGGCTTAGGATAGTTAAATGCATTACAGCTACAGTATGACTCTGATTTCTCTCTAATGCCATTTATGTTTTCTAGAATTATGCTAAGTGAAGAACAAAGTACACTGTGTTATTCCCATTTATTACAACCATGTCCATAATTTACAAGCTTATTATGCAAGCCTCATACAAGGGAAATCAGAGAATAGTTAACCACTGTCAAAGAACGGTGAGCCAGCATACATTTTTGTCAGCTACATTTTCTACATGGACCTTAAAAGGAGCATTAAGATCCACACATTCACATTATTGGGAATTAATATTGGAAAGGACTATTTAAAGATAATTTTATGAAAAGCATTAGGGAGAAACCAGGTGTTCTAAATAAGTAACAGTTGAATATGATACAGGACTAAATATAATGACAAAGAAATATCAACATACAGGCAATGTGCTTTGTTACATATTGTTTTTTAATAAAATGTAAGATGAGATTTATAAAGAGAATATTAATTTAATCATGTCCATTTTCTCTGTGATGGTACACCCTTTCTTGTTGTTCTGAATTTAAAATGTACACCTTAGAAAGCTAATAATTTCACAGCTATTTTGGAAAAAGTAAAAAATATTTTGTTCTGTGGACTTGCAGAAATATTAATATTTCAAAATGTATTTCAATTGTTTCTGGCTTAATGAATAATAGAATTGATGCCTTAGAACAACTCTATTACTGAAACACTAATTATTTCTAGATAAATACATTTCATGGTCCATTTAGCTCTCCAAGATATTTATTACACCAAAATCACTTCAGGAAAACCATGTTTTCCTTTTGATACCACATGTATACTATGCTATACAAAGGTACAGCTATCATCAGAAAGAATTTTGATCCCATCAAAAAGACCCATGAAATGCTTGGCATAAGTTATCTAAACGTTTTTATTTTAAAACTGCAAAACCTTTTGGGTGAAAAAAATAACTTCTTAAAAAGATTCAACAAATGCACATTGAGTTCCCACTACGTGTCAGGCACTATGCATCAGAGTAACATCCTAATTTATTCAGTATCTGATGTCAAAATGACATCAAATCTTTAATAATAAAGCACTCTGAAACTCTAAAACCCTCAATACAACAATCCTCCATTCTCCTTGCCATGGGCTTTTAGATGTTGCCAGATAAGGCACCAGAGATCACTGGCCCATGAACACATGTTATTTCCATGACCACTCTTCCACCTGCAGATCAACTGAAATACGATTAAAACAAACAAACATGGTTCCTGTTGGCTGTCCTTTTCATCTCAAGACCTTGACTTGCCTTTCTTTCTATGAATATCAAAAATTAGGTACCCAGAAATATAATTCATTATATGCAAATATCCTTTGTAATAAATATCACATGCTACATTTATTCTATATTAGTGAATACTTCATACAAGTAGCTTTCAATGCAAATTTTTGAAGTTTACTTTTCTAAAAGTTAAAATTTTTTTCTTTATACTGGAAAATTTCTAAAACTGAATTTTGATGTCTGATAGACACGTAAGTTACACAAATGGAAGCAAATTACACTCTTACATAATACACAAGTAATTTACTATTTTTGTTTTTGTAGTCTTCTAGAAAAAGTTGTGCAAAAATTAGAAATTAAAATATAATGTTTTCTAATAGCCAAATAAAAATTTTTGTCATTAACTTTACTTAAAAGAGTCAACACATGTTCCTGAAGTTCGTAGCATAAAATATTCCATGGAGTATACATTTTATAATTTGTCAAGTTCCTTAGTCCTAAAAGGCAATTTAATTATTTTGTTTCTATAAAGTAAAATCAACAACAGCATGTCCCATTTGGCTATCTTAAAAGAAGGTAGATATATTGAGTAAAATTTTAAAGAAGGCATTTAACCAAGTTTATCATCACAGTCCTGCAATTTGCAACATAAGAAAAAAAAAATTTTATTATATTTTCCAAACTATGCTTTGAAAATACAGTTATTTTCAAATAACTAAAAAATATAAAAACAGCACAGTTTTTTAAAATAAAATGTTATATATGTAAAAATTTGGCTATAAGTATAGATAGTAAGATAGTTTAAGTGCTTCCCTTAATAATTCATTTCAAAAGGAATAAGTAGATAAAGCAAATATTATTTTGGAAGTAGTTGAGGAAACTGATCTACAAAGATCCACAATTGTACCCATACTGATTGGATAAATATGGATCTATAAAGATCCATAATTGTACCCATACTGATTTTCTCCTTCCCTTTGGCTTTAAATTCATACAGACGATGAAATACAAAATTAAATTACTCTCTTCTTCATCTGGCTTTGATCATATCCAAAGTCATTTATCTAAACCTAAGCCATCTACAGAAAATCAGTGGCCAAATCCTAAAGGTATCCCTTTACCTCACTGCAGAATTTCCCCAGGCTCCATGCTTGTCTGTGAGAATGTTGATAATTTTCTGGATTAGTTGAGTTGCCGTCACATGGTCACGATATTTTGCTGCTCTTATCAAATGATCACACATCTTCTCATCTTCTCGTTTCTCTGCAGAATACTGGGCACACAGTGACTTGGAGAGAAAAAAAATTAATACTATAAAAAATATGAAAAAATACCTTTAAAATCCATTATGAAATAATCTTTACCCTAAATCAAAACAACCAAAATTTTAAATCTACTTTTACATTCCTCATTAACCTAACGACTGAGATTTAGTGATCTGCTCTTTCAGTAAAACATCCCACAAGAATTTACTTCTGTGAAGTCAATCATGAGATACACTCAGAAGTGATAAACATTCAAGTAGAGACCTGAACAATGAGACAAAGACAGTCTTGTAAGAAGCAGGGGCCCAGCACGACAAACAGCATGAAGTGAAGTTGCAAAGGACTTGAGACATAGTGAATAAGGAGAATAATGGTAAGAAATAATTTTCAAAAGGCAGGCCAAGGCCACATCATTTGTATTATGGTAAGGAGCTTAGATTTTATTCAAATGTAATGGAATCCCAGTAGAGAATTTTACGCATATAGCCGCTATTTAGAGAATAGATGGTAGCGGGACAAGAGAAGAGAAGTTGGCAGTTATGAGGCTACTGCAAAGGGCCAGAAAAGAGACAACAGCAGCTTACAATAGTAAATTGAGCTAGTTCTAAACACCTTTAGAACATGAAACTGTTTGGTCTTTTAAGTCCTAGCAAAATATACCAAAAGCACTGGGATTGCCTGGGATCTTATTTAAAATGCAGAGTCTCATGCCCCACCCCAAATCTATTCACTTTGTGTTTGAATTTTAATTCTCAGGCAATTTATATACATTAAATTGTGTATATATATATTTTTTTATATATTTATTTATAAAAATAAATCTATTCACTTTGTGTTTGAATTTTAATTCCCAGGCAATTTATATACATTAAATTGTGTGTATATATATTTTATATATATTTATATGTGTGTGTGTGTGTGTGTGTATATATATATATATATTTTTTTTTTTTGGAGACAGAGTCTTGCTCTGTTGCCCAGGCTGAAGTTCAGTGGCGCAATCTTCTTGGCTCCTCTGCCTCCCAGGTTCAAGCAATTCTCCTGCCTCAACCTCCCGAGTAGCTGGGACTACAGGTGCCCGCCACCACGCCCAGTTAATTTTTTTGTATTTTAATAGAAACAGTGTTTCACCATGTTGCCCAGACTGATCTCGAATTCCTGAGCTCAGGCAATCCACCAGCCTCGGCCTCCCTAAGTGCTGGGATTACAGGCGTGAGCCACTGTGCCCGGCCAGGAATCAAATATCTTAGTATGTGCAAAACACTATGCTAGGGAGATGAAAAGCTGAATTTAATAAAGAGGAATTTTAGAAGTTAGTTTTGGGTGGGAATAAAGGAAACCTTTAAAGCAAAGACAAGGCAGAAAAACAAGGGAGGGACAAAGCAAGAGAGTTTGACCCAAGTACAAAATACAGGTAGAACGAGTAACAGACTGCAGAAATTCTGGAATGCAGAATGAGTATAGAAAAAAGTCACAGGAGTCACAGTATACTTATACAAATGACTACAAGATTGGGAAGCAAAACAAAAACCAGGTTACGGTATCACCCTTGCTAATATCTCCTGTCAGTCGTGATCAATTCACTCATTTACCTCTTTAGGTCTAAATGTCCTAATCTGCAAAATTAGCAGATTATATTAGATCTAAGATTGCGTCAATCCGAAGATCCTGGGCAACCTCTGTGAGGGTACTTGAGGGTACCTGAGTTCAACATCTCAGAGATGTTCACTGGTAAAGGCAAACTGTTTATTTAAACACTGATGTGGAGAAAATAAATCCTAATAAGAACTAGATTAACTGATGAGAAATTAAAAGTAAACTTGATATACTGTACTTTTTTGTTTGTCTGTTTGTTTGTTTGTTTGTTTGAGACAGAGTCTCGCTCTGTCACTCAGGCTGGAATGCTATGGCGCAATCTCTGCTCACTGCAAGCTCCGCCTCCTGGGTTCACTCCATTCTCCTGCCTCAGCCTCCCGAGTAGCTGGGACTACAGGCGCCTGCCACCATGCCAGGCTAATTTTTTGTTTTTTTGGGTTTTTTTTAGCATTGACGGGGTTTCACTGTGTTAGCCAGGATGGTCTCGATCTCCTGACCTCGTGATCCACCCACCTTGGACTACCAAAGTGCTGGGATTACAGGCGTGACCACCACACCTGGACCATATGCTATATTTTTTAAAAAGATTGACCCAAACAAACCACAAGAGAGTTCACTTGTCAAAAATATGATTCGAGCAAATAAAAGAAAATGATTAAGAAATATATGAAAGGGCAGTAGTTTAAGTGAAGATAATTAGGAAATTATTTCATTGTAACAAAAATGTCAACTGATATGTCATATTGTTATATATTCACTCAAGAACTGAGAAACATTCTATAAGTTATTTCATATCTAACCCAACCATACACTAAAACAAACAGTACGAAATGATAAGACACTCACAGAACCGTAAACTTCCAACATTCTCTACTATATATCCATATCTGTCCTTGTCTAACTTCACCTAAGAGGAAATTCAAATCTACTGACGAGATTTACAAAATCACTGGTTTCTGAAATGCTATGAAACACCACATACCTTCATACTAAACAGTATTAAAAGTAACCAAAAACATATTATTAAATAGCTTATCATTTCTATCTCATTAATATTATAATAATTTAACATCAAATTATATTTTGTAAACATTTGATGAGCTACTAAAGTTTGTTCGAAAAGGCATAATTCTCAAAACAAGGGCTCAAGGTAAGCTCAATGGTAAAATGCTTTAAAGTGTTCTTTAATGGATCCTTCTTTACAATTTGAACAGCAACTTTTCATATCTGACATAAAATCTATAGATATAAATCACATTAAAGGGCTATTCTTTCCTGATTATCAATCTCTGTCTCTTTGTGGAACATTAGGGTCACATCTGACCTAGAAACATGATAAAAGAAAACCAAACAAGAATGTTTCATAAAGATATAATGAACTTGTAACTATTTATTTAAATGTCCTTATAATGTAATTTGAAGATGTTCTTATTTAAAAACCAATAATAAATTCTATGTATGAAATATCATTCAAAGTCATGTGGAGATAAGAAATATTTACTTTAGAATCAAATACATATTACTTATTTGTAGTATACATTTTTGTGTATGTATGTATACTTGTACTTGGAGATTGAGTGGAGGTACAAGAGACATTAACAAATATTGCTATTTATCAGTAACATAAACGGTCAGATCTAAAATTTTCATTCAATTTTAAGGCAGAATTTTTTATGTTTTATATCAACTTTTCTGTGTTCCTATTGTAAGCACTATATAAACTAGATAATATAACATCACAACATGGCCACAAAATATTTGATTATAAAAAGAAAAAAAATAAGCATTTGGGGAACAATTCTATTTTACATGATTATTGCTAAAGAAACCTAAGATTTGTAACCAAAGAATGAAGAAACTCAGTATAGGATAAATAAAACTCCTCAGAAGAAATTCAGTCACTCACAGTAAAGAGACAAATTGACCATTTTAGCTCTTTAAATGTAAATGGAGACAATATTTAATTTTTCCTTCTAGACATCATGGCTCTACCTAATTTCACTATTCATCCTTTGCATGAACGTGAGAGGACACAAATGGAAAAACATTACATGCTCATGGATAGGAAAAATTAATATCGTGAAAATGGCCATACTGCCCAAAGTAATTTAGAGATTCAATGTTATCCCCACCAACCTACCAATGACTTTCTTCACAGAATTAGAAAAAAAACTACTTTAAATTTCATATGGAACCAAAAAAGAGGCCATAGCCAAGACAATCCTAAGCAAAAAGAACAAAGCTGGAGGCATCACGCTACCTGACTTCAAACTATACTACAAGGCTACAGCAACCAAAACAGCATAGTACTGGTACCAAAACAGATATATAAGACCAATGGAACAGAACAGAGGCCTCAGAAATAATACCACACATCTATAACCATCTCATCTTTGACAAATCTGACAAAAACAAGCAATGGGGAAAGGACTCCCTATTTAATAAATGGTGCTGGGAAAACTGGCTAGCCATATGCAGAAAACTGAAACTGGACCCCTTCCTTACACCTTCTACAAAAATTAACCCAAGATAGATTAAAGATTTAAATGTAAGACCTAAAATCATAAAAACCCTAGAAGAAAACCTAGGCAGTAACATTCAGGACATAGGCATGGGCAAAGACTTCATGACGAAAACACCAAAAGCAATGGCAACAGAAGTCAAAATTGACAAATGGGATCTAATTAAACTAAAGAGCTTCTGCACAGCAAAAGAAACTATCATCAGGGTGAACAGGCAACCTACAGAATAAGATAAAATTTTTGCAATCTATCCATCTGACAAAGGGCTAATTCCAAGAATCTACAAGGAACTTAAACAAATTTACAAGGAAAAAACAAACAACCCAATCAAAAAGTGGATGAAGGATATGAACAGACCCTTTTCAAAAGAAGACATTTATGTGGCCAGCAAACATGAAAAAAAGCTCATCATTACTGGTCATTAGAGAAATCCAAATCAAAACCACAATGAGATACCATCTCATGCCAGTTAGAATGGCGATCATTTAAAAAGTCAGGAAACAACAGATGCTGGAAAGGATATGGAGAAATAGGAACGCTTTTACACTGTTGGAGGGAGTATAAATTAGTTCAAGCATTGTGGAAGACAGCATGGCAATTTCTTAAGGATCTAGAACTAGAAATATCATTTGACCCAGCAATCCCATTACTGGGTATACACCCAAAGGATTATAAATCATTCTACTATAAAGACACATACACAGGCATGTTTATTGAGGCACTATTCACAACAGCAAAGATTTGGAACCAACCCAAATGTCCATCAATGTTAGACTGGATAAAGAAAATGTGACACATATATTCCGTGGAATACTGTGCAGCCATAAAAAAGGATGAGTTCATGTCCTTTGCAGGGACATGGATGAAGCTAGAAACCATCATTCTCAGCAAACTAACACCAGAACAGAAAACCAAACACCGCATGTTCTCACTCATAAGTGGGAGGTGAACAGTGAGAACATATAGGCACAGAGAGGGAAACATCCTACACAGGGGCCTGTCCGGGGATGGAGGGCAAGGGGAGGGATAGCATTAAGAGAAATACCTAATGTAGATGACAAGTTGATGGGTGTGGCAAACCACCATGGAATATGTACGCTTGTGTAACAAACCTGCACGTTCTGCACACATATCCCAGAACTTAAAGTATAATAAATAAATAAACAAACATTTTTTAAAAGTCCTAAAAGATTTAAAAAAAAAAAACAGAAATGGAAAATATTAATAGACATATTCTCTACTAAAGAAATTGAACTCAACTACTTTACCACAAAGAAATCTCAGGCCCACATAGTTATATCGGTGAATTCCACCAAACATTTAAGAGGAAATAATACTGAGGCCAGTCAAGATGGCTCACACCTGTAATACCAGCACTTAGGAAGGCTGTGTCGGGAGGATTACTTGAGCATAGGAGTTGGAGACCAGCATGGGCAACATGGTGAAACCCCACAGCTACAAAAATACAAAAATCAGCCAGGTGTGGTGGCATGCACCTTTAGTCCTAGCTACCTGGGAAGCTGAGGTGGGAGGATGGCTTGAGTCCAAGAGGCAGAGGCTGCAGCAAGCCGAGATTGTGCCACTACACTCCAGCCTGGGTTACAGAGCCAAGAAGAAGAAGAAATAATAATGAAGAAACAAAATTTACAATAGCATGAAAAATATGTAATATTTAGCTACATTTTAAAATTTATACAGATCTTATAAAAAAATAAAACCATAAAAACTAAAAAAATAAAATGACAAAATATTGTTAAGAGAAATTAAGAAGCTAAATGAAGAAATATACAATTTATATATACAAAATATAGTTTATAGATTTAAAGATTCAATATTTTAAAAATTGATTTTATATATTCAACACAATCTTACTAAATATTTTTAGCAATTCTTATAAATACTGAAAAGCTGATTCTAAAACATATATAAAAACAGAAGGTAGGCCAGGCCAGGTGGCTCATGCCTGTAATCCCAGCACTTTGGGAGGCCGAGGCAGGTGGATCACGAGGTCAGGAGATCGAAACCATCCTAGAAAACAAGGTGAAACCCCATCTCTACTAAAAATACAAAAAAAGTAGCTTGGCTTGGTGGCACATGCCTGTAATCCCAGGTACTCAGGAGGCTGAGGCGGGAGAATCGCTTGAACCAGGGAGTCGGAGGTTGCAGTGAGCCGAGATCACGCCACTGCACATTGCACTCCAGCCTGGAGACAGAGTGAGACTCCATCTCAGGGAGAAAAAAAAAAAAAAAGAGAGAGACAGAGAAGGTAATAACAGCAAAGCAACTTTAGAAAACTAAGTTGTAAGACTTTACACCCTTCCAACTATACTATAAAACTAGAAATGAGGCTGGGCGTGGCGGCTCATGCCTGTAATCCCAGCACTTTGGGAGGCCGAGACGGGTGGATCACGAGGTCAGGAGATCGAGACCATCCTGGCTAACACGGTGAAACCCTGTCTCTACTAAAAATGCGAAAAATTAGCCGGGCGGGGCGGCGGGGGCCTGTAGTCCCAGCTACTTGGGAGGCTAAGGCAGGAGAATGGCGTGAACCCTGGAGGAGGAGCTTGCAGTGAGCCGAGATCGCGCCACTGCACTTCAGCCTGGGTGACAGAGTAAGACTCCGTCTCAAAAAAAAAAAAAAATTTAAACAACTGCTCTTTTTTTTTTTTTTTTTTTTTTAAGACAGAGTCTCTCTCTGTCGCCCAGACTGGAGTGCAGTGGCTGGATCTCAGCTCACTGCAAGCTCCGCCTCCCGGGTTCACGCCATTCTCCTGCCTCAGCCTCCCGAGTAGCTGGGACCACAGGCGCCCGCCACCACGCCCGCTAATTGTTTGTATTTTTTTAGTAGAGGCGGGGTTTCACCATGTTAGCCAGCATGGTCTCGATCTCCTAAACTTGTGGTCTGCCCGCCTCGGCCTCCCAAAGTGCTGGGATTACAGGCGTAAGCCACCATGCCTGGCCCAACACCTGCTCTTTAAAAGAACAATTTATAAAATGAAAGGTAAGCCACAAATTGAGAAAAAATATTTAACATACATATAAATTACAAATGAATTCTTTAAAGAATATATAAAGAATTCATACAACTAAATAAGACAAACAACCCAATTAAAAATAATGAGCACAGGATTTGAACAGGCATTTCACAACTGGCTAATAAGCACATGAGAAGATGCTTAGTCAGCAGAGAAATGCAAATAAAAATCACAATAAGCTATCACTATACACCCACCAGACCGGCTAAAATTTAAGAGCTACAATACCAAGCACTGACAAGAACATGGAACAACTGGAACTCTCATATCTACCTTGGTGGTTGAATTGTAAAGTCATCAATTACTTTGGAAAACAGTTTGTCAATTTCTTGTAAGCTTAAACATATACTTACAGGAGCATGTAGCAATTCTACTCCTAGGTATTTCCTCAAAAGGAGTAAGTACATATTTCCACAAAAATAACTGGTATGAAAATGCCCACAGTGCATTTAGTCATAAAAGCCAGACACTGAAAACAACTCAATATCTGCTTATAGCTGAATGGATAAACAAAATAATTCAACTTAGTATTTTAAAAAACAAACCAATAATACACACAACAATGTGAACAAATATCAGAAAGTTTATGCTGGCCAAAATAACCCAGAGTACCTACTATTTGATTCCACGTATATAAAATTTTATAGCAGATAAAACTATCTATAATAACAGAAATCAGATCACTGGTTGTCTGGGACTGGATATGAATATATGGAGAGGAATTGACCACAGTGGATCACAAGGGAATTCTCGAGGATGACCCAAATCTCCTATATCTTGATTGTAATGGTAACACAGATACACACCTTTATCATAACATACATTTTGCATGTAAAATTTTATTACATGCAAACTATACTTCAATAAAGTTTATTTAAGAATTGTTTGTTTGTTTTTTCAGACAGGAGTTTACTCTATTGCCTAGGCTGGAGTACACTAGTGTGATCTTGGCTCACTGCAACCTCAATCTCTTGGGCTCAAGTGATCCTGCCACTTCAGTCCCCCAAGTAGCTGGGACTAGAGGCACGCACCACCATGCCCAGCTAATTTTTTCTATTTATTGTAGAGATGAGGTCTCACTATGCTGCCCAGGCTGGTCTCAAACTCCTGAGCACAAGCGATCCACTCACCTCGGCCTCCCAAAGTGCTGGAATTACAGGCATGAGCCACTGCGCCCAGCAAGAAGTGTTTAAAAGGTGAATGGACAAAGTATAGATGGAGAAAGCAGTTAAAATACTCATGCCAAAAAATAGGCTCATATAGCAAATAGGTAAATACCTTCTACAAATAAATGAGGAAGAGACAGATAACCAATAAGAAACTGGGTAAGAGAGCAACATGTACTCACAAAAGCAAAAAACAGAAAACATATAACAAGCAGAATAGACTCAATTCTTTTAAAAATTCAAAATAAAAGTACAACTACCGGAATGCCAAAATAAAAATTATCAGTCAATTGTTGATGAGAATGCTGAACAATGAGAACAACTCTACATTGAAGCTGGGCATGGTATATACTTTCACAAGATAGTGTGGCAATATCTATTAAAAGCGAAAATATGAACATTTTGTAATCAAGTAATTCCACCATACAGAAATGCATGAGGACATGCGCCAGACATATAAAATGTTCAAAGTGCATTATTCATAATAGCTAAACACTTAAAACAACCAACCAAACAAAAGAGATTATTAAAAAACTAATGGCCTACATATTCATAAAAGCTAAAGATTGGAAATAATCCAATGGCCTATCAACAGTAGAAAGAGGTAATGAACAGCCAGCAGTCTATACATAATGGAATACTATGTAGTAATGAAAGTGGAGTTGAAACATGTAAGAAAATAATTAAATTTTGGAAACATAATGTTGAAATAAAATTTCCAGAATAAAATACATATATTATAATTCCATTTATGTAAGGATCAAAAATTGTGCAAGAAATTATAGTGCTAAAAGAAACATACTTAAGTTTTGAAAGAATAAAACAAAAGCAAATGTCAACCATAAAATTCAGAACAGTGGTTACCTTAACAGGGTAGAAAGGGGTTGTGATTGGACAGCTAGAAGACTTCTCACAAACTCTTTGTTTCAGTATCACAAAAAAATTAAATTAATGATGTTAAACATACATTGTTTCTAAAGATAGGTTTTCAGAGTAATATGTTTTTAAAGAAACAGGTTATAAAAAGCAAATTTTTATTAAGTTTGCAATTAAGGTCTTATTAAGTTTTGAAATAAAAATAAATTACACACAATTTTAATGATAAAATAGCAAGCCCTTTTCCTAAATTAATAATGTTTAATGATAATTAAACAATTTATGTGTTGGTCTAAAAGTTTTGTATTTAAAACCTCTTTTTAAGACTTTTAAAAGAAACACATACTTGCTTTTAAAAACAAATCAAAGAACAATGCCATAAAAAAGAAAAAGAAATTTCTCTTTTCTACTTCCTCCCTGTTTGGTCAGTTGCTTTCTACAGAGGTAGTCACTGTTTAGAGTAAAATGTCATTCCTATATAATGGAATCAAACTGTACATCATTCCATTTCAGGACCTTCTTTCTTTTACATGGCTATAGATTATTACACTTTTAGTTAACCAAGCATTGCTTCTGCTAAACACATTTAAGTGTAGTACTTTACTTCTCAATTTGTCTTAAAATCACTTACACTATAAATTACTTGTCTCACTGCAAACAATTTAAAAGTGATATCACTTCAGGGACAATAAATGAAGAAGTTTCTCAATATTTCACTTTTGGAGGTCTTTGTACTTGATCCCCTACCTTAGATTTAAAGCGTGATCTTTAAAAAAAACAAAAAAGCTATCTACAGAAACTCAGAAAGACTCATAGAAAAGACAGAAAAATGAAAGCTTAAAAATGTCGACAGCAAACAAAAGTCAACCCATGATAATGTGTGACAGCAATCTTTAATTCTGAAGTGATTCCTCTGTCATGCAATGACTCGAAGTATTGATTTCTCTCAGCATGAAAAAGCCTAAGCCAATGAAACAGATAGAGCAGCATCCCCCTTCTCCCTTTCCCTGATAACAGCATTCAAGGTTAAAACAGGCAAAACACTTATGAAAGTATCTCTTCCATTTCTTCTTGTTTTAATAGACTGTATACAACTTGTTGGGTTCTTATCTTTACGAACTATAGTCCTCAGACAATATTTTTAAATAATTTGAAGATTAATATAGGTTCTTCTATTCTTTTGCTTTACACTTTTGGTAATAAAAAACTTTTCTTCTGTGAACTCTTAAGTATATATAATATTTGGGAAAACAAGCCAACACTAATAAGAAGGCTATAGTTTTTACTTGTGTGCCAATTCCACACATAATATTTTGTTTTCATTATTTCTTTAGAGTACTTATTTACAATAAAACCCACAAATATCTAAACATCTTCCAAAAAGACAAAGTGAATCCTTCAACAATGCAAACATATATCATACATCTGTTTGGAAAATAAAGTAAACTATGGCTACTATCTGTGTTCAAGAAAATAGTAATGGCCGGGCACGGTGGCTCAAGCCTGTAATCCCAGCACTTTGGGAGGCCGAGACGGGCGGATCACAAGATCAGGAGATCGAGACCATCCTGGCTAACACGGCGAAACCCCGTCTCTACTAAAAACACAAAAAATTAGCCGGGCGAGGTGGCGGCGCCTGTGGTCCCAGCTACTTGGGAGGCTGAGGCAAGAGAATGGCGGGAACCCGGGAGGCGGAGCTTGCAGTGAGCTGAGATCTGGCCACTGCACTCCAGCCTGGGCGACAGAGCGAGATTCCGTCTCAAAAAAAAAAAAAAGAAAATAGTAATAACATAAAAGTAAGCAAAGGATAGGGTTGAAACCAAAGAATTATATTTTAAAACTATAGTATGCAACAAAAATAACAATCAGTTCTCTGTATCCCCAGGTTCTACATCCACAGATTCAATCAAATTTTTTGTTTTGTTTTTGAGTCAGAATCTCACTCTGTCACCTAGGCTGGAGTGTAGTGACATGATCACAACTCACTACAGCCTCAATTTCCCAGGTTCATGCAACCCTCCTATCTCAGCCTAATGAGTAACTGGGACTACATGCACACATCACCATGCCCAGATAATATTTTTCTTTAGAGACAGGGTCTCAATGTTGGCCATGCTGGTCTCAAACTCCTGGCCTCAAGTGATCCTCCTGCCTCAGCCTCCCAAAGTGCCGAGATTACAAGTGTGAGTCACAGAGCCAGGCCTTAACCAATTTTTGATCTGCAGTTAGTCCTGGAACCAATTCCCCATGGATCCAGAGGGATGAGTGTGTATCTTCACAAAATATTATGTATAAATGGTTACACACAGACAGATAAATTAAGAAGCTTTAATTTCTTAAACTTTACTTTTTGCTAATCTGCAAAAGAATTAGATGATCTTAAGGAAATCTTATCATCTTTAAACTCTACCTAACCAATGGGTTTTTAAAAGCATAAAAAACTAGGGTCTTTTAGTTGTATTAGCAAGGTCTCCTACTTTTGAATAAATATATTGGCTACTACAAATAGGTTAATCTCACACTTAAATTTCAAGGCCAGACGTGGTGGCTCACATCTGTAATCCCAGCACTTTGGGACGTTAAGGCCAGCAAATCTCGAGGCCAGGAGAATTCGAGGCCAGCCTGGGCAACATGGCAAAATCCTATCTCTACAAAAAATAGAAAAATCAGCTAGGCATGGTGGCATGCACCTGTAGTCCTAGCTACTTGGGAGGATGAGGCAGGAGGAGAGCTTGAGCCCAGGAGGTTAGGCTACAGTGAGCCATCATCAGGCAACTGCATTCCAGCCTATCTGACAGAGTGAGACCCTGTCTCAAAAACAAAAACAAATTTCAAATAAAAGTAGTTCAAGAACAAGCATGAAAACCAGAAAGAAAAAAGCAATTATGTATAAAAATCATAATTAACAATGTAGTTAAGAGCACCAACTCTAGAGCTAGATGACTTGAGTTTTAACTCTTGGTTTTGATACATTCATGCTTCAGCAAATTATTTGAAACCCTGTGCCTCAGTTTCCTCATATAAAAAAGGAGATGATGTGGTATGCTTTTCAGGAGGATCAAAAATAGGCATAAAACGATTAGAACATAGCCAGTCATATAATAGTAACACCTAACATTTATTGTAGGCTTAATTGTGGTGTTATCAAAATACATAACAAATAGTCTCTGTCTTCCAGCATCTCAGTGTAGTTCAGTAAAATAAATACAATATGAGATAGAAATAAGCTATGAGATAACTGCTCAAAGAGTTATAGACAGTATGTTTGGAAAGACAGAAAAAGAAGGAACTGTTAGGAATCAGGGAGAGGATGGGCACAGTGGCTCATGTCTGTCATCCCAGCACTTTGGGAGGCAAGGCAGGCAAATGAATACCTTGCACTCAGGGAGTTCCAGACCAGACTGTAGAGATGGCAAAGGCCTATTTCTACAAAAAAAAAAAAAAAAAAAAAAAATTAGCCAGGCATGGTGGCACACATCTGTAGTCCCAGCTACTTGGGAGGCTGCGGTAGGAGGATTGCTTGAGTCCAGAAAGTTGAGGCTGCAGTGAGCCGAGATTACACCACTGTACTCCAGCCTGGGTGACAGAAGAGACCCTGCCTCAAAAAAATTAAAAAAAAAAAAAAAAAGGCCGGGCACGGTGCCTCAAGCCTGTAATCCCAGCACTTTGGGAGGCTGAGACGGGCGGATCACGAGGTCAGGAGATCGAGACCATCCTGGCCTACACGGTGAACCCCGTCTCTACTAAAAAATACAAAAAACTAGCCAGGCGAGGTAGCGGGCGCCTGTAGTCCCAGCTACTCGGGAGGCTGAGGCAGGAGAATGGCGTAAACCCAGGAGGCAGAGCTTGCAGTGAGCTGCGATCCGGTCACTGCACTGCAGCCTGGGTGACAGAGGGAGACTCCGTCTCAAAAAAAAAAAAAAAGTCTGGGCGCAGTGGCTCACACCTGTAATCCCAACACTTTGAGAGGCCAAGGCAGATGGATCACAAGGTCAGGAATTCAAGATCAGCCTGGTCAAGATGGTGAAACCCCGTTTCTACTAAAAATACAAAAATTAGCTGGGCATGGTGACAGGTGCCTGTAATCCCAGCTACTCGGAAGGCTGAGGCAGAGAAGTGCTTGAACCCAGCAGGTGGAGGTGGCAGTGAGCTAAGATCATGCCACTGCACTCCAGCCTGTGTGACAAAGTGAGACTCCGTCTCCCAAAAACAAAAAAAACAGGGAGAGTTTCACAGAGGAATTAAAGGCTAAGTACCTGTTCACCAAGAAGAAAGGGATAGAAAAAATAAAATATAGAAAATAAAAGAGGCCAAAAACGAAGAGAACAAGCTCAAATACATGCATTTTTTAAGCAAAGATAGGAATAACAGAATGAGACATGTAATAAAGAGCCTTCTCTTTTTAAATATCCTGATACATGTTTATATTTTCCTTGGGTAACTAATATTTTTACCAATTACTTTCATAAAGGAATTATTCCTCAAAGGTTTATATAAATCCTTTAACATATAAAATATTAACTAGATTTATATTTCTCAGCTGATGATTGTTATAATGCTATAATTTCTTTCATTCATATTCAAGTGTATTGCCAACACAGACCATTTCAAAACAACACACCTGAATATTAACTCGGTTATAAGCAGTTTCTCAAACCACCTGTAGTGAAGGGCCATTTTTGGGTTTTTTTAACCTTTTTAAATACATTGAGCACTGATGCCTTTGATGACACTGCCAGTCATTCAAGCTGTAAAACTCTTTAAATATTCAATTTCTGTACTCAGCTCTTTGTGGATTACTAAGAAGTAATTTGGTCAGCAGATGACACTTAAATAGCACTAATATAAAAAGATATGTAGAAGGAAACTATTTTTATCAACTCAAGTATTGCCATTTTGCTTTGTATGGTAAAATACTTGCTTTGCAAAATAAAATACTTTGTATTATAAAATACTTGATCTTATATTCAGTGCTTTAATTTTTATTAATAAACCAGAAACAACAATAAATATTCTAAATGCACATGAGAAAAGCTTAAATTATAAACAAATGTTGTATGAAATACACAGTAAAGATTTTTAATTAGCTTAGTTTCTTATTGATCTTTATTTTAAAATCCATTAAGAAAAGGAAGGCTTTACATTAGTACATGATCTGGTCTACGGTTAAGATAACCAGAAGATACCATAAACTGAAAGCTTAAGTAAAGGCTCGATATATCTATGGGGGATATATTCAGACATTTTCTTAGAAGAGATGTTCAACAGCATTAAGAGGTCTGGTTTTCAAAATACATTTTATAAGAACGTACTGAGAAGATAATGAAAAAACACTCTTCCAGTTTGGATTTCATTTGATCAACACTGCCTGCAACAGTTTTACCTACATATAAACCTTTTGCTTTTTCTAGCTTGCTAGCTTTAATAGAAATACAGTAATACTAAACATCCAAGTAAAACAGCTGTTTTCTTAACCTGGTACAGCATCACTTAACAATCCCCAAAGACTCATCGATTCACTTTTGAGTGGTCTTCCTTTATCCCAATGACAGTTCCTTTAGTTTTACAAACAGCTCACAAATTATTATTTCTTGTTATATGTATGTATATACCTGTGCCTTATACAGGTGAGAATATGATGTTCAAAAGATACCTACAGAAGAGTAACAGCAGAAAATATTGAGGCCTTTCTTTTAACCTGGTCATTAAAAAAGGCTAAAGTTGAGAGTAAGACAAGATAAAACACATCATGGAAGAATCTCTAAAAATAGTGTGTTCAAGACTAAATACACAAGATTTTGGATATGAAAACTGAAAAATATTATTATTGCATAGTCCAGGTCTGTAGAAGCCAGAGCATATATGATAAACTGGGGTAAGAGTTTCCTTAAAAAAATTTGATGGTACTGTTATCACTCAACCCGAGGCAAGAAAAAAGAGTAACATTGGATTGAGGAAAAACCAAGATTCTTCTCTAAGAGAGGAAGCAGGTTAGCCTGAATTCGAGAAGGAATCTTGTCAAAAGAGCTCTCACTGTTGGGGAGCTGAACTAGCTTCTGCAACATGGCCAAGGGAGAAGGCCTGGGGAGAGAGGGAGACAGAGTCAAGAGAAAACTGCCTGTTCAAGAGTGTGGCCTATGAATCCTAGGAGATGCAATAACTAGTATTGTTTTGTTTTCCTCTTCTGCATTGTGGTGCCCTTCTATCATTACAAGGCCCACAGAAGAGAAAAGGAGAGGTCTACGTTCATGCTTTGGGCAACAGGATAAAGAAAAACAGCTACTGCCTGGAAAAGTTGTTCGTCAGATGGGAAGAGGTATCCTCCAAAGCTCTGACACAACTCTATCCAGCAATAGTGTGGACAGGAACCTGATAGCAGTGATAAGAGGCCTAGATTCACTGTGGCACATATAAGCATTCAATTTCCAGAGATTACTTAGAAGAAAAAAATAGCTGTTATTGAACACTTAACATGGATTCAGAGTAATGGGTACATTAGGTTTATCAAGTCCCATTTATTCCTCACAACATAGCTACAGGTAAACATCATTATTATCCTGATGTAAAGGTGCAGCAGTGGTGTCTTAGCTCACATGGTTTAGTGAATGACAATGCCAAGATTAGTCAACAATTTGATCTGACTACGTAGTAAGAGCTAAGGTCAACTGCAGCAGAATAATCATTTCTCACTGTTTGGGTACTGAAACTATAGCAATTGGACATTAAAAAGAACTAGAATACTTGTCAGTTGGTTATACTGGTACAGGTTGAGTATCCCTTATCCAAAAATTCAAAATTCAAAATGCTCCAAAATCTGAAGCTTTTTGAGCACCAACATGACCCTCGAAGAAAATGCTCATTGGAGCATTCTGGATTTCCAGGTTTTCAGATTAGAGATATTCAGCCAGTAAATATAATACAAATATTCCAAAATCTTTAAAAACCTGAAATCTGAAACACTTCTGGTCCCAAGCACTCTGGATACAGGATACTCAACCGGCATTTTATTTCTCATATTAACTGATATTATTTTTATCAAAGGCGAAGAAAAGAACAATGATAGAAAACAGAAAAGCAACAATTTACATTTGTATATATAGTCTGGCTTAACGACGAGGACAAGTATCATACTGTTTATAGCCTAGGAGCCATACAAATATGTACAGTATGTTACTGTATTAAATACTGTAGGCAACTATACCGCAATGGTAAGTATTTGTATACCTAAACATAGAAAAGATATGATAAAAATGAGTAAAAAAACAAACAAACAAAAATGGTACAGGGCACATACCATGAATGGAGTTTGCAGGACTGGAGGTTGCATTGGGTCAGTCAGTGTGCGAGTGGTGGGTGAATGTGAAGGTCTAGGATATTACTGTATACTACTGTAGACTTTATAAACCCTGCACACTTAGGCTATGCTAAATTAATTAGAAATTATTTTCTTCAACAATAAATTACCCTTGCTTACTGCAACATTTTTACTTTATAAACTTAAAATTTTTTTTAACTTTTTAACTCTTTTGTAATAATACAGTTTAAAACGCACATTGTACAGCTGTGCCAAAATATTTTCTTTCTTTATATCCTTATTCTATAATTTTTTTCTTTTTTTGGAGACAGAGTCTTGCTCTGGCGAGACAGAGGCTGGAGTGCAATGGCACAATCACAGCTAACTACAGCCTCAACTTCCTGGGTTCAAGTGATTCTCCCACTTCAGCTTCCTGAGTAGCTAGGACTACAGGGGTGTACCACCACGCCCCTGGCTAACTTTTTCATTTTTGGTAGAGATGAGGTCTCCCTATGTTGCCCAAGCTGGTCTCAAACTCCTGGACTCAAGCAATCCTCCCACCTTGACCAAAGTGCTGGGATTACACTGTGCCTGGTCTATAAACTTTACTCTATTTTTAAATTGTATTTTTTTTTTTTTTTTTTTTTTGAGACGGAGTCTCGCTGTGCTCCCAGGCTGGAGTGCAGTGGCGCGATCTCGGCTCACTGCAAGCTCCGCCTCCCGGGTTCACGCCATTCTCCCGCCTCAGCCTCCCAAGTAGCTGAGACTACAGGCGCCCGCCACCACGCCCGGCTAGTTTTTTGTATTTTTAGTAGAGACGGGGTTTCACCATGTTAGCCAGGATAGTCTCGATCTCCTGACCTCGTGATCCACCCAAAAGTGAGATACAAACACACACATTAGGCTAGACCTATCCAGGGTCAAGATAATGAATATGACTGCCTTCCACCTCGACATCTTGTCTCACTGGAGGGTCTTTGGGGCAGTAACAAGCATGGAGCTGTCATCTCCTATGATGACAATGCTTTCTTCTGGAATACCTCTTTAAAGACTTGGCTGAGGCTGTTCTACAGTTAATATTTTTTTAAATAAGTAAAAGGAATATACTCTAAAATAACAATATAGTATAGTAAATACATAAACCAGTTACACAGTCGTTTAGTATCATTACCAAGTATTATATAATTGTGCTGTGCTTTCATACAAATGGAAACACAGGTTTGCTTCCGCCAGCCTTACCACAAACACGTGAGTAATGAGTTACACTACAACATTACAATGGCTACAATGTCAGTAGGCAACAGGAGTTTTTCAGCTCCATTAAAATCTCATAGGACCACTATTGCATATGTGGTGTGTCATTTACCAAACCATTGTTATGTGGTGCATGACTGCGTGTATATAAAGCAAATATTGTCAAGCTTAGCATTTCATGGTTTCTACCCTATAGATGGAGAAATATAAATAAAGACATTAGCTAAAATGTCCAAAACCGCTATGGTGGTAGGTATCAAAACTGGGATGAGAATTGACATTCTAATACTTTGCTATCAGGCTACGATGACACGAAATCTGTCAATCCACCATCTCTTCACTGAATGACAAAAGTGATCAACACAAAGCGTACATCGAGGGAGGAATGTGGGAAGACAAAGGGGTACATTAATCACTGAGGCAGAACCATCCTGGGCAAAAGAATGGTATGCTTAGTTTTAAAAAGGTTATCCTTGACTTTGACCATCCTTCCTCTCATTTAGGGTTTTTAAGATAAGGTGGCCAACTAGAAACAGAAAACTAAGGAGAAAAAGTTAGGAGAAAATCAAGCGAGAGAATAAAGAAGAAAAGACAAATAGGAAAGCATAAATAGCAGGTTCACATAAAATTACTTTTGCACTATTTCCTAATTACGAGTTTACTTTAAAAACTAGTAAGAAAAAATAGTATATAAGATTTCTTTTGCACTGTATTTTAACAACTAAATGAGAAACAAAATGAGTTCAATTCAGTAATGGTAAAAATGAGATAATGAACAAAGGTGGGAAAAAAGTTTGTCATTCAACTAATCTTTAGAGTTCAAGACATTTTGCACTCTACCAATTTTACATGCACATAGGAAAAAACATATCAAGTCATTAGAAAAGAACAAGGTAAACAGAAATAACATATATTCAAGGTGTAGTTTCAATCATCAACAAAAGTGAACGAAAAGGAAATACCAAGATAATTACATAGGTGAGACTCCAAATAAATAATATTGCCCTTTCACAACCTATGTTTTAGAATAAAAATATTATAAGCTACAGATTTGAGACTAGACTAATGACCTTTAAGGAACCTCATATTATTGCAAAGAAATTAAGTATCCTATCCAACACTACATAGTTAATTAGCGGCAGAACAACGCCTAAATCCTAGTTCTTACAAATCCCACATCTGTGATTTCTATCATACACTATAGACTGCAAAAACAATTTTACAACTTATGTGTAATTAAATATTTTAAATTCACGCTCTTAAGCATGAATTTAAACATGCTTTAACAAAGCAACACTTAACCCTTAAAAAAACCATTCAAGTATTATACAAAGTCCATATTTCAACTATCAAACTGTAAGTTCAGAAATAATTTTCATAGAGATTTAAATTCTGGCTCGGCATGGTGGCTCACACCTGCAATCCTAACACTTTGGGAGGCCGAGGCAGGGGGATCACCTGAGATCACAAGTTCAAGACCAGGCTGGCCAACATGGTGAAGCCCTGTCTCTACTAAAAGTACAAAAATTAGCCAGGCATCATAGTGGGCACCTGTAATCCCCAGCTATTCGGGAGGCTAAGGCATAAGAATCTCTTGAACCCTGGAGACGAGATTACAGTGAGCCAGGATCACACCACTGCACTCCAACCTAGGCGACAGTGCAAGACTTTGTCTCAAAAAGAAAAACAAAATTTATTTGCCTTTATACATCATTAAAAGCTCATTAAGAAAAGCAGTGACAATCCAGTAAGCAATGCTAGGGAACAAAGTGATTACTACTTTTCTTACTTGCTGTCTCTACTGGGATATAAACAGAAGGTAATTTTTAACAAAATATTATCTTAATATTAAAGAATCTAGGATCTCACATGAAAAACTGATCCCCCAAATTTATGTTAGCTGGATATGGAAATCTTCTTTAGTCCTACCGTATGTCTTCTACTACTGACAATTTCATTCATTCAGCAATTCTTTGAGAGCTTCCTTGAGAGCTTCCTATGTTCCAAGCCTATACTAGATACTGAAATTAAAATAAAACAAATCCTTTTATAAATTAGTCAACATGTAATACTTGTTTCCCTCAGTAGACACCAATAATTTCAAAACATTTTTAACGGTTAAAAGTAATTCTCACAAGTTGTCCAATAAGAATATAATGCAGAAATTGCTAATGTAATGTCCATAACAAAACAAAAGGTAGTAAAGGTTAGCATTTAACGATTTCTCCTACATGACTGTAATAAGAGATGTGATACATACAAACCATACAAATCCTTACATAAGCAAATCTCAAGACAGAATCCATAAACATGTAAAAATTACATGTAAAATGTGTTATATTTGTATGAATTTATCAAGGTTACATTTTCAAAGAGTCCATTAGCAAAAAAAAAAAAAAGAACTATTAGCTCAAAATATAACGAACAGAACATTTCACATAATATCCCATTTTTGAGCCAGGCTAAGTGGCTCATGCCTGTAATCTTAGCATTTTGGGAGGCCAAGGTGGGAAGATCACTTGAGCCCAGGAGTTTGAAACTCTCCTGGACAACATAGCGAGACCCCATCTCTACAAAAAAAAAAAAAAAAATTTAAATCTTAGCCAGGAATGGTGAGGCACACCTGTAGTCCCAGCTAACCTTGGAGGCTGAGGTGAGAGGGTCACTTGGGCCCAGGGGTTAGAGGCTGCAATGCACCATGATCACACCACTGGACTTCAGTCTAAACCACAGAGCAAGACATCGACTCAAAACAATTATGTGTATATTTTATATTTGTTTTATATTATAAAATAGATACACAAATATACACTCATAATAAAAAGTCTAAAATGCTATGTGCCAAAACATTGTCTTGCCTCTTGGTGGGGCAAAGATATTGGAGAAGGTTCTCGTTTTACTTTACACTATTATTTACGGTTATATTTTTCTTCTTTTCTTTGTTGCAGTATTCTCCAGCTCAAAAATTAATGAATTAAAACACAAAAAGAGTCACTGATCGAAATCAAATTTTTCTTAAGTTAGGGTATTTCAGGTTAACCTTCTGGGAAGTACCTGAATTCTATTTTTAAAAGAATTTTTTATTTTTTTTATATAATAGTGTCAATAACAATAGATTTGGGCATATCTGGATTATAGATATATAGAAGCAGTTCATATGCTTATAGCTCTTATACAAACACAAACCAATTACAAATTAAGTTCAAGCAGCAGCAGAGAAATAAATGAATTTATATTTTTGTGATTGTGTAAAGTGAAAATATAATTTGTAATAAATTGATAATCACTAGATTAGACTATCATGTCAAAATGGCATCAACCAAGCCATGAAAATTGTTAAATTCAGTCTATTTAACAATGATAATTGAAAATGACAATTAATGACAAAATTTATCTTTCATAATAAGAATATGTGACTGAAACACATTTATATAGACTAAGATTTCAGTATTTACTTAACACATACAACAGATTCTATACTATGGAAATGGCTTGTTGTAGCAAGTAATGTAATACTTGTAATATTGCTGGTTACATAAAAAAATGAATTCACATGACGTGATGTATCATGTACTACATGAATAAAAATTTGACAGAAGTTTAAAAATAGAAATGTAAAGGGAGATTATGGCACAGACTTCAACTTATTCGCCCAAATGTGCCTCCCCCTTCAATAGTACCAGAGGCTCCTGATTCTTAAAAGCCTGTAGCTGTCTAGAATAAAGAGCATATTTCCCAATTTCATACCATTTTGCTTTTATTAATAAAACTAATGAAAAGTCAGGAAGGAAAAACGATGAATTTAAGTTTTAGAGAAAGTGAATATAAAGGGGTAAGAAAACACAAGGTAAAGAAATATGGCAGATTTTTGGAAATGTGAAACTGGAAATGAGGTCTGCATTATAGTCAGTAACATTAAAGGTGAATCCCATCAAACCTTTAAAAGAAGGTAATTCCAATGCTACCTAACCTGTCTCTGGGCATGAAAAAAGAATGGAAATTGTATAATTATTTACAACAGGCAAGTATAACACTGAAGCCAAAATCTCACAAACGACTAAGATTGCATAGAAAGTTAAAACAACCACAACCCAATTTAAGAATAGAACATGAAAATTACAAATAAAACATTAGTAGACACAATCTGGCAAGATTAAAGAAAAAACTAAGACCAAAATATACTGGCATAATATTGACATATGTAACATTGAAAAAAGTATACTATGAATAACAACTCCACTGCTCCACTAAAGGATGACAAAATTGAACAACATTCTTCATTTACAAAAAAACTCTAAAAAAGTACTGAATAAGTATTTCATTAAAATGATAAAGCATATATACTTCAGGTCAAAGGCAGTATCATACTTAGTAGGGAAACACTGAAACATCTCTGCTAAAGTCAGGAATAAGAAAAAGATGCCCACTATTAATTTTTAACATCACACTGGTGATAGAAGTCAATTCAATTAGACAAGGGAAAAGCAATTATAAGAATAAAAGTTGGTAAGTTGGTACCAATAAAAGTTGGTAAAACTATCAATATCTGCAGATGATGTGAGTGCATGCCTGAAAAGCCCAAGAACATCAAATGAAAACACTCTTTTGAACCAGATGAGCTGAATCTAATGTTAGATTAACAAGCCAAAGAATTCTGACAAAAGAGATTCAAAAGGGCAATAAGAAGGAAGAGGAGGAGGACCAGGAGGAACATAGACCTATTAGTATCAAAACACATTGCAAAGACTCAATAATTAAATTGATTAATATACTAGTTTGACACTAGTATATGAAGTCACATATAGACTAATGGGAAAAAAAATCAAACTAGAAACTGACCCCAAACATATAGGCATTCAGTATATGATAACAGTAGCATCTTAAACGAAAAATTAGACTATGTGGTAGGTGGTATAGGGAAAACTAGGTAGGCATATAAAATAAATTGAATAACACAATCTATACTAAGATAAATTCCAAATAAATTAAATATTTAAATTTAAAGCAATAAAACTATAGAAATATTAGAGGAAACATATGGGAATTCCTTTATAATCTATGTGTTTCTACCCTTCCAACTACCAAGCAAAAACTGAGATTCATGAAAGAAAATATCCACACATTTAACAAAAAAAAGATTTGTTAACTTCTGTAGGGCAACAAAAAAACATCATAACTAATTAAACAAACAAATTGGTTAAAAAAAAAAACTGTAACATATATCACAGAGTTGATTCCTTAATACATGTGGAGCTTCTACAACAAAATCAATAAGAAAAGAGACACAATCCAATGGAATAGCTGCACAGAACATGTTCATAGAAAGGGACATACTAAGGTTCAAAGATCATCAAACTCACTCATAAAAAAATCAAAAATATAGTTTTAAACAACACTGAGCAATGCAAACTAAAACTGTACACTACCATATATAACCTATGCAAGTGACGAAAGTGTAAATATGTTTCATAACACATTCTATAAGGAAACATTCATACTTTGCTGATCAAAGTATAAAAATTCTTCAGAAAATAATATTAAGTTTAAAAAGCAAAATACAGAACATTATAATATGCTAGCATTCATACAAAGAAAGACAGAAATATGTATTTCTATTTGAGTGTATATGCATAAAGAAACCCTGAAATAATTCATATAACAGTGGTTTTCTGTAAAGGTAAGGTGGTGGAAGGCATCCTGGAAGAGATTAGAAGGACATTTTTCACTGTGTGCCTTCTAATAATTTTTAATTTTTAATTACCTATAAAAGAAACTAAATGAATAGATTGAAAAATTTTAAATACTTAATGTCTTCTATATAAAAGTTTCAGATAAGGTAGACATGAGATTGATAAAACAGCACAGAAAAGTTAAAAATACAAAGAAAGTATTATTGTGAAAGACCTATACTTTTAAAAAAGCAAAAGAAATTGGATGAAACTAATAAAAGATACATGAAAAATAAAAAAAAATCAGAAAAACACCAAGAAAGCCAAGCAAAAAAGGAATTTCAAAATGGAAGGGTTTGTCATCAGTATCAAAAACTGCAGAGACCAAGGAAGATGAGAAAAGAGATTATATATATATATATTTGTAGATATAATTAGCAGATCAGTAATGATATTGAAAAGAACAAATGTAATCCATTTATCCTAGGATTGGGGATGAAAATGAGAGGAGAGAAGCCAAACTATGACACTGAACAGTAGAAGGGGGTGAGACAATAAAGATACCATTCTAGCAAAAAAGTCTGGCAGAATCAAAAGGCAAGAGTGAAAAATGGAAGCTTGAGAATTCTAGCAGCATTTAAACAAGGTTATCAAGCTCTAGCATATGATAATTAGACAGAGGCATGACTATATAAATAGTGAGAAGCTGCAACATAATTCCAGAAAGGTCATTTAAAATAAAAAAATTTTCAATATATTAAATAATAACTTCATTCAAAATAATACACAATTTGCTAAAGAAAACCAGACATTAGTCAATGAATACAAAAACTACCAATGACATCAAGTAAAAGAAAATAAGTCCTTTCAATCAAAACTACTCTTAACAATAAGCAGCCTACTTCATACTTAATGAGGGCCTGCAACTGATAATTCATAGTATTCTGGAAACAGGTATCAAGGCAAATCTCACAAGTAACAGAGGCGCATCATCTAAGGATCTTTTTCACATTAAGAATCCTATTAGAAAGAAAACACTAAAAGGTAATTGAATTTCCCTCAGTTATCTTCATCTCTGTCAGCTCCTGCTACAATAACTTACTCTCCAGAGCAGAGATAACTCAATTCTGTCCAGCAAGCATATGTTATGAATCTCCAAAGCAAACTTGTCTAAATCATTCTGGTCTTCTATCAAGGTTGCCTGTGGATATGAACTCTGACAGAGAGCAAACAAATTTATTTTTATCTTTTCAATAATTCACTTCTTTATGCTTTGATAGAGGAAATCACGAGATAAATATATGGTCTGCAGTTATTCTTATGTTATAAAGTCGGCTGAAATGGTTTCCATGACTTAAATAAAAGACTTAATGAATAATCCTTCAACACAAAGAAAATGGTATCAAAAAATACAATTGGTAAATTACCTGAAGTTTCAATTTGTTTATACTGTTATCAGATCCTTTTTATGACCTCACAAATGCTATTTCAACTACTTCATTTTTGAAGCTTTATAGTAAAACATGTTTTATAAAATGCTAGAAAATTGAAGTTTTAAAAAAGATATCAATAAAATAAATAATAGTTCATATGAGAAAATGCATTTCTTATCTGTATTCTAAGCCAGGTGGCATTTTATAACAGAAAAGCATTAAAAGGCTATATAATAGAGTCAGAAACTCTATGAGTTTGAGTTTCTTAAGCTGGAGTAGACATAGATCAATGTTATTCAGAACAAAAAACGATCCAAATTCAAATTGTTAATGAATATAATCCTTTCAGTCATAATCCCTTTCCTTTAATATAGGTTAAAATTCTCAAAGATTCTGGCTTGGCTATTCACAACCTTTAAATTCTACACTAGTAGTCACAATAACAGCAACAATGATAATCACTAACACACTTCATAATGTGTTTTAATCCACATTATGTAATTTTACTCTCCACAATAAAACTTTTATTAACGTTTCAATATATCCAATTCATAGAAGGGAAATTAAGACTCAGAGAGGTTCAATGAATTTTGTCTAATATTTTCCAGCGAATAAATTGTGAAGCCTAGAACCTGAACATGTTTTTGGAAACCATGTACCTTCTATCACATTATAACACATTGTTTCAAAATTAAGTTACCCTTAAATAGCAGAGAAAATCTCAAAAAATATAGCCAACAATGTGCCTTGCAATTTTTATGTAAAGTGTGCTAACCTGTAATTCATAAATCAAATGGCTTATTTCTTCATTTCAAGCACAATCAGCATGTTTTTGGATTGAAGACCTAAAGCAACCAATCGTAGTAATTTGACATACTATTATTAACCTATCACTCCTGCAAATAATAGGCTGAAAATAATTCTACCATGGGCTTTCTCATTAATAATCCATATTGTTTCCATAGAGAACCAGCCTTACTACTTTTAATCAGAAGAAAAAGAAATCAAATGTGTGGACTGTAATTAGTACTCATTTATTGAATAATCACTTACTAAGCACCTACTATGTATAGGCAATGTACCAGGCTTTACGCCACATAGAGTTCTTACCTTCATGAAGCACACAAAAGAACCAGGCAGGAAATAATCAGGGTTTTAAATATATAATTACAAACAATTATTAAGTGCTATGAGATATTATAACTGAAAGATCTGATTTAGATTTACGTTGAGTGATTGGTGGGGGTAAAGGATGAGAGGCAGAGAAGGCTTCTGTGTAAAAGTGACACTTGAAGGAAAATCTAAAAGATGAGTAGAAGATGAATAAAAGGGTATTGTGACTAGGAGCAAAGGAAAAAAGGAGAATTAGGTTTTGTGGGTGATATTAAGGATTGTAGGTTTAACCTAAGAGCAATGGGAAGCAACTGGATATTTCTATGCATGAACAACATATACTAAATTGCAGAATGACTACACTGGCTATTCTGTGTAAAAGAAAGAAAATATAGGTAGGGAAGAAAAATAAGACAAGAGATTACTCCAAGTGTTTTGAACTACAGATGTGATGGTTAAGATAACAAAAAACAGTATTGATAACAAATGTTTTTGGAGGTAAAATAAACAGAACTTGATGATGGACAGATACTCAGTGTGGAATAAGGGAAAAAATGGGTAATGGGTGATTTGTGCAAGTAAGTAAGTAAATGGAGGTGATATTTACTCAGATGGGAAAAAAATGGAGGAGTAGGCAACAGGGGAATATACAGTTTTAGAAAGTCTCCCCCTAAAAGTGGGGCTTCTTATAAGAAATTTCAAGTGGCAATTACAAGTATACAGTGGTATTACACAGGTTTGAAGCTCAGAAAAGAAGTCACAAAGACAAAAACCAGAAAGTTTTAGATAATAAACAAATACTAACAAAATAGGGGGAAGAGGTCCTCAGAAATATTGGGTCGAAGTTAAAAAAAAAAAAAAATACTATATATAATTGCCTTAAGACAATTTTCCAGTCACAGAAAAATGATATATTCTGGCCCAGCTCCTGATTACAGGTAGTAAACATGAGACAAAGAATCGTACCAAATTCCCTATTTTTCCTCTTTTTCAGATAATTAGCTAATCTTTATATATTACTTACATGTGAATTACTTTGACCCTAAACAAGGCAGTGAAGAATGAGTGCTTTACCTCTTACAGCTATCTATCTTCATGTACCAGTAATGTGAGGAAAGATGTAGACTCATTAATTAGAAGAAAAAGAGGCCCTTGTTTATTAGAACTACCCTTTACATCTCTGCTTGCAAACTCAACATATCAGTTCAGTTGGCTAAAGGATACTATTATTCAGGCTAAGTTTACAGTTCTATCTCTGACTGAGAGCTAAGTATCCCCCAAAAAGCAACTTCATGACCATAGATTGCACCACTAATTCCCAGAAGCTATCCCATAAATAAGCAATAGATGTAAAAATGAAAGCCACATCAAAAAAAATTTGAAAGGTTCAGTATGAACTCCAATGAAAAAAAATTGCCTTACCTGAATATCTTATTAACCAGAGGGCAGTGATATTTATATGCCCAGAGAGACCCTTTTGTGGTTAAAAATCCCAGGTTTCAAGTATAACATAGGAAACATAGTGACACAGAAAAGTCAAATCTAAGAAGCTAAATTTTCTTTTCTTTCTTTTTTTTTTTTTTTTTTTTTTTTTTTTGAGACAGAGTCTCACTGTGTCATCCAGGTTGGAGTGCAGTGGTAAAATCTCAGCTCACTACAACTTCCACCTCCCAGGTTCAAACCATTCTCCTGCCCTAGCATCTTGAGTAGCTGGAACTATAGGTGTGCGCCACCACACCCAGCTAATTTTTTTTAATTTTTAGTAGAGAAGTGGTTTCCCCATGTTGGCCAGGCTGGTCTCAAACTTCTGATCTTAAGTGATCCACCCGCCTCCCGAAGTGCTGGGATTACAGGTGTGAGCCACCACACCCAGCTAGAAGTTAAATTTTCAACCACAATACAATTTCAAGAGTTGTTTTTTTAAAATAGCATTGTCAGGTATGTCAAAGCAAAATGCCAAGTTTTTTAAATAAGATTCACTACCTTCTACAGCATACGTAAGAAACTATCAATAACTAAAAAACCATCAATAACTATAAAGGTACTTATGTCCAGCAGTTGTAAAAATTACTTTTAAACACATTTCCGTATAACTTTTCCAACAAGAGCAATGATAATTGGGACACAAAGTGCCAAAGTAAATATTATTTGTGCAATTTAACAAATACAGGAACAGAGGTAATAACATCAACAGAGGATCTTTTAAACTGCTCAGTATCAACGGGTCTCTTCTGAATTCAAAGGTTTACTCACTGATGTTTCCAAGGTTTATGAAGATACTCATTTAGAAGAGCTCATCATTATATAATGACACATTATATCTAGTCCATTTCTTATCATTAAGGAAGTGAAATCATTTTTTACTCAATTCTTCTTGTGCACCTCAAAGAGAGGCAGTATACTGTAGTGATTAAAAGAGCAGAACATAAAGTTTTGAGTTGAAATCACTGAGCAATTTATTAATCAATCTTTGTCTTTTCTTCATCTGTAAAACAGAGATAATAAATAATGCCCACCTGGCTCATGGGTTATTTATTGTAAGGATTAAATGAATCAATGTATACCTGACCCATAAAATGTATGTAATAAATCATAGCTACTATTAATGCTATTAGTATCCCCATCCTCAATGTTTGAGTATCCAGTAAGGGCCAGGCCTTGGAAGTAATCCTTAAAGAACAATGACTATGGATTCTCAAAGTTCTAAGATAGTCCAGATACATTAACATGTTGATGATTATATTACAGGAATAAAAAATAATGTGGTCACAATCGTTTGGACTAAAAAAAAAAAAAACCCCTTTAGCTGTCTAAAGGGACGTCAAACAATGTCCTAATCAAAATGTAATGTAAGGTAAAAGTTTACCATTTTTCCTCCGAAGTAATATTTTCATGTCATGTTCTCTCCTCAGAAAATTCCTTAACTTAGTCACCTGATAACCAAATTTCACATTTACTGGCAAGAATGAAGCACCAAAAAATTCCTGAATATAGCAAAATATTTACTGCCAAAAAATTATGGTATGATTACAATTCTACTGGACAAGACATGTAAAGGGGAGAAAACAGCAACATCCATAAAAAGCGTCAAAGAATATTACCAAGCTACAAAACGGCAAAATCCAAAGAGATTCCTACTTAACAAGCAAAATAATGAGTGGTTCTTTTCCAATATATCATATACACATTTAGGAGGAAACACAAAAACACACAGAAACATTATGTTTTTGAAAGGCCACAAAGAAAACCATAGTTTTTTGGGGTTTTTTTTTTTTTTTGGTTTTGTTTTGAGATAGGGTTTTGCTCTGTCACCTGGGCCATGGTACAATGGCCTAATTATAGTTCACTGCAGTCTCAATCTCCTGAGCTCAAGCAATCTGCCTACCTCGGCCTCCCAAGCAGCCAAGACTACAGGCACGTGCCACCAAGCCCAGCTAATTTTTAAATTTTTGTAGAATGGGGTCTTGCTATATCACTCAGGTTGATCTCAAATTCCTGAGTCATGCAATCCTCCTGCCTCAGCCTCCCAAAGGGCTGGGATTATAGGCATGAGCCACTGCATCCAGCCACAGTTCTTTATAATTCAATCACAAAATGTTGTTGGTATGATAATCTGTACCATAAAGAAACATAATCAATGACGTCTCAGTTCATCAGCCATTGTCTGTCTATACAAGGCACTGTTTGCTTACACACAAAGTGTAGAGAAGGAAAGTTGGCACATTACATTATTGCGTCCTATGTTCAGGAGGCCACATTCCTTACAATTTTTCCTGTGAAGAGGATTTCAGGAAGTCAGAAAAATTACTCAACAAAAGAAAATGATAAGCAAAATTCCAGGAGATTGATTTTCAAACTTTTGTCTTTTTGCCTATGTAACTGTAACATGGCAAAGTATAATGAAACCTATTCTTTTAAATTTATGTTTCAACAATATTTGTTTAATAAAGGAAGTAAATTTTTCTGCAAGCCCAAGAATGTAATACAGATAAAATCATGTGGCATATCTCTGTTCAAAGTATTGCCTGAGATACCATAAGTGACAACCTAAAGCAATGAGTTTTGAACATACCATTTCTAGTTTGATGAAATTAGGGAGGAGTAAAAGGGATTTACAATGCTAACAGTGAAACAGAGTCACTTTTATTAAATCAATGAATACAATTATCACATTTTCCCCATACAAAACCAAAGATACAAGGCACAGAAGGATCTCTGGGTAAATGTGAAATAAACTTTGATCATTTGTGGCTGCTGATGGAGATCAGACGAGCATGCCTCTAACAAAAATATTCAATTATTTGTGAGCCAGTCTGATAGTTTAGAGGCGTGCTATTCAAGAATGGTCGATCAGCATTTCTAATGCGAGTTAAGTACCACTTCTTTACACTCCACAATGAGGTAAGTATAGAAATTGAGAGAATTTAGAAAGATTTCACCAGGTAGACATGGCCACAGCATCCAACCACATAATCAGTGGACTTATCTCAATAAAGTTTACGTCTTACTGAATTCTCTTTATGTGGATACTAGTCATATACAGTAGAAATACATTATGTCTAATATTTCAAGAATAGTTCATAATCTGTAACTCAAATGTAAATATTTATATAACATTTTTATAATTATTTTAATGAAAGCTATTATTTTAAATTTATGTTTTAACAGTATTTGCTTAATATGGGAAGTAAATTTTTCATTATCTAGTTTTAATGATGTTTACAATTAGAGAAACAAACTTCACTAGACTTATTTGACAAAAAAGACATGCCTTTTCATAATGTATCAATAGTAGCAAACAAATCATAACTGTAGTAATTACAAGAAAAGATTCCAATCTAACTAAAATTTTATATCCTAAACTTCAACTAATAGGAGGAATGAGTTCAAGAAATATATTGTACAGCATGGTGACTCTAGTTAATACCAATGTATTGTATTCTTAAAAATTGCTGAGAGTAGATTTCAGTGTTCTCAACACAGAAAAATGATACGTGAGGTAATGCATATGTCAATTAGCTATATTTAGCCATAATGTATACATACTTCAAAACATGTTGACATATTTAATTTTTGCTCATTAAAATATATTTTCCAAAAGAATTTAAGCCAGTTATAGTCTAAACTAAGAATTGCTAATATAATGAGTTCACTTTTGAGAAACAAGGCCATCTGCATTCACCTAACAAGCAAGGTTAAAAACTGAGACACCAGAGTCAATATTATTTCACCGTTTGTTTCAGGAAATCCTACCCCAGGAAGATAAGATGGCAAAGAACAAATAACTTCACTGTTTGCTTCAGGAACACCAATGTATTTGAACAATAACCTGCTTATTTAGACAGTCTCATTTTCAGAATAATAAGTTACTCAGGCAAAAATTTCATGTATCAACTGTTTACTAATCAACACTTACATCAGAGCTGTTGTCTCACTTTCTCCCAGTTGTAAAATCTTCTATGACAAATTTATACCGAACCCCAATCAGACCTCGTATTGAAAGACCTAAGATGTAAACCACTTGAGTTCATACCTAGAAACTCTATAAATACCCACCCCAACCTCTCACCCTGAGATCCTTCTAAGATACTGTCAAGGTTGCATTCTCATTTAGTGCAGTATATAATCAGCTTAGCTTTGCCAGGCTATTCTGGTGGTGTTCCTGAACTGTTGAGAGACGGCAGTAGTTTTGTAGCCATAAATAATTAAGAATTAAAATGCAAGTGTGGCTATGTGCAAAGATGTAATAAATAATAAAAACTTAAACAGTTTAAACAAAAACTGCAAAGAAAAATGTTCAAAGTCCAGTGAAATATTGGAAAGAAAACTGAAGAAGCCAACAAAACCAGATGTTTAATATTCCACATAAAATCTACATTGTTTGGTGTACTTATAAAATACCACATCAGGTTGCCAAAATTTAAATATATTTTATTTGTATGTTTTATGTGTGTGCACAATTGCCAAGTGTTAGTGAAAGACTACATCATAAGCATTTTCTTCAAAATGTTGGTGAGTTATGGCAACAAATATAGTTCAGGTAACACTTTCCAACGAGACCAGAACTGAATGTATTCAGCAACTGATTAACGAACATTTACTAATAGAACCCAAAAACCAGCTAAGTAGTTTTCATTACAACTTGAAGACTGCATTGATATTGCTAAGAGGACATTTTGTTTCTAAGAATAAGTGATATTCGAACACGAAGATATGAAGGAAAAATCCTTATGTTTTTTAGATGCACTAATGACAAACACAATTACATTGCTCTGAAGACCATACACCCATGAAGAATTATACCATGAGCAAATATGCTTTGGAGTTTAACTTTCGTTTAGGAAATGTTCTGAGGATATAGCTCCAACACTGAAGCAAACATTGTGGGGTGGTTAAGATTTAAGAGGTGGAACCAGTTTCCTTTATCAACAAAGTCCTGATAACAACAACAACAACAACAACAAAATCACCTACAGTGTATTAGTGACGACATAAAATTGCTAATTAGGCTGGGCACGGTGGCACACATGTCTGTAATCCCAGCACTTTGGGAGGCCGACGCAGATGGATCACAAGGTCAGGAGTTCAAGACCAACCTGGCCAAGATGGTGAAACCCTGTCTCTACTAAAAATACAAAAATTAGCTGGGTGTGGTGGTGGGCACCATCCTAGCTACTAGACAGGCTGAGGCAGAGAATTGCTTGAACCGGGGAGGCGGAGGTTGCAGTGAGCTGAGATCACACCACTGCACTCCAGCCTGGGCAACAGAGCGAAACCCTGTCTCAAAAAAGAAAAAAAATAGCTAATTAAATTAAAGTTATCCCTCCAGGATTTCCTTATTATCTATTTTCACCATCTACATTTATTTTAGTTTTTTAGTAACATACACTAATAGGATAAACAATAAAATTACATGTAAATTGAACCATGCTACATTGGTCAACAGGTTGAAAAAATAAAATAGCAGAAAGAATTAGGGGAAATGTATTGCTTAATATAATACCATGCAATTTAAGAAGTACAAATGGTTTCCCTGCTTTTATAGCTCATTGTCAAGTAAAATTTTCTTTCCGTTACAAAAGGCAAAAGAAAAGCTACGTTATATTATAATACAAAGCAGGTATCTTTAATTCTACAGTCTTAATCTATTATCTGCCACGTACCTTTTTAAGGGATAGGAATGATGAAGGGAGAAAAAAGCACTATTTACATAGTAAAGAATCCAGAACAAATGGGATCTAATTAAACTAAAGAGCTTCTGCACAGCAAAAGCAACTACCATCAGAGTGAACAGGAAACCTACAGAATGGGAGAAAATTTTTGCAATCTACTCATCTGACAAAGGACTAATATCCAGAACTTACAAAGAACTCAAACAAATTTACAAGAAAAAAACAAACAACCCCATCAAAAAGTGGGCAAAGGATATGAACAGACATTTCTCAAAAGAAGACATTCATACAGCCAACAGATACATGAAAAAATGCTCGTCATCACTGGCCATCAGAGAAATGCAAATCAAAACCACAATGTGATACCATCTCACACCAGTTAGAATGGCAATCATTAAAAAGTCAGGAAACAACAGGTGCTGGAGAGGATGTGGAGAAATAGGAACACTTTTACACTGTTGGTAGGATTGTAAATTGGTTTAACCATTGTGGAAAACAGTATGGCAATTCCTCAAGGATCTAGAACTAGAAATACCATATGACCCAGCCATCCCATTACTGGGGATATACCCAAAGGATTACAAATCATGCTGCTATAAAGACACATGCACACATATGTTTATTGTGGCACTATCCACAGTAGTAAAGACTTGGAATCAACCCAAATGTCCATCAGTGACAGACTGGATTAAGAAAATGTGGCACATATACACCATGGAATACTATGCAGCCATAAAAAAGGATGAGTTCATGTCCTTTGTAGGGACATGGATGCAGCTGGAAACCATCATTCTCAGCAAACTATCACAAGAACAGAAAACCAAACACCGCATGTTCTCACTCATAGGTGGGAATTGAACAATGAGATCACTTGGACTTTGGAAGGGGAACATCACACACCGGGGCCTATTATGGGGAGGGGGGAGGGGGGAGGGATGCCATTGGGAGTTATACCTGATGTAAATGACGAGTTGATGGGTGCTGACGAGTTGATGGGTGCAGCACACCAACATGGCACAAGTATACATATGTAACAAACTTGCACATTGTGCACATGTACCCTAGAACTTAAAGTATAATAAAAAAATAAATAAATAAATAAATAAATAAATAAAAATAAAAATAAAAAGAATCCAGAACAAGCTACTCATATTGTTACTGAGACTGTTTGTTTGAATTAATCATTTTTAACTTCATTCTAACAAGAGGAAAAAAATCTATTATAATATTAACAGTTCCTATTAGAGCAGGTTTTAACACAGTAAATAAAATTGTTCTTTGATATTCAAAACAAGATATGTATAAGGAAACTATAAAAAGCTTATCCAAAAAGTACAAAACATAGAAATTTATATTGGACAATAATGACGTACTTAAAATATTTCATGGGCTCTATTAAAAGGGGAGTAAGAGGAGTGAGGGTATAAGGTATACATTAAATTTACGCAAAATAAAAAATCCGCTCTTATAAAACACAGTATCTTCTTCACATACTGTTCACAGAAAAATGCAGTTTTATAATTTGCCAAAACAAATCATCTGAAAATTATTAGCAGGCATCATGCCATTATTACTTTATTTAAATGGATACTCTCAGCAATATATAAAAACAGCAAGCATGTACTATGTTATTATACATCAATAAATGCCATATTTCACATGTACATAAAAATTTTTCTGGCCCTAATTTAAAAAAATTTAAAGATTAAAAGTGAGGCCAGGCGTGCTGGCTCACGCCTGTAATCCCAGCACTTTGGGAGGCCGAGGCGGGTGGATCATGAGGTCAGGAAATCAAGACAATCCTGGCTAACACGGTGAAACCCCATCTCTAACAAAAATACAAAAAATTAGCCGGGCGTGGTGGCAGGTGCCTGTAGTCCCGGCTACTTGGGAGGCTGAGGCAGGAGAATGGCGTGAACCTGGAAGGCGGAGCTTGCAGTGAGCCGAGATCGCACCACCCACCCCACACCCGGGGGGAAAAAAGAGAACCCCCCCCCCAAAAAAAAAAAAAAAAAAAAAAAGAGATCCAAATGTGAAATCTAAATTTCTTCATTTTTTTAGTAACTTCCAAATACTAAAAAGTTACTAAACTGCTTTTATCTTCCTACTTAAACCTATTAATTGGTAAAACACCAAAAAAAGTAGATACTGACCATGGAATCATATATTTACATTCTTCTTATCAAATAATCATTTATAGGTGCACATGCATAGTATAACTCTAGATAAATATACTACACAATTGTATGAGATACTTCATAAAGTTTTGAGCCAAAACATTTGTAATTCTATTTATTAAACCCTCCTATCTCACCTTCAAGATTTGGCCAAATATGTCTAACAGGTGAACAGAGATACACTCATATTTCTAAACACAAAGATGCCACATCCAGCAACTCTCCAACTTACTATATTAAGTAACTGCTATGTGAAAAGCACTATGTTGGGAGATATGGGGGATATAAGTGTTTCCCTGAAAGTTTAGGATTCAAATAGGAGACTAAGACATGGAAGCAAATAACTACAAAGAAAAGCATACACATATATTATTAATGGAAGTTCAAAAATACCGTAACACTGGTTGAAATGGAAAAAAAGGAGGGTTATGATAAAAAGGATGAGGCGAGTATTTAAGTGATATCGCCAGTTGTAACCTAGAATAAACTTTCTTTGCTGGTGACCTAAAGTAGTTATTTAAATCAGAGGACAACTCCTGTAAGCATGAAAAGTTGGGGAATCTTTGAAGAGTATAAATATTTCCTTTACTCTGAAGGTCATTTTTCCTGCTTGTTAAAATGATTTCCTACTCCATTTATAAACGAACTGTAATCTAGACAGACTTCCAAGCCTATAAAATATTATCTAAGGAAAAAATATTCATATTCATTCTAGCCTCAAATATCAAATTAAGGTGTAGAGAACCAGCCAGTATAATATAATGTTTACTGGTACATAAAAAGCATTCCACAAATATTAGTAACTATTTTATAAACTCCAATAAGACGAAGAAGCAAATGTTAAATAAAAAACTCACACTCTTAAATCTGATAGAATTCCTAGGGATTATATCATTTTATCCATTAAACAAATATTTACTGATCTAGTAAGTATATACTTCACTAGGCACTGAAAAATACAAAAAAAAAAAAAAAAGACAAGCATGTTTTCGACTCTTACACTAGTATGAGAAATAATGACATGCAAATAAAGAAAGTACTTTGTAAGTTGTTAGTTATGAAATCAGTTTTAAAAGGGCTAAGACAGAGAATCTCCTGTACCAGGAAAACACCCCGGTAGGGTGGTCAAGAAGGCTTCTGAGCAGGTAACTAAGAAGAACGTAAAAGTTAATTTTTACCTTATACACTGTTGGTGGGAGTGTAAATTAGTACAGCCATTAAGGAAAAGAGTATGGAGGTTCCTTTAAAAATTAAGAGAACTACCAAATGATGCAGCAATCCCACTACTGGGTACATAGCCAAAGGAAATAAAATCAACATGCCAAAGAGATACCTGCATTACCATGTTTATTGCAGCACTATTCACAATAGCCAAAAGATGGAATCAACCTAAGGATTCATCAATATATGAAGGATAAAGAAAATGTGGTATACATATGCAATGGTATATTATTCATCCCTAAAAAATGAAATCCTGTCATTTGCAACAACGTGAATAGACCTGGAAGACATTATGTTAAGTAAAATAAGCCAGGTACAAAAAGACAAACACCAAATGACCCCACCATATGTGAAACCTAAAAAAGCTGATCTCAGAGAAGTACAGAATAGAATAGTAGTTACTAGAGGCTGAAGAGGGTAGGCGGAAGGTGGAGACATGGAGAGATTGGTCAACAGGCACACAATTACTGTTGGATTGAAGAACTAAGTATGTTCTAATGAACAGTAGTAGGGTGACTGTGGTTAACAATATTGTATTGTACATTTCAAAATAGCTAGAAGAGAGGATTTGAATTTAACTGTACATTTTGAAATAAGAAAATAGTATAATCGGATTTTTTGTAACAGATGAATGCTTGAGGGGATGGATATCCAATTTTCCATGATGTGATTATTTCACATTGCATCCCCGTATCAAAATATTTCATGTACTCCATCAACATATATATGCATACCTTTGGGAGGCCGAGGTGGGTGGGAGGTCAGGAGTTTGAGACCAGCCAGACCAACACAGTGAAACTCTCATCTCTACTAAAAATACAAAAATTGGCCAGGTGTGGTGGTATGCATCTATAATCCCAGCTACTCAGGGGGTTGAGGCAGGAGAATCGCTTGAACCTGGGAAGCGAAGGTTACAGTGAGCCGAGATCACATCACTGCACTCCAACCTGGGCAACAGAGTGAGATTCCATCTCAAAAAAATAAAAATAATTATATATATACACACACACATACATATATATACTATATACCCACAAAAATTAAAAATTTAAAAAAGACTGTTGTTGTCATCCAGATGAAAGACAGTTATCAGATCTAAAGTGAGTGAAATGATGTAAGAAGTATATAATTTCAAGTGAAAATATAAAGATTGAATTCCCAGGACATTTGAATGCATGGCTAAGAGGAAAACAAAGAATTCAAGGATGACTCTTATCTTTATGATTTGGAAGGTTAGGGTAAATGAAAATCAAGAATTCTTTTTGAAATATTAATTATGATGCAATGAAGATGATACAAGTTGAGTATTCCTTACCCAAAATGCTTGGGGCCAGAAGTGTTTTGTATTTTGGATTTTGGGATATTTGCATTATATTTACTGCTTGAGCATCCCTAATCTAAAAATCCAAAATCCAAAATGCTCCAATGAGTATTTCCTTTAAAATTCATGTCAGCACTCAAAAAGTTTTAGATTTTGGAGCATTTCGAATTTCAGAGTTTTGAATTAACAATACTCAACCCATAGCAGCTCACATTTATTGAGTGTTCACTATATGCCAGACACTGTTCCAAATGGATCTTACTTCTCACAACTGCATTACAACCCTCAATTTCACAAATAAGAAAATTGAGGGCTAAGAAGTTATTCAAAAAGGTTAAAAATTTGAAAAGTTTTAGTAAAAATACCAAAACTTAAGCTGTTTGAATCCGGAGCCCTTGCTCTTAACAATCCAGTTACACAGTACTGTGATGTTTGTGAGACAGCCAAGTACATATATAAAATTAGGTTGAACAAGTATGGCACTCAGAAAAAGAATTTGAACTGAAGTTTCTGATTTTTAAATTAGAATATTATAACATGTAAGAGCTATGGAAACAGACTGAATCAACTAGCAAAGAAATCTAAATAAAAAGAGAAGGTGTAGGATAAAGTCCCAAGGAAATCCAGTATGTAAACACAATAGAGAAAAAGAAAAAAATGCAATGGAGAAGGAGTGATTAAGAGAGCGAATAAGATTCTGCTGATGGTCAGGAAAGGGAGAACAGTCAACAGCATTAGACACTGAGATGAGGTTTATGAAAATGAAAAAAAAAAAAAGATAAACATTGGCTTTGGTTACACTGAGGTCAATGGTTCCCATGGAGAAGTTTCAAGGGAAGGTGGTGGTGGTGGTCATGGTGAAGGAAACAGATTCCCTTGAAGCCAGGTCGCCATGAGGAAGCTCAGATAAAAGAGAGACAATATACGAAGGAAGCTGACAAAGATTTACCATTAGACTGACAGGAAAGTACTATATTGAGTCAACCAATTCAAATGCTAATCTCATTTGGAAATACCCCCACAGACACAACCAGAAATAATCGTTACTCTGGGTACCCCATAGCCCAGTCAAGTTAACACATGAAATTAACCACCAAAGGTTTTTTTCCACATTTTGGCTATTGTGAATAGTCTGCTATGAACGTGTACATACATGTATTTGTCTGAGTAACAACTTTCAAATCTTTTGGGTATATATATAGAAGTGGTATTGCTGGGTTGCATGGTAACTCTATGTTTAAATTTTTGAGAAAACAGTTTATGCAAAACTGTTTTTCATAACAGCTACACCATTTTACATTCCACCAACAGCATATGAAGGTTCCATCTTCACCAATGTTTGTTATTGTCTTTTTACCTTAGCCATTCTAGTGGGTGGTTGTGGTTTGGATTTGCAGTTTCCTAAATGTTTCCAAATAATATTAAATACATTTTCATGTCTTTGTTGGCAATTTGTATTTCATTTTTGGAGAAAAATCAACTCAAGTCCTTTGCTCATTTTTTAATTGGATTGTCTTTTTGTTTTTAAATGGGAAGACTTATTACATATTCTGAATATAAGACTTCAGTATATAAGTGATATAACATTTGCAAATCTCAGGCTGGGCACTGTGGTTTATGCCTGTAATCCCAGCACTTTGGGTGGCCGAGGAGGGTGGATTGCTTGAGCTCAGGAGTTTGTGACCAGCTAGGCAACATTACAAAACCCTATCTCTACCAAAAATACAAAAAAAAAAAAAAATCAGCTAGGCATGGTGGCACATGCCTGGAGTCCCAGTTACTCAGGAGGCTGGAGGCAAAAGGATTGCTGGAGCCTAGGAGGTCAAGGCTGCAATGAGCCACAATCTCACCACTGCACTCTAGCCCGGGTGACAGAGAGAGAGAAACCTTGTATCAAGTAAAAAAAAATCTGCAAATCTTATACTGTAGACTGTCTTTTCACTTTCTTGATAAAAGTAAAATATCCTGTGATGCACGAAATTTTTAATTTTGATGACATCCAATTATCTAATTTTTATTTTCGTCTTCATGCTCATAGTATTCTAAGAAACTATTTCCAAATCCAAAGTCATAAAGGTTTACCACTGTGTTTTCTGATAAGAATTTTATGGTTGTCATCACTGATGGGCTGATACTCTGCTAAAAACAATGGGCAATTAAAGGTAATTAACAGCTTAATCAAAAATATTTGCATTGTTACTACCCTTCTATTTTATATCATGTCATTTTATTATGTAAGCAGATTGTATTTAACAATATTATGTAAGGTAAAGAACAGAAAAGCAAAGTAGATTTGGGAAATAAGGCCAGTAAATACTTAAAACTGCCTAAATAATCATACACCATGCATCCGTTGGTCAAATCAGAATCTCAATAAGGGACCTGAAATATAACATTTTTGTATACTATAATTTTAAATAAACCCACAAGTGAAAATTATATCCAGGTTTCTATTGGCTGCTTATATATGAACCCATTAATATTTTAAAGAATGACCATTTGAGATATTAAAACTAGTGAGCTGTAGGTATATGCTTATATTACAAAGAACGACATTACCTACAAGAAGTGCTTAAAGTAACGGAGAATAATGAGCACTGAATTATCGGCATGATACTCTCTTTAGACAGATATGTGACTTGGTGATACCAGTAAACACTTTCCAAAAACACTATCTACATCAAAGAGCATCCCTCATATAATTGCTTTACAGTTTCTTAAATAAAGTACTGTAAAAGAAAAGACATAGACTTATTTATTCTTTTTGTTTCTCTTTTTATTGAGACAGGGTCTCATGCTATTGCCTAGGCTGGAGTGCAGTGGCACCATCATGGCTCACTGCAGCCTTGACACCCTGGACTCAAGAGCTGGGATGACAGATGCATGCCACCATGCTCAGTTAATTTTTTAAAAATTTTTTTGTATAGATGGTGTGACCCTATGTTGCCCAGGCTGGTCTCAAATTCCTGGACTAAAGTGATCTTCCTGCCTCGACCTCCCAGTGTGTTGGGATTACAGGTGTGAGCCAACACATCCAGCCTATTTATTCTATTTAAAATTACTCTGCTATGTTATAATCAAAGACTCGTTAAATAATGATGGTAATCAGTTCAACTTGTAGATCTGTGTAACTGCTTATATCTATGCTTAAAAAGAGAAAACAGGTGTCTGAAATTACATATCTTTAAAAATAATCTAGTAAAATATTCTAAGAAAACAAAATCTAGGCCTGGCACAGTGACTCCCACCTGTAATCCCGGCACTTTGGGAGACTGAGGCAGGCAGATCACGAGGTCAAGAGATTGAGACCATCCTGACCAACATGTTGAAACCTTGTCTCTAAAAATACAAAAATTAGCTGGGCATGGTGGTGTGTTCCTGTAGTCGCAGCTACTCGGGAGGCTGAGGCAGGAGAATTGCTTGAACCCAGGAAGCGAAGGTTGCAGTGAGCCGAGATCACGCCACTGCACTCCAGCCTGGGCAACAGAGCGAGACTCCATCTCAAAAAAAAAAAAAAAGGAAAAAAAATCTAAATACCTTCTAAACTACCAGAAGGAAGCCACTCAATGTGATTACATATCTGATATACATCAGATTCATATTTAAATAAACAAGTAAGATTAATATTTTGATTCCTTTCTAAGGTTGATGAAAGCAAACCATTCACAGTATATAACTGCTGAACTCAGCCTATATAATTGTACTCTGAAAGAATTAAAAATATGTGGAAGTCTTACATTTTACGCATGAGGAAACACAAATGAACAGAAAAGGCTAACAAATTTTTCAGCAGCTGGAAATGCTAAACTTAATTACTGAAGAGAAATCATGCAGAGAAGTTAGCTGCTGAACATGATTTAGAAAGAATGCAGGAAGTCATGTAAAAGTATGAAGAAATTTTGCAGTATCCAATAATATAAAACTTAGAATTCAAAAATATATGGATAATACACATGATCCTGAAAAAATCTATAGATTAGGAATACATTACAGTTTTAGACCCAAAGCAACAACAAAATATTTTTTAAATATTTAAACCTAGACCGTTAATATAACAGAAGTTATGAATTAATATCAAATATGAAACAAAATAGGTAACACTATTTGTCTTTGATTAGACAGAAAAAATCAAAATACTAAATGAATATCTAAGAATAAAAGTTGTTGAAAGGAATACCTGTTGGAGAATTATATTTTCTTCTTCATAACAAATCTCTGACATAAGAATTTTATTTATACAACTTGTGATTTCAAATCTTAGAATTTATATATATACATCCATATATAAATATATAATATATACAAGCACACATTATACAAGTACATACACAAGAATAATATTTCCTTGTATGGAAAACTCACTTTTTATCTGTTCATCCATTGATAGAAAAGGTATTTGAACAGTTTTGTCACTTTAATTTGCATTTTTTCATTACAAATGGTATTCTCCTTCCTGTTCATACCTTTCCCAATTGTCTATGAATCTTGATATTCTCAAATTTTATAATTTTACATATTTAAAAATAAGCCAAATTTCTTCATCCAAATTTTTTCTTCATTTTCAGTTTTAATGTTTGTTAACTTTTCATTGTAGAAATATCTAACATGACGAATCTACCGATATACTCCTTTGACATTGTCTGGTATGTTTAAAACACCAGAAAATTATTATCTTCAGAAACCTGAAAAATGTTATGCTGTGTTCTGATACCTGATCCAATAACACAATCCCCACATTTAATTTCCACAGAGCTAACCATGCCTTCCTGATCTTCATGCAGAAGAGACTAGAATGTTAATTTATTTTTTTCAAATGAACCTGATAATCATTTCTCTGAGTTCTTTAAAATATCTTAGTGGAAATTTTATTATGATTATAGATCAGAATGTTGTGGTTTATTATAGTGCCTCTTTTTTTAAATATACATAAAAGCCTATAAAAATAAGCATATCAAATTAGGCCAACTAAAAATCCTCAATAAATTTCAAAGTCAGAAATTCTACAGACCATACTATCTGCTCATAAGGTAACAAAATAAGAAAAGAATAACAAAATTTGAACTAATAATAAAGTACAAATTCCCTGGAAAATAAATAACTACTACATCAAAAAAGACCGACTATTTACAACATAAAAACGAGAACATCACGTTAAAAAAAAAAAGATGAAACCACTGAGGTTAACAGAAGAAAATTCATACCCTGATTTGGTTTTGTCACTTAAAAAGAGGTGAAACTAAGCAGTCAAATAAACGAAACCAAAACAAAACAAATGCAGGAGAGAAACAATATAGTTACCACCAGTTACAAATGAATTAGAGAACAATTAACTTATCCCAGTGGATAAATAAGTCCCAGACGTGGCCCTTTGAAAAAACAAAATGGCCAATCTATTTATTTCATAACATTGGCCTATTATAAAAGAAACTAAGAACACTTTTAAATAGTTGTAAAAATCCTTTAAAGTTAGAAATGGTTATGTCAAAAAAAAAAAAAAAAAAAAAAAAAACCCTAGGGACGCAGGCGATGGCTCAAGTCTGTAATTCCCACACTTTGGGAGGCCCGGAAGGACTCCTTGAGGCCAGAAATTCAAGACAAGCCAGGGCAACATGGAGAAAGCCCATCTCTACAAAAAATACAAAAATTGGATGGGAGTGGTGGCTACTCAGGAGGCTGAGGTGGGAGGACCTTTTGAGCCCGGAAGGTAGAAGTTAGAGTCAGGTCAAACTGGGCCACTGCACTCCAGCCTGGGTGACAGAGTGAGATCCCATCTCAAAAAAAAACAAGAAAACAAACAAACAAAACAAAAAGGACACCCTTCATCTGGTAGGATTTATCCACATAATATAAGATGGGTTTTAAAAATTTATTAATATACAGCATTATTTTTAGGGATGACATTAAGAACACAATATAATTTAACAGATGATAAAGAAAAATGTAAAATTCAATAGCTACCTATATAAATATGTATCAACAAAATGCAGAATACAAAATTATAAACAGGAGCATATAATACCACAGAATAGAAAGAACATAAATGTCAAATAATGAAGACCTCTTATAATAAAGATGGAGACATAAAAATATATACTGGATTATTATAGAAAGCACAAAAAATCAGAACGCTCAGTATATGCTCACATGAAGATGTTATTTTAAGTAAAAAAGAAAAAAGCAAGGTGCACAACAGTATATACATGATACATCCATCCATGTAAAAGAATACAAAACATATTTGTATGCCCTGTATAAAATATTTCGGGGGCAGAGGGTAACATAAGAAACTGATAATACTGATTCCCCTAAGACAGAAAAGTTTTTCCTGTAAACTCTTTTGTATGCTTAGAACTATGAATATATTATCCATCTTAAAAACAGTATTTATGGCGTGAACCCGGGGGGGCGGAGCTTGCAGTGAGCCGAGATCGCGCCACTGCACTCCAGCCTGGGGCACAGAGCAAGACTCCGTCTCAAAAAAAAAAAAAAAACCGTATTTAAATTTTAAAAATTTAGATGGATGTTGGCTTCTAAGTAGGATGTACAAAAGTTGCAAGAAATTACTGCTCCAACACTAATAATGATAGGATGCAAAGAAACATAAATGAACTAAATTCCAGAAAGTGTCCCATCCTAAAATCTTACCTTCTTTCATCCCTAGAAGATCCATTCTTAAAATTGAAAATACTACGTTAAGTAAAACAAGTTAATCACAAAACACTGCATATCATATAAAACTATAATTACAATGTTATCAAATCAGAATAGGCAATTCAATAGAGACAGAAAGCAGATTCATGGTTGTCTAGGGGTAATTTGGGGACAAATGGGGAGTGACTAATAAACGGTCCAGGGTTTCTTTTTGGGGTGATTAAACTGTTCTAAAATTGATTGTGATGATGGTGGCAGATCTGTCAACATACTAAAAATCAATGAATTGTACACTTTAAATGGGTGAATTGTAAATTATATGAATTATATCTCATTAAATTTGTTTTTTAAAATATTGTTCAGTACTTGAGACATTTCTGTAAGTTTTGGTTGTCCTAACATTTTTTTTAAAAAATTAAAGAAATTTAACAACTATTTGTAATGTGTGGTTCTTCAATGGATACTTGTTAGAGGAATTAGGATAGTAAAGACATTTTTAAAACAACTGGGGAAATCAGGATATTAAGTGTTAGAACACATTCGTGAATTATTGTCACTGATTTTTACAAATGATAATGATGATGTAACTATATAGGAAAACATCCTCATGTTTTAAAGATTCATACTAAAGTACTAAGTGGTCAATTGTCAAAAAGTCTATAATGTACTTTAAAACACTTCAGCAAGAAATAAAAATCAAGCAAATTGTTAAATCTAGATAATGGGTGTTCATTATACTATTCCCTCTACTTTTATATATTTTTATATTTACATAATAAAATGAGAAAAACCAAAAAAAAGTTTCATTAACTTAATGACTGGGTGATGAACGATAAGGAAAAAAATTTATGAAACACAATATAAACCCTTGAATTAGTCCCTAAGAAACATGAGAGTCATATGTAATAAAGAAAGCTTGACAAACCAAAGAGAGCAAAGAGAGATCGTTTTGGAGAAACCGATTAAAAGCATTTAAAGAAAATAAGATTAGAGTCTCATATAATACAAATAAATATATCTCAGATATTTTAAAGATTAAAAATCAATCAGGCACATTGGTTTATGCCTGCAATCCCAGCACTTTGGGAGGTCAAAGTGGGAGGATCAGTTGAGCCCAAGAGTTTGAGACCAGCCTGGGAAACAGAGTGAAACCCCCATGTCTTCCAAAAATAGAAAATTAGCCAAGCATGTTGTCACACACCAGTAGTCCCAGCTGCTCGGGAGGCTGAGGTAGGTGGATTGTTTGAACCCAGGAGTTTGAGACCAGACTGGGCAACATGGCGAGTCCCCGTCAGTACAAAAAGTTTTTTAAAAAATTAGCTAGGCATGCTGGCACACACCTGTGGGGCCAACTACTCAAGAGGCTGAGATGGGGGGACCACTTGACCCCAAGAAGTCAAAGCTGCAGTGAGCCATGATCACGATAACACCCTACAGCCTGGACAACAAAGTGAGACACTATCTCAAAATAATAATAATAATAAATATATATATATATATATATATATCCTTACATATATTCTATTATGTTTATATATATTATTTATATATATTATAATATATATTCTAGATAAAATATAATATATATTCTAGATAAAATATATAAACCACACATATATATAAATATATATAAAACCAATAAAAATTGTTAAAATGTTTTATATATATAAAAATATATAAAACCACAGAGAAACAAGAAAAAAGTGTATATATATAAAAAACCACGGAAAATCTAGAATACACAACAGAACATTTAAATAATCTTGAAATGTAAAATAATTTACTAAACCTTAAAATAAGGAAAGCGATAATAAAGGAAAAACTTTAAATTAAATTGTATTACAATTTAAGAGACTATAAATCTATAATACAAATCATGATAAAAAGAAAGTTCTGGGGGAAAATATTACAACAAATAAAACAGAAGAAAAAAACCCTTATCATATAAAGTCATATAAAAATCAGTAAATCACTAACACAGATTTTGTTTTAACGAGCAAAGGAAACAAATAGACATTAAAAACATTAAAACTATCATGATTATAATGAAGCAGTGTTCATTCTCACTAGAAATTAAATGCAATGCGAACTTTAAACAAGATTCTATATGCTTTTATTTATCAAACTGAAAATTATTCAATTATTGCAATGGAACAGAGAAACAAGAAAAAAGTATAAAGTTTCTCAAAATTCATTCTCTGATCCTAGATTTTCACTTAAAAGACTTTAGCCAACTAAAAAATCAGAAACGTAAATAAAGATTTCTGAACACTAAATTCCTCAAAGCTTTATTTACAAAAGCAAAATATACATAATTTAAGAGTGTAAGAATGGAGACTGGTAAAATAAATAAGTACATATTTATATTGGAAATATAAATAGCTGTTACAAATCACATTTTCAAAAATTTTCACAAATGGCAAATTGCTAGCAATACGTTATTTTATTGTCAGATTTTAAAGAAGCATGCATATGACTCTAATTTGGTGAATGGGTAGATTCAGTTAATAAGTTAAATGAGTATATGTGTATAAAAAAAAAGAAAATAGAGAGCCGGGCGCGGTGGCTCACGCCTGTAATCCCAGCACTTTGGGAGGCCGAGATGGGCGGATCCTGAGGTCAGGAGATCGAGACCATCCTGGCTAACACGGTGAAACCCCGTCTCTACTAAAAAATACAAAAAACTAGCTGGGCATGGTGGCAGGCACCTGTAGTCCCAGCTACTCAGGAGGCTGAGGCAGGAGAATGGCGTAAACCCGGGAGGCGGAGCTTGCAGTGAGCTGAGATCCGGCCACTGCACTCCAGCCTGGGTGACAGAGCGAGACTCCGTCTTAAAAAAAAAAAAAAAAAGAAACTAGGGTAAAAAATAGATGGACCTTTGCATTAGCTTCGCAACTTGTTTTACATCTATAGTTATTTCAAATTAGTCAAAAACAAAAAGCAAAATCCAACGAAGATAAACAGATGTTCAAGCTAGACAATAAATGACTTTTATTATTTACATTTCTTATTTTCTAAATTTCCTATATTAAAAAATACTTCATTTTTATAATTAGAAAAATAAACATTTTTAAATTTAAAAATCCATCACTGAGGAAAAAAGTAACTACTTAGGAGAAAAATTGAGTAATTTATCATGATTAGCTCTAAAATTGGTATATACATTACCCTAAAATACATAACACTAAAATATGTAATTGTTAAAATGTTTCACATTCCTTAGAACTGTCAAGAATATGTTCAATAATATATTATTACAATAGGAAAACACTGCCATGAAGTCAACAGAGGCAATGGGGACAGACTGTCCAGGGTTATTGTTATGAAACCTGGGTTCCAGTTCAGAATCATGGATTTAATTGTTCTGTGATCAAAGCTAAATCACATTCACTCAATCTACCTTGCATACATACATCAAAGATGTGTCGTGGTACTGAAATGAGACAATGCATACTAAATCACTTAATAGATGATGTTAGAGAGGCCACATGCAAAAAGATCGTCAGTTGATACTGGGTATCGGACTACCCGGTTCAAGTTCAAGCTTCATCACATACTAGCTATATGACCTAGAACAAATCACTGAGCCTCGCTATAGTTTTCTCATCTGTAAAATTGGGCTGAAGATAATAACATTTACCTCAAAGGATTGTTTGATAATTTATTTTATATTTGTTAAGAATTCAGAAAAATAAGTGGTACTATAAAAATGTTTATTTTTAAAAATTTAAAAGTACTCACAAAAATGTTCACTATTTTAATAAAAATATTTTGCTTGCTAATTGGAAAAACATATTTGAATTCTTCATCTAAAAATATATATAGACTGCTATATTTGCCAGACATAGCAGCTCATATATATAATCCCAGCACTTTGGGAGGCTTGAGCTCAGGAGTTTGAGACCAGCCTGAGCAATATGACGAAACTCCATCTCTACAAAAACAAAAACAAAAATTAGCCAGGTGTAGTGGTGTGCACCTGTAGTCCCAGCTACTCGGGAGGCTAAGGTGGGAAGATCACTTAAATTCAGGAGGTTCAGGTTGCAGTGAGCCAAGATCGCACCACAACATTCCAGCCTGGGTGACACGGTGAGACTCTGTCTCAAAATAATAATGGTAATAATAATAATAATAATAATAATAATAATAATAATAATCAGTGTTTTCATGGTCTTTATTTAACAAAAAAAGACTCCATTTTCATTACTTCAAAAAAACTGAGAGACCACCTGGTTTGCAGTTCTACTGAAGCTAGCAACAAGTGAGCTCTACAGCATGTTAGATAAAATTCAAAGCAACATTGGCCCAAAGAACATTTGAAAATTCTTACTGAAGTGGATTTTAACTCATATACAGTCCTAAAAGTAAAATCATTAAGTGATAATCATCAGCACATATGTTTTACAGATATATCACATTAGTTCAAAGAAACTAAAATTCTGAAAGACAACATTCTTTACAAAAATGATTGCCAGGAAACGTGTATATTAACACATGCACAATGTTTACAAGGTACAATGTTCTGCATGACATAATTTTTTTCATAAATATTCTGTTTATAACCATAAGATTCAGAAACAAAGTTAAAATGTACAGCTAATCAATGATGTCATGACATTCACGGAACCTCTCCGTAAACCAAAATCATAAAATGTCAAGGATATCCCACTCCAATGATAAGCATGCAATGAACTAAAGAGATGCACATTGCAGATCTACACTGTCATCAATCCTTTGATAATAAATGAAACAAGTCAGCTACTTTACAACCACAAATGGTACATTAAAGAGATGACAACATCTCTTTTTTTGCAGAAGAAGGTAACTAGCAGTAGATAAAATTCAGTTATATTATTTAAGAATGTACAGCATGAATTCAAGGCTGAATACAGATAACCTTTAAAATATAAGCTGTCTCAAAAAAAAATATGCCTCATCCTGCAGAGTATTGTTTAAGAGCAATACAGTTAGAATATGAACATGCTTCAACCAATTGAAGTTTGTTGAGAAAGGGTAAAGACTAGTATACATAAGAAAAAATATACGTTTGCTCTCTTAAAATTGACTCTAACGTAGAAGACATGAACAAATATATTTTCTCTGCTAAAATTTTAAGTAAAAGCAATGTTTACTTGGAAATATTTCTTGTTTTATTTAGATATTTTATTGTAACGCCTTAAAATATTACTATACAATATTGTAAATCTCACAGCACAATAATGATTAAAATGAAAAACTGTATTAGACAAAACATAAAATTAAATAGCTTAGAATAAAGCTGTAATGTATTCTAGGATTAGATCCCATTCATACGTTCTTTAGAAATCTAATAAAATTTGAACCAAATTCATAGATTAGTAATTGGAAGACAGATTATCCGGATATGGATCCAAGTTGTAACTCTAGGTTATTTCTGCTTTATGCTATTTTCAAACTTATAAAATGAGGGATAATATCAGTACTACCTCAGAGGTTTGTTGTAAGAATTAGTTACTACTTATACACACCTCTAATAGCTACTGAAATAGCATAAGGATTCATGAAATATTAGCTACTGTTGGCACCATGACTCCTTACCTAAATCAAAAATATATATACTGTTCAGATCAAATCAATTTAATCTCTTTCACAACAGAGTGTTTTAGAAACATTTCTTCAATTTTCAATTCCACATTTCCACCTTCCTCATTCTCTCTCTTTCATACACCAATTCTACATGTTTACTCCATTATTCTCTCTCATTCATATACAAAAGAACACATATACTACCCACCACCACAATCACTAAATTTCAAATTTTAAAAAAGTGCACTCTTAACCCATAGTTACAACAAAGAAAACTTCTCCATAATTAATTAGAAAGTACACTAAGAAATAGGTTCCAGGTTAGGATGGTAGGCTGATATTGCAATTACCTTTTCTTTCTTCCTCAATTCCAAAAACAAATCAGCAATAAATAAATAAATAAATAAATAAATAAATAAATAACAAAAATAATTTTTAAAAATAATGAAGCAATGTAAGGAACACACCATAAATCACCAAACATCAAAAAATTGGTTGCCAAGGGGAACAAAAACAAACTGGTTCTAGAACTGAGAGAGCAACAAAGCTTAGTTCTTAATCATATCCCCATGCCCCCAGAGCAATATTGGTAAGCTGATAAAATTCTGATAATTTTTTCAATGCCTTCAAATACAGAGAGAAACAAATTGAGTAGGTAACATTACCTCTTTCCTCTTCTACCTGGAGATGCCAGAAAAACTTACAGAACAAATACTGGTGAAGCAAGAAATTGAAAAATGGCGCTGATTCACTAAAACTGAAGTAAACTCGACTCTATTCTCTTCTCTCAAATGACTGAGGAAAATGATTCAAAGCCTAAGCACATTTTCCCATGAGAACTGTCTACAGTCTAACGAGATAGAATGAACTTGGTAGGAAATATTTAACAAAATCTTAGAAAAAAATTGAGGATTTCTAAGAAAGTCCCCTCACCTATTTCAAATAGTGCTTTCTCTTCATGATAGGCTATAGGATATTCTACAAAAATCAAACTGTAGCTCAGATGGGGGAAATACTACCTTTACACAGAGGATGGAGAGGAAAATAAGTCACTAAGATATCTTGTTGTGTAAGCCAACAGAGTATCTGCACAGAGCATTCTAACAATGAACACAACAAAACAAAAAAGCATGGTAGTTACACAAACATACAGCACCAATCAATCAACAAATAAGTTAATAGATTTAAAATAAAACTTTAATATAGAAAAGACAAAAAATCTGATGAGAAAGTGTAACTCAAAGAATAAAATAAAATTCTTCATGATTATTTTTTCTAATGAACAACATAACAAAAACATAATGCAAATAAAATTCAAAATAAAGTGACTAAGGAAAGAGGCTGAAGTCCTAAATAAACAAAATTAGAAACAGAACATAAGCTTTATAGACATAATAAATAAGTTACAAATAAATATCCCAGACAAAATAAAACATTAAAAATGTACTTACTGGTGGAAAAATAAGGCTAAGGATCAAAGAAAGTCAAGCAACTAAGGAATAACTAATATATGTGAAAGACAAACATATAGCTAACATAATATTATTAAGTGTTACTAAGTAAGAAAAAACAAAACAAAGTGAAAATGGTATTTCAAATCTAAAAAATTTCCTAAGAACTGAAGGAAAAAGTCAGAATCTGCCGATTATAACAAGAAACTATGTCCCAGGATAATTTGATAAATAATGTTCAATACTGAGCCATATTCCTCTTAAAGAATTTTGTGGACAAAGAAATCACAGGCAGAAGACACAAAAAGCAAATCAAAAATTGAGGGAAAATATCAGACTGTCCTCTGAAAGCAACATTCAAAGTCAGAAGATAACAAAGCAATGTCTACAAAGTTCTAAGAGAATTTAAGTGTTACCCAAAAAAATTAAGTCAAGCAAGGCAGTCATGGCACAGAAAGAGGGAGATGTTAGAGATTACAATTTGACTGAAGAATAGAAGGCGATCAAGGCCAACTATCCACCAGTCAATAGGAATTACGAGTATTTGGATCATACAGCAGATGTCTAGTTACACACATGGGGAGACACTTTGGAGGAAGCATTTGAGCAATGTGCAATGGCCATGTTTGGTTACATCACAGATACTGGGACTGTGGAGCCTCTCCAAACAATAGAAGTAGAAACTCAAGGAGTTTCTACTTTTCTTTTTCACTTTTTAGATGAGTGGCTTTATAAGTCCAATGCTGATGAATTCTTCATACCCTGGGAAGTAAAAGTACTTTGTATTGATCAAGACATTTTAAATTACAATCATTTGGGTGCAGAGAAGAATTTTCACTGTCCAAGCACACTCACGGAACAGAAGTCAAAGTTATAACATATTCAGCAATGCAGGTCTATAATAAAGAAAACCCAGAAGTTTTTATGATCATTTACATTTAAGACCAAAAAAGAAAAGACTCCTAAGAATTGTTTTTTATTTTTTTTCTCTTCCTTTGGGGAAGACAATGTGAATTAATTTCTACAGTATCTTTTTATATACAGTAACTGTAGAACAGAAATTTATAACTTTTTTTTCTTTTTTTTTCCTGAGATGGAGTATTGCTCTGTCGCTCAGGCCGGAGTGCAGTGGCATGATCTCGGCTCACTGCAGCCTCTGCCTTCCAGGTTCAAGCAATTCCCATGCCTCAGCCTCCCGAGTAGCTGGGACTACAGGCATGTGCTACCTTATGCCTGGCTAATTTTTGTATTTCTAGTAGAGATGGGGTTTCACCTTGTTGGCCAGGATGGTCTTGAACTCCTGACCTCAAGTGATCCACCCACCTTGGCCTCCCAAAGTGCTGGGATTATAGGTGCGAGCCACCACACCCAGCCAGAAATTTATAACTTGAACTGTGACTTTCAGAAATGGAAAATCAGGGCACATCCTTGGTCTGTGTTCCCCAATCAAACTTTAAAGAATTCTTCAATTCCTAGGGGGCAGTTATGGTCATTCATTTGTTGATTATCTGCTGTGGCAGCAGGTGCCTCATGCCCTTCCATTGCAATGTGAGCCCTGAGCCTCTCCCCAGAATGGAATGCTGATGTCAGCGGCAGCCTGGCACTAACTCCAATTTGGGGGAAAAAAAAAAATTGAGAAAATATATTTCCACACCCAGAAAAAAAATATATAAAGTTAAGCAGAATGCCATTCAAATATAAAGACAGCAAGCAAATATTCTTAAACATGGAAGAACTTTAAGTTTACAACACACATAAGCCCCTTATGGAAAAAATAATAACCATGAAATGCAGCCAATTAGGAACTGAGTCAGCCGGGCGCGGTGGCTCAAGCCTGTAATCCCAGCACTTTGGGAGGCCGAGACGGGCGGATCACGAGGTCAGGAGATCGAGACCATCCTGGCTAACACAGTGAAACCCCGTCTCTACTAAAAATACAAAAACTTAGCCGGGCGAGGTGGCGGGCGCCTGTAGTCCCAGCTACTCGGGAGGCTGAGGCAGGAGAATGGCGTAAACCCGGGAGGCGGAGCTTGCAGTGAGCTGAGATCCGGCCACTGCACTCCAGCCTGGGTGACAGAGCGAGACTCCGTCTCAAAAAAAAAAAAAAAAAAAAAAAAAAAAAAAGAACTGAGTCAAAAGAAAGAATCTGGAAATTAAGTTGCGACTAATAAAATGGGGGGAAATGAAGAGTGTGTATTGAATTCACTTAAATAAAGAACAAAAACTCAAGTACTACAAGAAATGTGATTATAAACATGAATGTTATAAATTTAGACAACATGAAAATTAAAATATAACTTTAAAAATTAGGAGGTGAGGGTAGAGAAAAGAAAAGGAACATACAAGTGTTTAATATCCTCAGCTTCCATAAGAGGGTATGAATTGACATATGTAACATAAAAATCAGCAACATCAGAGAAGGGTAGAGCACAATGGCAGAATAGAGGCCTATCCCGTTCGTTCACCCTGCTGCAACACCAAATTTTAACAACTATCTGCACACAGTAAAGCACCATCACAAGAATCAAAAATCAGGTGAGTGATCATAGTACTTGTTTTTAACTTCGTATCATGGAAAGAGGCATTGAGCGGGGCAGGAGAGACAGACTTGAATCACTGATGCCACCTCTGCCCCATCGCCCATCAGTGGCCATGCACTGCAGACAGAAACTGCACTTTGAGGAAGGAGAGCTCAGTGACTGGAGGACTTTACATTCATCTCACTGCTGCCCTGTCACAGCAGAGAATAAAGCTATGCTCGGCTCCTTCCACAGAGGGAGCATGAGGACCAGCCCTAGCCAGAGGGGAATCACATACCCCATGGGACAGAACATGAGTTTCTTGGCAAGCCTTGCCACCCAGGCTAAAGTACTCTGGGGCCCTAGATAAACTTGAAAGGCAGACTAGGACCCAAGGACTGCAATTTCTAGGCACGTCCTAGTGCTACATTGGGCTTAGGACCAGTGAACTAGGGTGGCACGTGACCTAGAGAGATACCAGCTTGCATGGCGAAGGAAGTGCTTGCATCATCCCTGCCCTAATCCCAGGCAGTGAAGCTCTCATAGCAATGAAAGTTACTCCTTGCTCTGCTTAAGGAGAGGAGAGCAAAGAATAAAGAGGACTTTGACTTGGACACCAGCTTAGCCACAGTAGGATGGCTAAGTAGGGCACCAGGCAGAGTCATGAGGCCCCATTCCCAGGCCTTAGCTCTCGGATGGTATTTCATTTCTAGACACAAACTGAATCAAAAGGGAAGCCACTGTCTTGAAGGAGAACCCAGTCCCGGTAGGATTCATCACCTGCAGATTAAAGAACTCTTGGGCCCCGAATAACCGGCAGTGATAATGAGGGGAATATAACATGTGTCTTGGGTTCTGAGACTTACTAGCTTCAGGGGTGACCCAGCATATTCCCAGCTATGGTGCCTAGAGTGAAACACTACTAATTTTTCAGAAAAGCAGAGGGGAAAAATAAAGGGAACTTTGTCTTGCATCCTATGTACCAACTCGGCTGGGGGTAGAGCAATAAGCTGGCTCTTGGGGTCCCAAAGTTCAGGCTTAGACTCTTGGACAGCATTTCTGGACCTGCTCTGGGACAGAGGGGAGCTCACTGCCCTAAAAAGCGAGTCTCAGGCGTGGCAGCATTTACCACAAGCTGAAAGAAGAGCCCCTAGGCTCTCAGTAAACATCAGTGGTGGTCTGAAGGAATCCCCTGTGGACCGGTGGTGGGGTTGGCCACAGGGAAAGGCACCTCTGCCTGTGGAAAGTGAAGAAAAGAGTAGGAAAGACTATACTGTGGTTTGAGTGCAGGCATAACGACAGTAGAATAGAATATCAGGTAAATTGCTAAGCTGTTTAACTCCAGTCCCTGGCTCCCAGACAGCACCTCTGGACATTCCTGGAGCCTGTGGGAACTCATGGCCCTGAAGGGAAGAAACTTGGGCAAGACCCAGTGCTGTGCAGGTTTCAGGTCTAACCCAGTGCAATCCCAGCGGTGGTGGCCACAGACTTACTTGCATCACCACATCCCCAGTTCCAGGTGGCTCAGCAAAGAGAGACAGACTCTGTCTGTATGGGAGAAAAGGAAAAGAACAAGAGTCTCTGGCTGGTAATCCAGATAATTCTTCCACATATTATCTAAGACCACCAAAACAGTACCTCTACGAGTCAGCAAAAAACACAGCCTTATTGGGGTTGGAGTCCAAGTTCTTTCAAATACCTGGAAAGCCTTCCCAAGAAGAACAGTCACAAGCTCAGACCGTGAAGAGTATAATAAATAATTAACTCTTCAATGCTCATAGACTGAAGAACATTAGCAAGTATAAAAATAATCCACAAAAACATGACCTCACCAATGAACTAAATAAGGCACCAGGGAACAATTCTGAAGAAACAGAGACATACGACAACTCAGATAGACAATTCAAAATAGCTGTTTTGAGGCAACTCAAAGAAAATCAAGATAACACAGAGAAGAAATTCAGAATTCTATCAGATAAATTTAACAAAAGGATTAAAATATTTTTTTAAATCAAGCAGAATGAGTCGGGAGGTGGAGGTTACAGTGAGCTGAGATCCCACTACTGCGCTGCAGCCTGGGTGATAGAGCCAGACCCTGTCTCAAAAAAGAAAAATAAAAAAATTTAAATATATATATCAGAAATTCTATAATTGAAAAATGCAATTAACATGCTGAAGAATGCATCAGAGTCATCAGAGTCTCATAATGGCAGAACTGATCAAGAAGGAAGTAGTGAGCCTGAAGACAGGCTATTTGAAAATATAGAGAGAAGAAAAAAAGGAATAAGAAAAAATGAAGCATGCCTATCAGAAAACAGCTTCAAAGGGGCAAATCTAAGAGTTAATAGCTTTAAAGAAGAGGTAGATAAAAAGAGAAGGGTAGGAAGTTTATTCAAAAGAATAATCAGAGAACTTCCCCAACCTTGAGAAAGATATCAAATTCAAGTAAAAGAAGCTTATATAACAGCAAGCAGAAAGCTTACCTCCGGGCATTTAATAATCTGAAGGTCAAGAATAAAGAAAGGATTCTAAAAGCAGCAAGAGAAAAGAAATAACACACAATGGTGCTTCAATACATCTGGCAGCAGACATTTCAGTGGAAACCTTACAGGCCACAAGAGTGGCATGATGTATTCAAAGTGCTGAAAGAAAAACACTTTTACTCTAGAATAATATATCTAGAGAAAATATCCTTTAAGCATGAAGGAGATAAAAAGACTTTCCCAGTCAAACAAACGCTAAAGGATTTCATCAACACCGGACCTGTCCTAAAAGAAATGCTAAAGGGAGCTCTATAGTCTGAAAGAAAAGGATGTTCATGAGCAAGAAGAAACCATCTGAAGATACAAATCTCAATGGTAATAGTAAGCACACAGAAAAACACAGAATAGTATTACATTGTAATTGGAGTGTATAAATATACCAAGTAGAAAGCCTAAATAATGAACCAATGAATAATAACTACAAAAACTTTTCCAGACATAGATAGTACAATAAGATAAAAAGAAAAACAACAGAAAGCATAAAACTAGAGAGACAAAGTTATAGTGTAGTTTTTATTAGGTTCCTTTTTGTTTATGCAATCAGTGTCAAGTGTAGTTTCCATTAGTTTTACATAACAGGTTATAAGATTGTGTTGGCAAGCTTTATAATAACCTCAAACTGAAACAAATACAATGGGTACACAAAACATAAAAAGCAAGAAATTAAATCATACCACCAGAGAAAACCACCTTCACTACAAGGAAGACAAGGAAGGGAAAAAAGGAAGAGAAGTCCGCAAAACAACCAGAAAGCAAATAACAAAATTGCAGCAGTAAGTCTGTACTTATCAATAATAACATTAAATGTAAATGTACTAAACTCTCCAATTAAAAGAAATAAAGTGGCTGAATGAATTTAAAAAGAAGATCTAATGATCTGTTGCTTATAAGAAACACACTTCACTTATAAAGATACACATAAACGGAAAATAAAGAGATGAAAACAGATATTCCAAGCCAGTGGAAACAAAACAGAGCAGGAGTAGCTACCTTAATCAGACAAAATAGATTTTAAGAAAAAAATTGTAAGAAGAGACAAAGACGGTCATTATATAGTGATAAAGAAGTCAATCCAGCAAGAGGATATAATGATTGTAAATAAATATGCACTGTATTAGTCCGTTTTCACACCGCTATAAAGAACTACCCAAGACTGGGCAATGTATAAAGGAAAGAGGTTTAATTGACTCACAAATTGACATGGTTGGGAGATCTCAGGAAACTTACAATTATGGTCGAAGGGGAAACTGGCACCTTCTTCACAAGTTGGCAGGAAAGAGAAGAGCGAAGGAGGAATTTCCAAACACTGATAAAATCATCAGATTTCATGAGAACTCACTCACTATTATGAGAACAGCATGGAAGAAACTGTCCCCCAAGGATCCAATCACTTGCCTCCCTTGACACATGGGGATTATAGGTCCCTCCCTCAACATGTGGGGATTACAATTCAAGATGAGATTTGGATGGGGACACAGAGCCAAACCATATCATGCATCCAACACTGAAGCAACCAAATATATAAGGAAAATATTATGAGAACTAAAGAGAGAGATAGACTCCAATACAATAATAGCTAGAGACACCAAAATATCCCACTTTCAGCATTGGACAGATCTCATAGACAAAGAAAGTCAAAACAGAAATAGCAGACTTCATCTGTACTACAGAACAGTGGATCTAAAGATATTTACAGAACTTTTTTTTTTTTTTTTTTTTTGAGATAAGAGTCTTGCTCTGTCACCCAGGCTAGAGTGCAGTGGCATGATTTTGGCTCACCGCAACTTCCATCTTCCAGGTTCAAGCAATTCTCCTACTTCAGCCTCCAGAGTAGGTGGGATTACAGGAGCATGCCATCACACCTGGCTAATTTTTGTATTTTTAGTAGAGACAGAATTTCGCCATGTTGGCCAGGCTGGTCTCAAACTCCTGACCTCAGGTGATCCAACTGCACCAGCTTCCCAAAGTGCTGGGATTAGAGGCGTGAGCCACCACACCCGGCCAGATATTTACAGAATATTTCATCCAACGGCTGCAGAATATACATTCTTCTCCTCAGCACATGGGTCATTCTCAAGAACAGACCATATGTTAGTTCACAAAACAAGTCTTAAAACATTCAAAAAACCTGAAATATCAAGCATCTTCTCTGACCACAATTAAATATAACTACAAATTAATAATAACAGGAATATTAAAAACCATACAAATATATTGAAATTAAACAATATGTTCCTGAATCACCAGTGTAATGACGAAGAAATAAAGAATACAATTGAAAAATTTCTTCAAACAAATGATAATAAAAACACAACATACTAAAACATATAGGATACAGTGAAAGCATTATTAAGAAGGGAATTTATAGCTATAAATACTCGCATCAAAAAAAAAAGAAAAACTTCAAATAAATAACCTAATAACGCATCTTAAAGAACTAGAAAAGTAAGAACAAAACTGAACTCAAAATTAGTAGAAGAAAAGAAATACTAAAGTTCAGAGAAGAAATAAATGAATTTGAAATGAAGAAAACAATACAGAAGAGGAATGAAACGAACAGTTGGCTTCTTGAAAAGATAAACAAAATTGAAAACCTTTTAGTGAGACTAAGAAAAAGAGAAGATCCAAATAAATGAAATCAGGTATGAAAAGGGAGACATTACAACTGATACTGTAGAAATTCAATGGATCATTAGTGGCTACTATGAGCAACTATATGTCAATAAATTTTGAAAATCTAGAAGAAATGGATCAATTCCTAGATACATAAACCTACCAAGATCGAATCATTAAGAAATCTAAAACCTGAACAGACCAATAACAAGTGACAAGAGTGAAGCCTTAATAAAAAGTCTCACAATAAAGAAAAGCGTGGGGCCAGATGGCTTCACTGAATTCTAACAAACATTTTAAGAACTAATACCAATCATACCCTAAGTATTCCAAAAAATAGAGAGGAGGGAAGAATTCCACACTCATTCTACAAGGCCAATAGATTACCCTGATACCAAAACCAAAGACATATTTAAAAAAGAAAACTACAGGCTAATTTCACTGGTGAATATTGATGCAAAAATCCTCAAGAAAATACTAGCAAACTGAATTTAAAAATACATTAAAAAGGTCATTAATCATGACCAAGTGGGATTTATACTAGGGATGCAAGGATGGTTCAATATATGTAAATCAATCAATATGATACATGGTATCAACAGAATGAAGGATAAAAAAATGATCATTTCAATTGATGCTGAAAAAGTATCACATAAAGTACAACATCCCTTCATGATAAAAACCCTCAAAAAAACCCTGATACAGATGGAATATGCCTTAACATAATAAGCCATATATGACAGACCCACAACCAGTATCATACTGAATGGAGAAAACTGAAAGCCTTTCCTCTAAGATCTGAAACATGAAAAGAACGCCTACTTTCACCACTATTATTCAACATAGTACTGGAAGCCTTAGCTAGAGTAATCCAACAAGAGAAGGAGATAAAGAGCATTTAAATTGGAAAGGAGTAAGTCAAATTATCTTTATTTGCAGACGATACTATCTTATTTTTAGAAAAACCTAGAGTCCACCAAAAAACTATTAGAACTGATAAAAAAAAATTCAGTAAAGTTGCAGTATATAAAAACCAACATACAAAAATGAGTAGTGGCCGGGCATGATGGCTCATGTCTGTAATCCCAGCACTTTGTGAAGATAAGGAGATGGACTATTTGAGCCCAGGAGTTCGAGACCAGCTGGGCAACATGGTAAAACCCTGCCTCTATAAAAAAATACAAAAATTAGCCGGACCTGGTGGCACATGCCTGTAGTGCCAGCTACTCAGGAGGTGGGCAGACTGATTGAGCCAAGAAGTTTAAGGCTACAGTGAGCCATGACTGTGTCACTGTATCCCAGCCTGGGTGACAGAGTGAGATCCCATCTCAAGCAATCAGTCAATATCAGTATCATATCTATGTGCCAACAGTGAACAATCTGAACATGAATTCAAAAAAGTAACCCATTTACAACAGAAACATATAAAATTAAATACCTAGAAATAAATTTAACGAAAGTAGTGAAAGATCTCTATAATAAAAACAATAAATCACTGATAAGAGAAATTGAAGAGAATATTAAAAAATGGAAGGATATTCTATGTTTATGGATTGGCAAATCAATACTGTTAAAATACCCATATTACACAAAGCAATCTACAGATTCAATGCAATCTCTATCAAAATGCTAATGACATTCTTCAAAGAAATAAAAAAAAAAAATCCTAAAATTTATGTGGAATCAAGACTCAAAATAGCCAAAGCTATCCTGAGCACAAAGAAGATTATCTGACTTCAAATTATATTACTGAGTTATAGTAACCAAAAGAGAATGGTATTAGAATAAAAACAGACACATAAGCCAATGGAACAAAAAGAGGACCCAGAAACAAATCCACATAGCTACAGGAAATGAATTTTCAACAAAGGTGCCAAGGACAAATATCGGGGAAAAGACACTCTCTTCAATAAATGGCACTGGGAAAACTAGTTATCCATATGCAGAAGAATGAACCTTGATCCCTACACCTCACACCGTATGTAAAAATCAACTCAAAATGGATTGAAGACTTAAATCTAAGACTTCAAACTGTGAAACTACTCCAAAAAAAAAAAACTGAGGAAACTCTCCAGGACATTGGTCTGGGCAAAAATTTCTTCAGTAATACCCCATAGTCACAAGCAACCAAAGCAAAAATGAATAAATGGGATCATATCAAGTTAAAAAGCTACCACACAGCAAAAGAAACAGTCAACAAAGTGAAGAGACAACCCATAGAATGGAAGAAAATATTTGCAAAACTACCCATCTGACAAGAGATTAATAAGCAGAATATGTAAGGAACTCAAACAACTCTATAGGAAAAAATAATCCAATTTAAAAATGGGCAAAATATTTGAATAGACATTTCTCAACAGAAGACATACAAATGGCAAACAGGCACATGAAAAGGTGCTCAGGCCGGGTGCAGTGGCTCATGTCTGTAATCCCAGAACTTTGGGAGGCCGAAGCGGGCAGATCACTCGAGGTCAGGAGTTTGAGATCAGCCTGGCCGACATAGCAAAATCCCATCTCTACTAAAAAAAAAACAAAAATTAGCTAGGCATGATGGCACAGGCCTTTAATTCCAGCTACTAAGGAGGCTAAGCCATGAGAATCCCTTGAACCAGGGAGGTGGAGGTTGCAGTAAGTCAAAAATCACATCACTACACTCCAGCCTGGGTGACAGAGTGAGGCTCTGTCTCAAAGAAAAAAAGAAAAAAAAAAGAAAGAAAAAAAGGTGTTCAAGGGCTGAGCACTGAGACTCACACCTGTAATCCCAGCACTTTGGGAGGCTGATGAAGACAGATCACTTAAGGCCTGGAGTTCAAGACCAGCCTGACCAACACAGCGAAACCCCATGTCTACTAAAAATACAAAAATTAGCCGGGTGTGGTAGCACAAGCCTGTAATCCCAGCTACTCGTGTGGCTGAGCCATGAGAATCGCCCGAAGCAGGGCAGTGGAGGTTGCAGTGAGCCAAGATCATGTCAATGTACTTCAGCATGGGCAACAGAGCAAGACTGTATCTCAAAAAACAAAACAAAACAAAACAAAAGGTGCTCAATATCATTGATCATCAGAGAAATGCAAAGCAAAAGTACCATGAGATATCATCTCACTTGAGTTAAAATGGCTTGTATCCAAAAGTCAGGTAATTACAAATGCTGTCAAGGATGTGGAGAAAAAGGAACCCACATACACTATTGGTGGAGGGTAAATTAGTAAAAATCACTATACGAACAGTCAGGAGGTCCCTCAGAAATCTAAAATAGAGCTACTATATGATCCAGCAATCCCACTGCTAGGTATATAGCCAAAAGAAAGAAAATCAATATATTGAAGAGGTATCTGCACTCTCAGGTTTGTTGCAGCACTGTTTACAATGGCTAAGATTTAGAAGCAACCTATATGTCCAGCAAAAGATGAATGGATAAAGAAAATGTGGTACTTACACACAATGGAGTATTATTCGGCCATAAAAAGGAATGAGATTCTTTCATTTGCAACAACATGGATGAAAATGGAGATCATTATGTTAAGTGAAATAAGCTATGCACAGAAAGACAAACGTCGCATGTTCTCATTTATTTGTGGGATCTAAAAATCAAAACAATTTTTTCAATTGAACTCTGAACAACTGAACTCTGAGATTAAAATAGTTGAACTCAGAGAGATACTAGAAGGATGGTTACCAGAGGCTAGGAAGGGTAGTGAGGGTGTCACGGGGAGGTGACGATGATCAATAGGTATAGAAAAAATAGAACGAATGAATAAGATCTAATATTTGATAGCAAAACAGGAGACAATAGTCAATAATAATTTAATTGTGCATTTTAAAGCAACTAAAATGGTGTATCTGGATTGTTTGTAACCCAAAGGATAAGTACTTGAAGAGATGGATACCCAATATTCCATGATGTGATTATATGCAACAAAATATCTCAGGTACTACATAAATACACCTACAATGTACCCACAAATATTACAAAGAAAAGAATTAATAAAAAAATCAATGACATAATTACACTGAAAAGAAGTAACTAAAAGGAAAAGAAATAAATGGCTGGGTGGAATTCTATGTCAAAACTCATGTTTAAAAACTGAAGCCATCAACTTCTTAATTTTTTCATAATTTATTAACCTTCCATTCTTTCAGAAAATAATTTTCCTTTAAAGAAACACTTCCTTGTTTTTTCCATAATTATTTTTATTTTGCTAAATTTTACACAATACTGCAATAAATAGCCATGTATACCTATCTTTAAATACTATTATTTTTATTCCTAACAGATACATTCACAAAAATTGGATTACTCGGACCATATTGCTTTCCCATAAGACTAGAAATGTACTTTCCATTAGCAATACAAAAGAATAGCATTGCCCATTTCATCTCCTTTACTCTCTTCAACAGTACGTTATCATCCTATTTACTTTCTCTCAGTCGAAAACTGGAAAATTGATAGATAATAATTTCTCTAATTTGCATTTTCTTGAATATTTGTGTGAGTATCCTTCTCATGTTTACTAGTCACTTTTAGGTTCTTTTGTGAATTTCTTATTCATATATTATATTCAGGATATATTCTTTATTCTTTACTTTTACTTTATTCTTACAACTTTCCTGAATATATACATATTCATATATAATAATTCATATATAATAATTCTTATAGGAATTATTAGTACAGTGAATATATTAATCATTTATCAGTCACAAGCATTATGTTTTTCCAAGTTGTTCATGGTATCTTTCCTCCACTTAATGTTATAGGTAGTAACAGACTTTTATATTTCTACTTTCTAAATATCCTATATTTTGGTTACCAAATTCACACATATGCCCAAGTTCTACTTTTACAGTTTTCCAAATATGTTTCTAAAGTATTTACCATGTCATCTTCCTCCCTATTGCTTATTTCATCTGGAAGATTTTTAATATATGCTGCCTTTATAGTGGTGTTTTAATTTCTGGAGAGGCAAGTACAATCTCATCACTTTTTCACAAATTGTAGGACTATATTAAAGCATTTATTTTTTCACATTAACCGAATATTTAAATATCCAAATATAAAATTTGCATGCCTTAAATTTGTTATAAAGAATATTTAAATGCCAAATCAACTCTACTGTTATTTTAATGGAGTGCTTTACTAATGGATATATTGAGTTTACACACTAACTTGAGAAAAACGAACATTTTTGTGATGTAAAATTTTCTATCTTTGACTATAAAAGACAGTATGGAGTCTTTTTTCCAGTTAGAAAACTGGAAAAATACAAGTAATGTTGGCATATTAAGTAACAGCATCCTGCCAAAGTTAATCTTCTGATTTTGATAACTGTACCAGATTAAGACAGAGAATGTGCTTAGGAAATTTCCACTCAAGTATTTTGAGGTAGAAGGGAATCCTGACTTTAACTTACTTTCAAATTCAGAAAAACAAAGCATAAAGAGAAAGAGAATAAACATAGCAAAAATTTAACAATCACGAGATCTGGGAGAACAGTGAATAGGAGTTCCTGCTTTATTCTTACAACTTTCCTGAAAGCCTCAAATTATTTCAAAACAAAAGACTGATTCTCTCTGTCTCTGTCTCTCTCTTTCTCTCTCACACACAGACACATACATACATACACACACACACACACACACCTCAAGACCCCAAGACAGACTATCCAGCATGGAATTAGTTTATGTCAGGCCTTTGAGCCCAAGCTGAGCCATCGCATCCCCTGTGACCTGCACGTATAAGCCCAGATGGCCTGAAGTAACTGAAGAATCACAAAAAAAGTGAAAATGGCCTGTTCCTGCCTTAACTGATGACATTCCACCACAAAAGAAGTGAAAATGGCCAGTCCTTGACTTAACTGATGACATTCCACCACAAAAGAAGTGAAAATGGCCAGTCCTTGCCTTAAGTGATGACATTACCTTATGAAATTCCTTTTCCTGGCTCATCCTGGCTCGTCCTGGCTCAAAAAACCTCCCCCACTGGGTACCTTGCAACCCCCACTCCTGCTCAGAGAATAACCCCTCTCTGACTGTAATTTTCCTTTACCTACCCAAATCTTATAAAACGGTCCCACCCCTATCTCCCTTCCCTGACTCCCTTTTCGGACTCAGCCCGCCTGCACCCAGGTGAAATAAACAGCCTTGTTGCTCACACAAAGCCTGTTTGGTGGTCTCTTCACAAGGACGCGAGTGACATTTGGTGCCGTGCCTCGGATCGGGGGACCTCCCTTGGGAGATCAATCCCCTGTCCTCCTGTTCTTTGCTCCATGAGAAAGATCCACCTATGAACTCTGGTCCTCAGACCAACCAGCCCAAGGAACATCTCACCAATTTTAAATCAGGTAAGGAGCCTCTCTTCTCTTCTCCAACCTCTCTGACTATCCCTCAACCTCTTTCTCCTTTCAATCTTGGCGCCATACTTCAATCTCTCCCTTCTCTTAATTTCAGTTCCTTCCTTTTCTGATAGAGACAAAGGAGACACATTTTATCCGTGGACCCAAAACTCTGGGCATTTTATCTGGACCCAGTCACGGACTCGGGAAGAGAGTCTTTCCTTGGTGTTTAATCACGCAGGGACGCCTGCCTTGGTCCTTCACCCTTAGTGGCAAGTACTGCTTTTCTGGGGGGCAAGAACCCCCCAACCCCTTCTCTCCCTGTCTCTACCTCTTCTCTGCTTTTCTGGGGGGCAAGAACCCCCCAACCCCTTCTCTCTGTGTCTCTACCCTTTCTTCACTTTTCTGGAGGGCAAGAACCCCCCAACCCTTTCTCTCGGTGTCTCCACCCCTTCTCCGCTTTTCTGGGGGGCAAGAAGCCCCCAATCCCTTCTCTCCATGCCTCTACACCTTCTCCACTTTCCTGGGGGGCAAGCACCTCCCACCCCTTCTCACCGTGTCTCCACCCTTCTCTTTAAACTTGCCTCCTTCACTGTGGGCAATCTTCCACCCCTCCATTCCTTCTTCTCGCTTAGCCTGTGTTCTCAAGAACTTTTACCTCTTCAACTCTCACCTGACCTAAAATCTAAGCGTCTTATTTTCTTCTGCAACACCGCTTGACCCCAATACAAACTCGACAGTCCTTCCAAATAGCCAGAGAACAGCACTTTCAATTTTTCCATACTACAAAACCTAAATAATTTTTGTCAAAAAATGGGCAAATGGTCTGAGATGCCTTATATCCAGGCATTTTTCACACTTCATTCCCTCCCAAATCTCTGTTCCCAATGTGATTCCTCCCAAATCCTCTTTCTTTCCCTCCCGCCTGTCCCCTCAGTCCCAACCCCAAGCGTCGCTGAGTCTTTCCAGTCTTCCTTTCCTACAGACCCATCTGACCTCTCCCCTCCTCCCCAGGCTGAGCTAAGTCCCAATTCTTCCTCAGCCTCCGCTCCTCCACCCTATAATCCTTCTATCACCTCCCCTCCTCACACCCAGCCTGGCTTACGGCTTAGTTCCATGACTAGCTCTTCCCCACCTGCCCAACAATTTCCTCTTAGAGAAGTGGCTGGAGTTGAAGGCATAGTCACTTTTTCTCTATCAGACCTCTCTCAGATCAGTCAGTGTTTAGGCTCTTTCTCATTAGACTTCACTAAATATATACAAGAATTCCAATATCTAACTCTGTCCTACAATTTAACCTGGAGTGACTTAAATGTCATCCTGACTTCTACCCTCTCCTGAGATGAACTGGAAAGAGTTTTTTCTCTAGCCCAATGTCATGCTGATAACTGCCAGCTTCACGAGCCAGACCTCCAGGAAGGCATTAAAGCAGTTCCCTAAGAGGATCCCCAATGGAACTGTCAGGAAGATTCCCCAGGAATAGCTAGGCGAGATTACATGATTTCTTGCCTAGTTAAAGGGCTTAAAAAGGCAGCTTACAAAGCTGTTAATTATGACAAGCTTAAAGAAACTACCCAAGGTAAAGACGAAAACCCAGCCCAGTTCATGGCCTGCTTAGCAGCAACCCTTAGACACTTTACCACCCTAGACTCAGAAGGTCACCTTATTCTTAATATGCATTTTATCACCCAATCCACTCCTGACATTAGGAAAAAACTTCAAAAATTAGAATTTCTGGCCCTCAAACACCACAACAGGAATTAACCAGCCTCGCCTTCAAGGTGTACCAGACAGCAACGCATTTCTGAGTTACAATTACCTGCCTCTGCTGTGAGACAAAACCCAGTCACACTTCCAGTGTACAAGAACTTCAAAATGCCTAAGCCGCACATGCCTAAGCCACAGCAGTCAAGCATTCCTACAAGACTTCCTCCATCAGGATCTTGCTTCAAGTGCCAGAAATCTGGCCACTGGGCCAAGGAATGCCCACAGTCCAGGATTCCTCCCAAGCCGTCCCATATGTGCAGGGACCCACTGGAAATCAGACTGCCCAGCTCACCTGGCAGTCACTCCTAGAGCCCCTAAAGCTCTAGCCCAAGGCTCTCTAACTGACTCCTTCCCAGATCTGCTAGGCACAGCGACTGAAGATTGACACTGCCTGATCGCCTCGGAAGCCCCCTGGACCACCACGGACACCAAGCTTTGAGTAACTCTCACAGTGGAGAATAAGTCCATCTCCTGTTTAATCGATGCGGGGGCTACATACCCCACATTACCTTCTTTTCAAGGGTCTGTTTCCCTTGCCCCAATAACTGTTGTGGGTATTGCCAAGCTTCAAAACCCCTTAAAACTCCCCACTCTGGTGCCAACTTGGACAACATTCTTTTAAGCACTCTTTTTAGTTATCCCCACCTGCCCAGTTCCCTTATTAGGCCAAGATATTTTAACCAAATTATCTGCTTCCCTGACTATTCCTGGAGTACAGCCATATCACATTGCTGCCCTTCTTCCCAACCCAAAGCCTCCTTTGCGTCTTCCTCTCATATCCCCCCACCTTAACCCACAATCCCTCAGACCAACCAGCCCAAGGAACATCTCACCAATTTTAAATTGGGTAAGCGGCCTCTCTTTTTACTCTCTTCTCCAACCTCTCTCACTATCCCTCAACCTCTTTCTCCTTATATCAACTCTACTCCCCCCATATTTGGACCTCTCACAACACAAACTACTATTCCTGTGGCCGCTCCTTTATGCATCTCTCGGCAAAAACCCACTGGAATTCCCCTAGGTAACCTTTCACCTTCTCGATGTTCCTTTACTCTTCATATCCAAAGCCCAACTACATACATCACTGAAACAATTGGAGCCTTCCAGCTCCATATTACAGACAAGCCCTCTGTCAATACTGGCAAACTTAAAAACATTAGCAGTAATTATTGCTTAGGAAGACACTTACCCTGTATTTCACTCCATCCTTGGCTACCTTCCCCTTGCCCTTCAGACTCTCCTCCAAGGTCCACTTCTTGTTTACTTATACCCAGTCCCGAAAATAACAGTGAAAGGTTGCTCATAGATACTCAACATTTTCTCATACACCATGAAAATCGAACCTCCCCCTCTACAGTTACCTCATCAGTCCCCATTACAACCTCTGACAGTTGCCGCCCTAGCTGGATCCCTAGGAGTCTGGGTACAAGACTCCCCTTTCAGCACTCCCTTTCATCTTTTTACTTTGCATCTCCAGTTTTGCCTCGCACAGGTCTCTTCTTCCTCTGTGGATTCTCCACCTACATGTGTCTACCTGCTAATTGGACAGGCACATGCACACTAGGTTTCCTTACTCCCAGAATTCAATTTGCAAATGGGACCGAAGAGCTCCCTGATCCCCTCATGACACCGACACGACAAAAAAGAGTTATTCCACTAATTCCCTTGCTTGTCGGTTTAGGACTTTCTGCCTCCACTATTGCTCTCGGTGCTGGAAGAGCAGGCATTTCAACCTCTGTCACAACCTTCCGTAGCCTTTCTAATGACTTCTCTGCTAGCATTACAGACATATCACAAACTTTATCAGTCCTCCAGGCCCAAGTTGACTCTTTAGCTGCAGGTGTCCTCCAAAACCACCAAGGCCTTGACTTACTCACTGCTGAAAAAGGAGGACTCTGTATACTCTTAAATGAAGAGTGTTGTTTTCACCTAAATCAATCTGGACTGGTGCATGACAACATAAAAAAACTCAAGGATAGAGCCCAAAAACTTGCCTACCAAACAAGTAATTATGCTGAACCCTCCTGGGGACTCTCTAATTGGATGTCCTGGGTCCTCCCAATTCTTAGTCCTTTAATACCTATTTTTCTACTTCTTTTATTCGGACCTTGTATCTTCCATTTAGTTTCTCAATTCATCCAAAACTGTATCCATGCCATCACCAATCATTCTATATGACAAATATTTCTTCTAACAACCCCCAAAATATCACCCCTTACCACAAAAATCTTCCTTCAGCTTAATCTCTCCCACTCTAGGTTCCCATGCCACTCCTAATCCCACTTGAAGAAGCCCAGAGAAACATCGCCCATTATCTCTCCACGCCACCCCCCAAAAAAAAATTTTCTTTGCTGCCCCAACACTTCAATACTATTTTATGTTATTTTTCTTATTAATATAAGAAGCCAGGAATGTCAGGCCTCTGAGCCCAAGCTGAGCCATCGCATCCCCTGTGACCTGCACGTATATAGGTATATACTCCCAGATGTCCTGAAGTAACTGAAGAATCACAAAAGTGAAAATGGCCTGTTCCTGCCTTAACTGATGACATTTCACCACAAAAGAAGTGAAAATGGCCAGTCCTTGCCTTAAGTGATGACATTACCTTGTGAAATTCCTTTTCCTGGCTCATCCTGGCTCAAACAAGCTCCCCTACTGAGCACCTTGCAACCCCCACTCCTGCCTGCCAGAGAACAACTCCCCTTTGACTGTAATTTTCCTTTACCTACCCAAATCCTATAAAACGGCCCCACCCCTATCTCCCTTCCCTGTCTCTCTTTTTGGACTCAGTCCGTCTGCACCCAGGTGAAGTAAACAGCCTTGTTGCTCACACAAAGCCTGTTTGGTGGTCTCTTCACAACAGACATGAGTGACAGTTTATATTTTATCTTATTTGCTTTAATAAAATTTTGTAGCTTCATTCCAAAGAGCATGTGTACTTTTCTTGCAGAATTTGGCCCAAAACATTGTTTTTGTCATATCTATGAACACACTGTATTTCTGATGTCCATTCTTAGCTGGTTACTGACTTTCAAAGAAAAGCTATTAATTTTTTGCATAACTCTCATATCTAATAATCTCACCAAATTCTTTTATTAACTCTGGTAGAAAAACGTTCAAGATCCAGGTACACCTCAGGACACAGGAATTAGATTTTCCTAGACCACAGCATTAGAAATTTGAAACTACTCTTATTTCTTTCTTTAATAGCATTTATATTAGCTATATCTTACACTTGCAAGAACATCAAAAAATATGTTAATAACACTGACAGTATCACTCATTTTTCCTGATTTTAAAAGAGATGACTTTAATCATTTAAAATATTTAATAGTCTTTACCATATTTGTATGTTTCCTTATATAAATCTTTTTCTCTGAGTTTTAATAGGGCTGGCAGCTAAAAATCATCATATGCTTTTTTCTACCTTTACTGATATCTTCATGTTTTTTCTATTTTTAATTTGCTGATGTGATTTATTTTGCAGGTAGATATCCCAAAATAAACATTTTATAATTCCAGTAAAAGTTTTCAGTCATCATACTATATAATTCATTCTTTATATTGATGAATTATGTTATTTAAAGTTATAGTATAAATATTGTACTTATATTCTTAAGCGAAATTGGTCTTCTAGAGTTTTATTTTTCTAGAATAATTTTCAGATTTGCTGATTGTGTAAAATTCACTTGGAAGATTTTTCATCTTTTCTAATGTACCAGAAAAATGTCAGCAACATATGAGTTTATCTGTTCTTGATATGTTAGAAGCCATACAGTGCTTTTAAATATTTTTCCAATTCTATAGCAAATGTACTACTTATCTAATTTTCTAGTTTACTTTAGGTGAATTTGGGTCATTTTTATAGCTACAAAACCATTAATTTCCTGTAGAAATTTATATTTCTTATACATGTTCAGGCACAACTACTGAGATAAGCAATGGTCCCGGGATGGGTTTATCACTTAGTGGAGAGAGGTGTATGCTCCCTCATTTCGTCAGCTACAAATAATATTATGCTCCAAACCCTAAAGACAGAGAAATTTCACACCTGTGTGTTCAGTTCCTCTCGAGAAACCTGGATGATCTTACCTTTGCCATAGAGATTTTCATTTCTGGCTAACTAGCTCTGTTTTGCCCAGAAAGGGAGAACTCCTTCACCAGTTTTCTTTATAGGAAAACCATCAGAGTCAAGACTCACCTCTGATTATTAACATTAGACCAGCCAAACAAGAAGCTTCTCTGATCAAGCTTCTCTGGTAGCTCAACTGCAACTGAGACCAGAGGCTAAAGAGACACGTACTATCTCCCAGAACCCCCATGACTCTCCCATAAACCTAGATTTTAATTTTTTGATGACATATACTATGTTTCTTTGGACCTGCCATTTTACCGGGACAATTTGCCATGATTATCATTAAAAAATGGTAATTTCCGCACACCAACCACATGTGTAACCTACCTCAAATTCCGCATGTCTGTGAATATCTTCTGCTCTCTGCCTGCTCAGGATAAATTCAGCTTCATTTGCTACTCTTACTAGATGATCTTTCATTGTCTGGCTAAGCAATCTGTAAAAAATGAATGTTATCAAATAAATATATGTATTCACACACAACATAAATGATTATTCACTGCTTACTGTGGAGAGGAAGGAATCCTTACTTTCTTCTTTTGACATCATACACAATGAGGTACCATTATTTCACACTAAATAATTGAGGAATGTAACAACAGCAAAAGCTTACCCTTCTGGCAATAGCAGATTGGCTTCTATCAGACTAGCCATGTAACAAAAGCAACTAAAAATACTAGATTAAAGTTGTGTTTTAATCTTTTAAAATGCACTGGAAAGTTACCAAGGCAGCCAAAATTAACCAGGGAAGATCACAGAGAAGAAAGCACAAAAGACAATCAGTTTGACTTTTTACATTAAAGCATTTGCTATTCCCAAGTGAGAACAGAGGAGCTACACAGACCTGTCACTAGTCTCACAAAGATAAATAGAAAAAAACTGAGGTTCGCAGTCTGTCAACGTGGGGGAGTCTTGGTAGACTACCCAAGAGTTACAACAGGTATCAGGCATACCCCAGAAAGCAAGAAATAGATCGGGCCTCAAAACACTGAAACAGACCTTCAGAGAACATCTGGTGATTGGTATTCAGGTTAACTGGCAGCCAAAAAGCTAAGCAAAGCTTTCAGGGCGGGGAGAAAAAAATCAGAAATAGCAATGCAGGAGGGCCATGGTAAAACCTCAGGTTTTCAGAGGACCTCAAAAGGGCTACACACTAGGAGAAGGCAAAACAGGTCAAACTCTCACAAGAACCTTAAAAAAAAAAAAAAAAACCCAACCCTTGAGTCAGCTCAGACCCTAAATTAATACAATGAGCTATTAGTCTAATTGCTAATCAGAAACCAAAAGGAAGTCCTTTCTAAAGGAAGATAATATCATAGAGGCTTAAATTTACCCTTGCAATTTTAAAATACAATTTTCAGCATTCAGTCACCAATTAACAGGCACAAGAGACAATATCATACAAATGAAAACTAAATAGAAACTGGTTCACATCTGGACATTGAAATGAATGTAGTTAATATGTTTAGAACTCATTGTGTAATAGAGAATTCCAATAAAGAATGACAACTGTAAACATACTGAAAAAAATAAATAAATATAAAAATAGATTTACTGGGTTATTAAGCTCAGCCAAAAAAGGAAAAATTAACTGAAAGATAGGTCAATGACAACTAGACTGAAACATAGTAAGAAAACTTACTGAAAATTGAACAAAATAAATAACAGACATACAGGACATGGTAAAAGGATCTAATATAAGTGTATCTATAATATAAGAAAGAGTAGACACATAATTAGAAAGAAGCCATATTTGAAGAGATAATGGCCAAGATTTTTCAAAATTGGGAAAAAACACTGAGCGATATGTTGATGGAGTGCTACAAAACCCAAGCAGGGTTTTCAAGGATACCCCGCTTAGGCAATAATAGTAAAACTATCAAAGAAAAAAACTCTTAATAGCAGACAGGGGGAGAGGCCTTCAAAAGAGCAACAATAAGCCTAATGGAAGCCAGAGAAGAATACAATGACCTATTTAAAATACTAAACAAAAATACTACCTAAAAGGCCAGGCCAGTGGCTCACATCTATAATCCCAGCACTTTGGGAGGCCCAGGCGAGAGGATCACATGAGGCCAGTAGTTCAAGACTAGCCTTGGCAATGTAGTGAGATTCCATCTCTACCAAAAAAGTTTTTTTTAATTAGCTCAGCATGGTGGTACATGCCTATGGTCCCAGCTACTCAGGAGCCTGAGGCAGAAGGATCACTTGAGTCAATGAGTTTCAAGTTATAGCGAGCTATGATCCCACCACAGCACTCCAGCCTGAGCAACAGAGAGAGATCCTGTCTCAAAAACAAACAAACCAACCACCTAAGAATTCTATCCTCTTCAAGATCAGCCTAGCTAACGTAGTGAAACCCTGTCTCTACTAAAAATACAAAAATTAGCCAGGCACGATGGCAGGTGCCTGTAATCCCAGATACTAGGGAGGCTGAGGTGGAAGAATGGCTTGAACTTGGGTGGCGAAGCTTGTAGTGAGCCGAGATCGCGTCATTGCACTCCAGCCTGGGCGACAGAGCAAGACTCCGACTCAAAAAAAGAAGAAAGAAAAGAAAAAAAAGAAAAGAAAAGAAAAGAAAAAGAAAAGAATTCTATCCTCAAAAAGTATCCTTCAATAATGAGATTTAAAGGGTCCAGAATATACCACTGTCGGAAAAAAAAGAGTCTTTTTCTGAACTTCCTTTATCTGCCTAAACAGAGAAGCTCCCAAAAGAATTCAGCTTTCATCAATCCCTTCCCAGGGAGTTTTGCAACCAAGGAAGATTGACTATTATCAGTAAAGATGAGAAGTTAGTACCAGGATAAGAAATTATCTAAATAGACGTTGTTGCAAAACTGTAATATCACTTAACTATTCTCCTAAAGGCCTACTTACTGTGCGCAAAATCATTAGCTTCCCCAAATGTGTCCTTCATTACCTCACTTTTACCCTATTAAAATGGTATGTATATAACCCCAAATTCTAACCCCTTCCTTGAGTCACATTTTTCTGTGAATTCTTTTTTTTTTTTGAGATGAAGTTTTGCTCTGTTGCCTAGGCTGGAGTATAATGGCATGATCTCGGCTCACTGCAACCTCCGCCTCCTGGGTTCAAGCAATTCTCCCGCCTCAGCCTCCCAAGTAGCTGAGATTACAGGCACCCGTCATCATGCCCGGCTAATTTTTGTATTTTTAGTAGAGACAAGGGTTCACCATGTTAGCCAGGGTGGTCTTGAACTCCTGACCTCAGGTGACCCACCTGCCTTGGCCACCCAAAGTGCTGGGATTACAGGCGTGAGCCAAAGCAGCCGGCCGAATTCTGATATACTTATTTATGACTAAAAATAGGTCTTTTTTCTTGCAAATCTGTTTTTGTCTGTTTAATTCACAGATCCCCAAACAACAAACCTAAGAGGTTAGAGGAAAACTTTTCCTCATCACCAAAAGCAAAATAAGAACATTCCACGACAAATAAAATAGGGAGAATTTGTCACCAGCCAACCAACATTCTTCATAAGGATGAAAAATAATGTAAGATTGATACAAGTCAAGGAAAACAATTGGAGCAATGAAAATGACAAACGTGCGTAAATCTAAAAGAATACTGAATATTTGCAATAATTATGTAACTTCTAGAATTAAAAAATACTGCAATCTAAAATATATAACCACAGCATACAAGGCAAGAGAAACCAAATGAATTACTGTTGTAAGTTTCTTGTATCATACATAGATTGGCAAAAGAATCAGTTTATGTAAGATGTTAATTATAATATTCATACTAGAATCTCTGGGTAACCACTAAAGGTATTTAAAATAATATACAACCATCAAGTTAATGGGGAAAAAATTAAGGAACAAATACTTAGCTCAAAAGAAGGGGGGAAAAAAAAAGAAACACAAGATATGGAGCAAATATAAAGGACATAAATAATAAGATGATAAATTTTAACCTAAACATATCAGAAATACATAGAAAGTAAACATTTAGTAGTAAAATTATTGTCAAATCAATTTTTTTAAGTATATGATGCTTGTAAGTGACACGATTTCAATATAAGGTTGAACAAAGATTGAAAAGCATAGTTTCAGAAAACATGAACAATTTTTAAAAGCTAAAAGAAAGATAATAAACTTGTATTAGTATAAGAAGCAAACAGAAATAACAAGATAAACCTGTTAAATTAATAAGAGGATAAATGAACTACAGACACAGAAATTTAGTATTTTGAGATTCTAAATTTGTATGCTCCTAAGAATACGGCCTACTACCAGATATAGAATATAAAAAGTTATAGAATACTTTTTAACCTGACCTGACTGACACATCAAGAACATTATACCCAGTAAGAGAATAATAAATATTATTTTCAGGTAAACATGGAATATATACAAAAAATAGGCAAAATGTGGGGTCATAAAGCAATTTATAGCGAATTTCAAGTGATGAAATCATACTGAGTATGTTCTTTGATACACTTCAATTAAACTAGAAATAACACGATATAGATCACTCTGCAAGAAGCTCTAAGCTGACCACCAATTTTCCTAACCTCCTGTTACCCACAGCATTATGTAATCTTCTCCTTTACCGTGTAGGAAGGAGATGGGACTTACCTCTAAGCAAGAAAATATGGCAACAATGAAGGAATAACACTTCAATAATTACATTAAACAAGACGGTAACTTGCATCTTGCTAGCAGACTCTATTGACACTCTCCCTTAATGGCTAAGCTAAAGAAACCTGCCATGTTATGAGCTGCCCTGTGTAGAGGCCTCCACGGCAAGGAGCTGAGTAGAGCCCCAGACAACAGCTCACAAGGAATTCAGATTCTCAGTCTAACGACTCAGAATGAACTGAATTCTGCCAATAGTCACATGATCATGGAAGCAGATCCTTTCCTAGTCAAACCTCAAATAAAACTGCAACTCTGGCCAACACCTTAACTGCAGCCTTGTAAGTGAACCTGAAGGAAAGGCCCAACTAAGCCATGCCTAGATTCCTGACCAAAAAAAATTGAGATAATAAATGTATGTTTCTTTAAGGCTAAGTTGTGATAATATTATTAATACAGCAGTCACTAAGTAATATCATTCCATGTCTAAAAACTAAAGAATGCAACTCTGAAAAAAACTCACACATAAAAGAATATATCATAATGGAAATTAGGAAATGTTTGCAGTAAAACGTAGTAAAAACAATGTGCCAAAATCTGTGGATTTAGATAAACCTTAAACCAATGCTTAGAGGGAAACTGATATACTGAATAAAAACACTAAAGAAGAAAAAAATTGTCAAAATAAATTACGCAAGTATTGAACTGAAGAAATTAGAAAAAGAACAGCCAGTGAACACTGAAAGTAAACTAAGGATAAGAACAGAAATTAAATAGAAAATAAAAATACACTTTAGAAGATAAAGTTAAAAGTTATTTGAAATACTGAAAAAATCCAAAACAAATATGTAAACAATTAAAATTAATAATTGAATTTAGAAAGGTCATTGGGTTTAAGGCAAATACACAAAAATCAACTAGATTCTTTTTATAGGTTACTAACAAAGTAAAAACGATTTTTAAATACTATTTGAAAAGCATTCAAAACCATCAAAATATGTAGGAATAGGAAAGAAAAATGTGCTAGAATTCTGCATGTCAAACAGAAAGAATGGTAAAAGAAGTTAAAAAAACGTAAAGAAAAAAGTATACTATGTTCATGAAAGGGAAAGGCCTGTATTATAAAGATATCAATTCTCCACAAAGCTATTTATAGATACAGTCCAATCAAAATCCTAGTAGGTCTTTCTGCATAATCTGATGAGTTCAAATTTAATTCTAAAAGCCATAGAAAATGTAAACAAACAAGAATACGTGAGACATTCTTGAAGAGGGGAACAGAGATGAAAATCATGATAATGATATTAAAAGACTTAAAAGTAAGATGGTCTTTTCCAAAAACTGGTCTTAGATCAACTGATGCTCATATGGACAAATTAACCTTGACTTCTACCTCAAACCATACAAACAAACCAATTCCAAATGAATCCTAGAGAAGACCTAAAGATTTCAGGAAGTTTAAAAAGTTTCTAGAAGATTACGTAAGAGAGCATCTTCCTGGCTGGGTCAATGTAAAGACTTACTGCACCAAACAAAAATACACAAAACATAAGAAAAATAGTGACAAAATGAACCACATCAAAATTTAAAGACTTGTGTTTATGAAAGCCACCACTAAGAGAATTAAAAACCAAACTTCAGAGAGGGAGAATATATTTGGAATAATTACAACCAATGAGAAACTGATATCTTAAAAATATTAAAAAGCCTCTTACAAATAAAAGAAAATGATCACAATTTTTAAAATGGGAAAAGAACACAAGCACTTCACAAAAGAAGATTTCCAAATGGTGAATAAGATTATGAAAAGTTGTTCAGCAATACTAGTAATCAAGGAAATAAAAATTAAAACTATAAAATATACTATACTCCACCAGAATGGCTATATATGTTTAAAAGGCTGGCATTACCAAGTTATATCAAAGATGTGAAGTAACATGGACTCTTATAATCACAAAATATATTCATTAAAATGTTCATGGCAATTATTTACAATAACCAAACATTAGCAACTACCCAAATGTCCATTAAAAATATAGCTAATTTTTAAAATGTTGGACTTTCATAAAGTAAAATCCTAAGTAGGAACAAAAAGAATTAGTATTATGCATAACAATATGAATTTCACTAACAACATTGAGCAAAAACACACAAAAAATATAAAATATATGAACTGCCTTGTATAAAGATAAAAATTAAAAAAATAAACCTATGGTATTAGAAGTTAAGAGATTAAGAAATGGCTACCTTCAGTGCTACCTCTATATAAAGGGACTCATATGGAACACTGATAATGCCTACGGAGTTCTAAATCTTTTAATAAAATGTCTTGGATGTATAAACAAATGACCCATTCTGATTAATGCTTTTATAACACCATTTACTTATAAACATATCAACAGAATGATTCACTTTATGTAATCTGGAACATGTTTGTTATGTATAGGTCTTCTAAACTTCCTTCTTTAATAGGAGTTGGGAAGATAAGAGTGTACAGGGATATTATTATTATTATTATTATTATTATTATTAGGGACAAGGTCTCGCTCTGTCACCCAGGCTGGAGTGCAGTGGTGCAATTATGGCTCACAGAAACCTCAACCTCCCAAGCTCAAGTGATCTGCCTACCTCAGTCTGCTGAGTACCTGGGACTACTTACATGTGCCATCGTATCCTGCAAGTTATTTTGGTGTTAGAGACAGGGTCTCACTATGTTGTCTACATTGGTCTCAAACTCCTGAGCTCAAGGGATCCTACTGCCTTAGCCTCCCAAAGTCCTGAAATTATGGGCATGAACATACATGGTCTGTAAGGATTATTTTTTTAATTTATATAACAAAAGTGGCTAAAAAGTGCCACTAGAAAATGCCCACCTACAAAAGTTACACCCAGCAGTCATCAACAATGACATGAACTTACTCCCATTCCACAGGGCACTTGCCTCACTTTGTAGCAATGTTTTTATTTAAAATATAAATAAGGCCAGGTACAGTGGCTCATGCCTATAATCCCAGCACTTAGAATTAAGACTGCTTGAGCCCAGGAGCTTGAGACCAGCCTGGGTAAAATAAAGAGACCTCTTCTCTACAAAAAAAATTAAAAATAAAATTTAAAAAAAATTAGCTAAGCATGGTGGTGCATACCTGTAGTCTCAGCTACTCAAGAGGCCAAGGCAGGAGAATCACCTGAGCCCAGGAGGTGGAGGTTGCAGTGAACTGTGATGTCATCACTGCACTGCAGCCAGGGCGACAAAGTAAGACTCTGTCTCAAAAAAAAAAACAAAACAGAAACACGGATCCACAGCAATGATCACACTTTTTTTTTTTTTTTTTTGCAGATAGAGTCTCACTCTGTTGCCCAGGCTAGAGTGCAGTGACAGGATCTCGGCTCACTGCAACCTCCGCTTCCTGGGTACAAGTGATTCTCATGTCTCAGCCTCCCAAGTAGCTGGGATTACAGGTACATGAGCCACCACCCCCAGCTAATTTTTGTATTTTTAGTAGAGACAGGGTTTCACCATGTTGGCCAGGCTGGTCTTGAATTCCTGACCTAAAATGATCCACCTGCCTTGGCTGTCCAGGGTGCTGGAATTACAGGCGTGACCCACCGCACCCGGCCAGCACTCTTAATAATGTGCTATATGAACATGTTCCCACAGTGCAGAAAAACATGTGGAAAATATTCCTTGAGAATCAATGAATTTCACTACAACACTATCTATGAAAGTGAGAATCTTAAATAATCAAAATATACAATCATACAATAAAAGTAGATTGTTCCAAATTGACAAAATGATGTCCACAATATACGCTAAGAGGAAAAATAAACCTGAGGAATATTATGAATAATATGAGCTTGGGGAACATATAAAAGAAAATATACTTTCTTTTAATTGCCAATAATCTAGAACAGGGGTCAGCAAATTAAGGTATGTGTATCAAATCTAGCCTGCCAACAGTTTTTGGTTAGTACATTCTATAGGAGCACAACTAGGCCCATTTGTTTAAGTGTTATCCATGGCTGTTTTCAAATCACCATACTACACTGAGTTGACCAGTTGTGAAAAAGACCATGTGTACTGCAAGGCCTAAAGAACTATCTGGCCTTTTACAGAAAAAGCACATGTCTGGGCTAGCGAGTGAGGCTTAAGTCCTCCTCCTTATATTTCTCTGTTCTTTGAAGCTTTACAACAATCAACAATCAAAAGAAAGGAAAACAGAAAATCCTTAAAGAAAATAAAGAAGCTTTCTGCCATTCTATCACTTTGTTTCGATCTCTATTAGGCTCACATACACTATCATAATTTGAATCCAGCTCTGTCAGACTCTCTCTTCTATCCCCAAACTGTCTTCCAGCTACTTTAGAAGTTAGTGCAATACCTTATCTGTGATTTTGGGATGACATCATCAGGGTATTTCTTTTCAAATGCTATTAAACAGTACTCATTTAGGCATTACAGACAAAAACAATCCCTAGTGTAATTTTAAAACCCACTAATGAATAACTTCCTCTGATTCTACAGATAGAGAAAGCAAGGGCTTTCAAGAGTACAGATGTGAAATACTAGTTTGGGTTCTTAGTTTCCCTCTAGAGACCTAAAACCACATTATGAATTTAACATCAATATATTGCCTTGTACTTTCAAACATTAATTGAATTGATTAGTCAATGGCACACTATCCTACTAGTCCCCAAACAAGTAACCTCAAAGTTACTCTAGTCTCTTCCCTCTTCTCTACCACCATCCTCCAGGCCCCTAATCCATCAACAAATCTTGTCAATATTTCCTTTGTAATATTCTCAGCTTTAATTTATGCTGTTTCATAGCCAATGCCCTAAAAATAAACGTTTCATCATTTCATACACATTATAACAATAAATATTTTGAGTGCTAATTCTGATCTTTTAACATTTTTGTGCCTCTGCCTTTTAAAAACACTGTCAAACATCTGTTCAACACCTATTACATTATAGACTAGGCTAAGCAGCAAAGATGACCTTTCATTATATTTTAGTTGGGGAAAAAGAGAATACACTGGAGTCCTTTCCAGCTTGAAATTCATATTAATATAAGTGCTATGGTAGACATACCCTAATGTGACCTCCAGTGAGTCGTGGCTTTATATGATCCCAACCCCCTGAGTTCAACCTGGGCAAAATCTGGCACTTCCTTCTAGCAAACAGAATATGGTAAAGATTATGGGATAATCATTCCTTAATTAGGTTACTTTACATGCCAATGGTGATGGGATAATCACTCTGGTACTTATGTAATAAAGCTCTGCCCTAGCACACTGCAGAGATTCTCCTGCCACCCTTGAAGAAGAAGTAAGTGGCTATGTGTGACAAGGCCATGAGACAGGGAAGTATGGACAGCCTGTAGGATCAGAGAGCATCCTCACAGTGACAGTAAACAAGAAAATGGGAAACTCAGTCCCACAACAGCATGGAACTGAATTCTGCCAAGAAATTTATGACCCCAAGCTCCAGAAAGAAATGCAGTTTGACCAACACCTTTATTGTAGACTTGTAAAACTCTAAGCAGAAGATCCAGCTGAGTCTAGACTGCTGATCCATAGAAACTGTAGGATAGTAAACATAAAATTGTTTCAAGCTGCAAAATTTGTGGGAATTTGTTATAAAATAAGCAATACAAATAAAATTAGAACATAAAAATACGTTTGCTATCATATCTCTACAGAAGCAAAGATCAAAATAATCTACTAAAGATGAAAAAAAGCTCCAATAGAAAATTAGAGCACGAAGATGAGCCTTAAACAAAGGGCAAAAGCAACAAAGAGAGAAAGATACTTCAGATAACAGTATGAACAAAGTTATCAAGAGAAAAAAATTTTTTTTTTCCTTGAGATGGAGTCTCACTCTGTCACCAGGCTAGAGTGCAGTGGCGCTATCTCATCCCACTGCAGCCTCTGGCTCCCTGGTTCAAGCGATTCTCCTGCCTCAACCTCCTGAGTAACTGGGATTACAGGCATGCGCCACCACGCCCAGGTAATTTTTGGATTTTTAGTAGAGACGGGATTTCACTTTGTTGGCCAGGATGTTCTCAATCTCCTGACCTCATGATCCACCCGCCTTGGCCTACAAAAATGCTGGGATTACAGGCGTGAGCCACCACGACCGGCCAAGAAAAAATCTTGTGTGTTCCATTTTCAAGAGAACCAAAACATCCCTTTCTATTATGTAGTTTTCAAGATGTCCATTTACTGACACATACACTCAGATGGGTAGACGGATAATTTTCTGTCTTGATGTTTCATTCATTTTTCTGGTTATGTAGCATTTAAAAACCATGCAACACTTTAATAATGAAGCAACAAGTGAAAGCTCCCAACCCTCTTTCCTGTTCACTTTTCGGAATACATCACCACCATCAGTAGTTTATGTTCCTGTCCTTACATTTATCTAAACTTATAGAAACATACACAGTATTTATGTTCATATGTATGAAACACATACAGTATTTATGTGCATATATATACACAAATGTACATGTTCGTGTGTTTTGTAAAAATATTTTTAAATATTTAAGAAGTCATACTATACTACTTGTATATTTTACTTAACCGTATACCAGTATGTAATCAGAACAGCTTCAAGTGACTCATGTGGATGGAGTGTACCGTAATTTATCAAAATAGTCCCTTATCCAGAGATCATTCATTCTTTCATTCTCTGCCCCATTAAGATATCCATTATTTATCCAGTTACTGAAGCTAGAAATATCAGTCATATCTTCCTTCTTCAGCATCCTACAGATCTAATAGACTAAGTACTTCCCATTCTACCTCTGCAATAACTTTAATAGTTATTTTTCTCTCTTTTTTTTCTTTTTTTTTTTTTTTTGGTGAGACAGAGTCTCGCTCCGTCACCCAGGCTGGAGGGCAGTGGCATGATCTCAGCTCACTGCAACCTCCGCCTCCCTGGTTCAAGCGATTCTCCTGCCTCAGCCTCCGAGTAACTGGGACTACAGAAGCCCGCCACCACACCTGGCTAATTTTTTGTATTTTTAGTAGAGACGGGGTTTCACCATCTAGATCTAGCCAGGACGGTCTAGTCTCCAGACCTCGTGATCCACCCGCCTCAGCCTCCCAAAGTGCTGGAATTATAGGTGTGAGCCACTACGCCTGGCCAAAAGTTGTTTATCTTTGTAACATTTTCCAGTGCCCTTCACTGGAAACTCACTGGCACTCAGGATCATGTCTTTGATTATTATAATAGCTTCCAATCCAACTTCTTTCCATGAGTCTTACTATTCTTGCCCATTCTTCACTGGGGTCATCTTTCTAAAATGAAGATCTGATCATCACTGTATCATTAACAAGGTATCAGTCATCAGCCAGCTTCCCATGATCTACAAAAGAGACTACTTTGCATGGCTTATAAATCAGTCTCATTGTTGTTAAAATTTTATACTCTAAGAACTCCAGGCCAGGAACTACTTTCCCAAACATTACACCCTATTACTATACACTCCTTTGCCACTGGTCCTACTGTCCCAGGAATGACCTCACTTCATATTCCATCTAACCTACCTTCAAAGCTAAACCAAAGTAAAGGTTCACTACAAAACCTTTCCTGATCCCACACCTGCTTTCTCTCCATAGAAGTAATCCCCTACCAAAGTGCATAAGCCTCTTTTTTAGTACTTGTTATTTTGAAACTTTCTGTATAACACATTTTCAATTATGTATTTACAAATCTGTCTTCCATTTGACAATGCACCAACCATTTATAATTTTTCTTTACATAACCAAAGCATAGAACAGTGCCTGATCATTGCTGGGGACCCAGCAGCACCTATAAGGAAAAGAAACTCTTTGAATATCCACTTCTGCCAGTCACTTTTAAGCTGCTAACTGTAAGGAATACAAACATGCATAACACTGTCCACAAAGAGTTCACAATCTCATATGGAAAGTTATAGGACTATATATAAATAGCAAGATAACTGCAAAAAGGTTCTTAAGGTTCTTAAAACATATTCTTCTCTTAACTTCTGCAATAATATATAGCACTTTCTTGGTTTTCCTCCTATCTAGCGGCTTTTTCTTCACTGTCCCCTTTGCTACATCCTCCGCCGCACTACCTACAAATCTTATAATGTCCAAGAGCTCAGCTGTGTGTTCTTTCCTCCCTCTAAATTATTTCATCCAGTTCTATGACTTTTAATCCCACCTACATAGTACTAATTCCTGTGTTTATATCTCTAACACTATCCTTAGTCTCCTATATTTCAGACTCACAGAGCCAACTGTCCAACTAAAATCTTAACTTGGATACCCAATAGAGCATTTCAAATCCAACATTTCCAAAGCAGAGCTCTTGATTCTACCTACTCACTGCCAATAATACCTCTTCCCCATCACTACCTCAGTTTGTTCCACCACAATAAATAAATAGCACCAAAGTCCACTCAAACTCAAGAAATAATCTTGGATTTTGTCATTTTCTCACCTCCAAATCCCATTCATAAAAGCAAGTTCTACTGCCTTAACTATTAAACACATCACATATATGTTTACTTCTCTCCATCATCATTGCTACCACATCATTCTAAGTCACCACTCCCTCTTTTATAGAATACTCCAGTAATATCTTCACTGATTTATCTGCTCTCATTCTTGCCCTGTATACTGATCCTATCACAATTCATATTTCTAAGAATGTAAGTCATGGTATTGGGAAAGCTGGATATCAACATACAAAAGAATAAAATTGAGCCAGGCGCAGTGGCTCACACCTGTAATCCCAACACTTTGGGAGGCCGAGGCGGGCAGATCACGAGGTCAGGAGTTCGAGACCAGCCTGGCCAACATGGTGAAACCCCGTCTCTACTAAAAATACAAAAATTAGCTGGGCATGGTGGTGGTCACCTGTAATCCCAGCTACTCAGGAGGCTGAGGTAGGAGAATCGCTTGAACCTGGGAGGTAAAGGTTGCAGTGAGCCAAGATGGCACCACTGCACTCCAGCCTGGGCAACAAAGCAAGATTCTATCTCACAAAAAAAAAAAAGAAATTAGATACTTGTTGCTATGGTTTGAATATCTGTATCCCCCTCCAAAATTCTTGCAGAAACCTAATCTCCAATGCAATAGTATTAAGAGATGAGGCCTTTCTGACGTCATTAGGTCATAAGGGCTCCTCCCTAGTGAATGGAATTAAGGCCTTTAAAGAACAGTCATCACACAATGTTTAAGCCTCTTCTGCCCTTTCGGCTTCTACCACGTGAAGACACAGTGCTCAAAGTGCCATCTTAGAAGCAGAGACCCAGCCCTCATCACACACTAAAACCTGCCAGTGTCTTAATCTTGGACTTCTAAGCCTCTAAAACTGTGAGAAATAAATTGCTATTATTTATAAATTACCCAGTCTCAGGTATTTTTTATAGCAGCATACAGAGACTAAGGCACTTACATTATATACAAAATTACCTCAAAATGGATCAAAGACCTAAATGTAGGAGTTATAACAATAAAACTCCTAAAAGAAAACATAAGGAAAAGCTTCATGACCCTGAATTTGGCAATGATTTCTAGGATGTAATACCAAAAGCACAGGCAATAACAGAAAAAAAATAGATAAACTGGACTACATCAAAATTTCTGGGCCAGGTAAACCGGCTCACACCTGTAATCCCAACACTGCGGGAGGCTAAAGCAGGAAGATTGCTTGAGCTCAGGAATTTGAGCCCAGCCTGGGCAACATAATGAGACTCCATGTCTATTTTTAAAAAGATAAAGGAAAAAGGAAAAACCAACAACAATAACAACCTTCTGTGCATCAAAGGACAAAACCAACAGAGTGAAAAGACAACCCCAGTGGCTCATGCCTATCATTCCTGCACTTTGGGAGGCCAAGTCAGAAGGGCTGCTTGAGCCCAGGAGCTCAAGAACAGCCTGGACAACATAGCAAGACTCTATCTCTACCCAAAAAAAAAAAAAAAATAGCTGGGCATGGTGGCATGTGCCTGTGGTCCCAACTACTCAGGAGGGAAGTGGGAGGATCACATTAGCCAGGAGTATGTAGCTGCCATAAGCCACTGCACTCCAGCCTGTATAACAGAGACCCTGCCTGTTTCAAAAACAAAACAAACAAATAAGCAAAACAAACAAACAACCCTGTAAGTTATATCATGCCACTTCTCTATTAAAAACTCTGCTCTTACTGAATAAGGTTTAATCCAAATTTCTTAGCATAGCTTACAGGGCCTTATATGAGCTGAATATTGAATAGTTCTCTTGACATTCCCAAGCCTTACTCTCTTTCTTGTTGATTTTGTTCCAGTCACTCTGGCCTTCAATTTGTTTAAATAATACACAAATACTATTCACTCCTTATGGCCTCTGCTCTTGCTGTTTCCTCACCTTAAAATGTTGTGACATACATCTCAAAAGGGTTAGTTACTTCTCTTCATTCAAACTGCTTCCCCTTCACAAGATTTTTCTAAACACTCCATACTCCCTAAAAGCCAATATGTTTATTCTCATAACATCACTCTGCTTTGTTTTCTTCTAAGCATTTATTACTATCTAAATTGTCTTATTTTGATTACTTGTTTATTATTTGTTTTCTCCTTTATGACAGCATAGACGTATTCACAGCTATATCCTCAGATCCCAGAATAGTACCTGGCACACGGATTATAATCAATAAATAGATACTGAATGAATGGTAAAAAAATGAGTGCCACAAACCACTCCCAATCTACTTTTTTGTCCTTTCTTTATATTCAAAACCTTAATTCCTTCATATCCATTTCATTCCTCTTTCCCTCTGAGGAATATTCTGCAATTCTATCCTACAAAGACCTTTACTTTATGTCAACCTTTATTTTTAGTATCGTTTTTGTAGAGACAGGGGTCTTGCAACGTTTTCCAGCCTGGTCTCGGAAATCCTGGCCTCAAGTGATCCTCCCACCTCAAATTCCCAAGTAGCTAGGCCTACAGGTGCATATTATCTACTTTTTTGTAAAGACATACAGGCTCATGCTATGTTGCTGAGGCTGGTCTTCAACTCCTGGGCTCAAGCAATCCTCCCATCTTGGTCTCCCAAAGTGCTGGGATTACAGGAGTGAACCACAATGCCCAGCTTATTTTATGTCAGTCTTATCCCTAATGATTATTGTAGATACAGCATATACTTGTTTATAGAATATCTTATAAACATTCTGTTAGAATTATATGTGTATTACTCTATTCTCTCAGAAGATGTGCTTCCTTAACCAGAACTGATTAAGAAAGCAGGGAAGGAAAAAGGAAAAATCTTTAAAAAAAAGAGTAAAAAAAATTTTTTGCTTTTTTTTTTTTTTAATAAACATATCTAACAGGTACTGTTTAGGTAGGCTATACCCCATCATTATTTGATGAGTGGATAGTTTGCGGAAATACTTCAAACCAAATATTCTCAAGCATTTAAATTTATCTAAGCAGTTAACAGCAAAACCATGGAGCTTTTAGACTTAACTGTGTCATAAATTTAAGTTTGAAATATTTTCGCTGCATAATACAAAATGATTACCATCTAACCTTACTTATTTAAAAGAATATTATAAAAAGTGACTGGGATATATGTAAAGTAGTTAATAATACTTTCAGAGAAGAAGGGAAGCATATATATCTTTTCCTTCACAATTTACAAAATGTTTTAAAATCAAAGTATCTGAGAAAGTCCTGACTACATACCTCTCATTGTTTTAAATATACACACAATATTATTCGTCCTTTCATTAAGGAAAATATTAAAATGACTTCAAAAATTAAACTAATTAGATATCTAAACGATTTTTTTTTTTTTTTGGCTATTGTAAGGGGTCAATTTTTCTCATCTATATGCTTATTTTCCTAAATATGCAAATTATACAATATTTAGGAACAGCAATTTTATTTAATAGCTGTGTAAACTATCCTTTCAACAAAGAATTAAAGGTAAATTAAAGTTTTAATTATTATAAGCAGCCTCAAAATGTTGTGTTTACTGTAGATTAAATGCAGAGCATAAAACGATTCACATATTTTAATATTAAGAAGAAAAAACTATGTATAATTTACACCTACAGTGCAAGAAGGAAGAAAAAAATGCTTGTGTCAGCCTTAGGAAACAAACAGCCCTATCAAGTGACCAACTAGAAAAGATTCATACTAGAGGCTCAATAAATAACAATAATGATGACAACCATCTCCCATAACTACATTACAGCCCATTGGCCACATCTGATTATACTAGTCTAGACCTTGGGTAAGCACATACACATTTTCACCAAGAGTTTTCCAATATTACTGCTCTGTTTCCTGGGCTTTCTGTGACCCCCATTAGCAGCAACTGTCATTTTTGCTACTAGACATGACCATTGATGGGAAAGGAAAGTTACCACCTTTCTACACTCTAATAATTGAGAATGTGGAAATAATGTTCCTGAATTGGCAATCCTTCTAAATACAGTAATTTCTTTAGAATTAGCTACAGAGAAGGGGATAAATTGCTTCCAATGATTTTCTTCAGTACTATGAGAACTACTAAAGCCTCACTTTTCAAAATATCATCTCCATATATTAACATAGCCTTTATTCTTATAGTGAAGAATTATTGCCTAACTCTCCATGTACCTGCCTCCTCACGACATCTATCTCTCTCTGTCTCTCACCCAGCACATCCAATAATTAAGTATCACAAAAATCCCTAAATTGTTCTCTCTCTGCACCTTTCTCAGTTAAAGCTCTCAGTAACAACTTTGAACAAGGGATGTAAAGGCTCTAACATCACAGAATACACACACCTGAAACCTTACAAAGAATAGATTTTGTTGGTGACTGAAAAAATTAATTTAAATTAAAAAAAAAAATTTTAACGGGCTTCATACACATTTAAGGCCAATTTAGATCTTTCTTGATTGAAATTTAGCCCAGGTAGTAGTCACTTTTTCTGGAAGGCAATATCCTTGATCGGGGAGACCACAAGGTATCCATATGCTTTACTACAGTTTAAATGGAGATAGCAAATACTCCATAAAGTTATTTCATCCTGAGAATATAAAACCTTAGTAATTTAATATAAATGTTACATCCTGACATCAACCTGTTTTTCCAAACTTATTTTACATGATAATCCCTAGTTGAGCATTTTAAAACAACTCATGGTATTACAGAGGCTAGAATGGAAGCAAAAGGACCAGGCTGCAAGCCTTTATCCGATTATTTTAGATAAAATAATTTCTTAGGACTATGAAAGAATCTATTCTCTAGAATGTGCAAATAAAAAGAGAGAGAAGATAGTTATATGTAGAAAAGCAAAAATACAGAGAAATGGCTCTCCTGACTCTCCACTTGGAATTCAGCAGATTCCTCTGCTGCACAATGTCTACCACCTTCTATCTTCTTATAACTGCCTTTGTCTCTTCATTGTCAGTGACATTTCCTTAGCGATTCATAGAAATTCATCCTTTCAGATTCCACTCTGACCACTCTTACTTAACACTGCAATGTCCTCTGTATCCGATTGTACCTATTCTCCCCCTCTCCTTGTTTTAACTTTCTCATATCACTTATCTGTTGAACATACTATCAACTTTTTAATTTCTTTATTATCTAACTTTACCAATTAAAATAAACCCTATCAGGGCAGGCATGTCTATTCTGACCATTGCTAAATTCCCAGAGCTGAGAATATGGACCAGCACGTGGCCAGTGTGGATTAATATTTGCTGAATAAAGTGAGTGACTCTATTTTCATTTTATTCTTATTTTACTCTTCTCAAAGGTTATGAGAGTTCCTTTATTCACCTATCCCTAATACATATCCATTTTTTCTATAATCATGTTTATTTAATAAACGATCATACTTACATAGAAGCTGTTGTAGTTTTTTAAAATGTATAAGGCTATGAAACATCTACACAAACATAAGCATATTCTACAGGCACGTTATATCCAAGCCATCTTTGCTAAAAGTCATATACATTTGGTCTTGGTAAAAAAAAAAAATGTCAAACAGCAAATCCTATATAGCGAAACATTTAAAGCTCTGAAATCTAGTAGAATTTAGCATTTTTAGGGGGTGAAAAAGCACCATTCAAACGCACCATTTTTTTACATAAATCAGAACAAAACAAACTTTAAAAAGTAGCCACAAATCAGCGTGGTGGCTCATGCCTGTAATCCCATTACTTTGGGAGTCCAAGGTGGGAGGATCACTTGAGCAGGAGTTCAAGACTAGTCTGGGCAACATGGCAAAACTCCAACTCCACAAAAAATACAAAAAAAAAATACAAAAAATACAAAAAAAAAAAAAAAAAAAGCTGTGGTGTGGTGGCAGGCACCTGTAGTCCCAGGTATTTGGGAGGCTGAGGTGAAAGGATCATCTGAGCCAGGGAGATCAAGGCTACAGTGAGCCTTGGATATTGCTACTGCACTCTAGCGTGGGCAACAGAGTTGAAACTCCATCTAAAAAAAAAGTAACCATTGAAAAATCATTTAATTATAAAATCCCATATAAAGTGCACAAAACAAGCCTCTATATTCAAAATCTATTAAAGGAAGTATATTAATGATAAGCTGAAATCAAGCTATAAAATTAAAAATAAAAAATAACCTGACTATGTAAGTACTTTAAACCAGAACATATGAATAAAATAAATAAGAAACATATGCTTATCCTAATTGAGAGAAAATTCTAATCTTCTTTGATAAGCTATTACACTTTCACAAAATGACAAACATTAATTTAAATAACCTAATCTTTAAGAGCATATACTTCATTCTAAATCACCCAGAGAAACTTCTATACCAATACAATCCAGGATTGAAGTAAACACAGATAAAGACATGAGCCCAGGAGTTAAGAGGTTGCAGCCTGGGTGACAGAACAAGACCCTGTCTCAAAAAAAAAAAAAAAAAAGATAAAGTCTCTGCTCAACTAATCCATTGTTGATCTCTGTCTCTACCCCAAAAATAGCATCATTTCCAAACAACTGTTTACAAGATGCAATTAAGCAGAACACAGTGACTCATGCCTGTAATCCTACCAACTTGGGGGACCAAGGTAGGAAGATCACTTGAGCCTGAGTGACAAGGCAGGAACTTATCTCTTAAAACAAACAAAAAAATTATAATAAAAAAATTTAATTGGTGCTTTTCTATAAAGTATCTTCCTACATATATAATTTTAAAACTGAAACCAGAAAAAGCATATGGCTCTTTAAGTAACACTCAAGGATTTCCAAGTGATAATCCCTACCTCAATTCAAATTTTATCTTCCACTGATACAGATGAGAATATATTCTAGCCACACTGTTTACTTCTGTGCAATAAATACCTTTGTCTTTTTATCAAAGGATAACCCAGATCTAAAACACAAGTGCTCATGGCCAAACAGGGTCTAAATGAAATGTTTTCTGGCCTCTCTCCCTCTCTCCCTTTTCCCTCTTCACCTTCCCTTCTAGTCATTCTTCTTCTCATTCTGCCAACATTACTGGTAATTATGCTATTTAGAGAAGTAAAGACAAAGGCTGGAGCTGCTAAATGAATGCTCAGAAAGAAGACATGCAACCTAAGCAGATTAATTTTGAAGACAGACCAGTGTATTAGTACTCAAAGCATTATGTCTTTTATGTGGGCTATTCATATATTTGGATACAAGTCTGAGTTACTGCTGTAATAAGCAGACACTGACTGTCCCTAGAGGATGATTAAGCAACATGCCCAAAAGTATGTGGGATAATCTGCCCTTTCTGTGCTTTCCAAGGAAGGGGGAAAAAGAAGAGTCACAGCAGCACGTCTAAAAGTAAAGTTGTAGGAGGCTATGAAAGTTCTTAAAATGTGTTTTTATTAAATTAAACACAAAACTACAATTATAGGTTATTTTAATTATTTACATATTTAACAAATTACAAGATTCAAGATGAGAATTTAATCTTAAAATTTTTACCAAATATTATACTTTTAAACTAGGTTTCATAGTCTACTACTTCCCTGACTTTTACTATCAAACATTTAAAAAATTAACCAATAAAACTATGCCTGTTTTTTAATTTAAAATATAAATGAAATAGAAACAATGAGAGAAACTAATAAAAACATTAATAAAACTAGAAACAAGAATGAAAGGAGGCCAGGCACAGTGGCTCATGCCTGTAATCCCAGCACTTTGGGAGGCTGGATGACTTGAGCCCAGGAGTTCAGCACTAGCCTGGGCAACAAGGCAAAACCCCACCTCTATAAGAAAAAAAAAACTGAAAAAGTAGCCAAGTGTGGTGTCCTCAATAGCAGTCCCAGATACTTAGAAGGCTGAGGTGAGAGGATCACTTGAGCCAGGGAGATCGAGGCTAAAGCGAGTCGAGACCATGCCACTGTACTCTAGCCTGGGCAACAGAGCAAGACCCTATCTAAAAAAAAAAAAAGACAGAAAACTGATAGAGGATTTACACTGATTTTTCAAAATTCTAGAGGTTAAGAACAAAAAGAGCACTACCTAAATACATAAAATATTCATCATTCTCTCTAAGAGACACAAGTCATAAGACAGGAGACCATCAATGAATCATTACAAATTTCACAGAATAATGTCTCAGAGCAGCTGCCTTGATCACAGCTACCTAGAACAACATCAGGAGCTTAAAATGCTCTAAAAAGTATTTGGAGGGATCACAAGCAAGCTGGCAAGAAGAAAGGAGGCAACCTAGCAGCCAGATCTATTTCTGCCAGCAAAATTAACATCAATATTGAGACACTAAAATTTTTTGCAAGTAATATCACCAAAACCTCCAAGAAAATAAGAATAAAAGGGAAAATAAGAACTTGAAGCCCTTTATTTATCCAAATAAGAAAAAACATACAAGATTCATTGGCAAAGAATTGAGTTGAAAAATGTAAGCAACAGTGTTATGGAATTTAATTAAATATGTTTCAATTCAATTCAGTTTCAATTAAATACATTTGTAAGGTGAAGAAAAAAATAAGTAAGATAAAGACAAATCGAATACACAAATAAATCAATTCAGGTCCAATATACATAAACAATGTAACCTACACCACACCTAAATTTGGTATAACACTGAACCCTCAGATTTCATTCAAGAGGGTCAAAGGGAGCAGTAATAACTGTACATTATTTTCTGTTGATGTGGTGCTACAGCATCACAGACTCTAAAAGGTGGCTTTAATATTCTTTAAGTTCTTTAAAACTATTGATTTAAAGAAAGTTGTGCCTTTCAAGAATAAGAAAACTCTTTTAGATCTATCACTTGCATATTTAAAACATAAACGGAGGTGGTGATAATAATGATTCAAGATATCATAAAACACTCATAAACAAAATTATCATTCAGGAATAACAATGTTCTTGCTCATAATATGTGAAAATTTCATTTTTAACTGAAACCTTTTATTGTAAGTATATGTATTTTTTTTTCTCTTTTAAGTCATCAAGGTTGTAACAATTATGTCAGTGATTATCAATTATTCTAGCTCTATAAATTTGTTTAAAATGGAGTGTTGTTTACATAAAAAATACCAATAATTGAACTCAAAATTAGCAAAACAATGTATTTAAAAATATCTTATTAAACAAATGTTAAGTTAAAGAGACCATCAGCAAATCACTATAAATTTCACAGAATAACATCTCATAGAGCAGCTGTCTTGATCATAGCTACCTAGAAAACATCAGCAGTTTCTACCAAACAACAATCACTTATGTCTGAACTTAGTAATTGATTTGCTAATGATACTCTTCAAGTCTGTTAGACCTTATGCTGTAGTCTGTCTATAAAGGTCTTTATGTTATTTACACTAATAAAACATTAATCAAGGGCAAAATTTATAGCAGCTATGCTATAAATGAGGTCAAGGCAGGTCAGACTTACATAATAAGAAGAAAAAAGGTTAGTCTTTGCAGTAAAAAGGAAAATCCTTATTATTATTCTTCCTGCCCCTGGGATTAAGTCTAGTAGTCAAACACTCCAAACTACTTCACAAACACATCTATTCCTATGAAAACTCATGTAACCTCAAGGCACTAAATATTTATAAAAGGAAAGCCAAATCCACTGATTTACAAAAATAACCCACTAAAATTTTCCCTTAAAATATATTCTACACTGTAAATAAAGAGAGAATGAAAATTTCCAATTTTACCTCCACTATTTTACTAATCACTCTTAGCTTCCACCACTGTTTATTTCAAACACTTAAAAGATAAAGGCTGAGTGTTCTCTATAGGCTAAGCAGTGAAGTAAAGAAAAGAGTTTCTAACTATGGGAGGCTAAAAAATCTAAACAGAGTAAGAAAAGCAAAGGCAAAAAGTCAGAGAAAGGGTACTATGAAAACGGTAACAGATGATATAAAAATAAATTTTTCAAACAACTGTTTCAACAAATTTTCAGAAATAGCAATAGCCAGAGTATTAGCATTTGTGCCAGTACCTTCAAGTCTCAGTTCCCACAGAATAACACAGGTCCAACAGACACCTGTATATGCAGTAAAGTGTGTTACAAGAGAGGAACTCTGAGCTTATGGCACTTGAATCTTTTGTGATGGCCAGTAGGTCTGTTGGTCTTTGGCTCAGAGAGAGACATTATTATACTAGACAGTAAATGATCTTGCTTTGTTCCAAATGGAGACACTATTTCTATATTCCGAAGATGTCTGATATATAAAGATCTTTGAATGGTAATGCAAAACAAAGGCATTTGGTATCTCTACTTACAAGGCCAAAAATCTTAAGAGTGATGCCTGGCTTTAAACCCACATCCAAGCCATTAGGATATCCTGTCAGGTCTTATCTTCAAAATAGGTTCACAATCCTACTACTTCTTACCTCCTCTACTGCTAGCAACCTTGTCCCAGTCACCATCATGTTTAACCAGAATTACTACAATAGCCCCCTAATTGATCTCTTTGTTTTTTGTTGTTGTTGTTGATTTGTTTGTTTGTTTTTGAGACAGGGTCTCATTCTACTGCCCAGGATGGAGTGAAGTGACGTGAACACAGCTCACTGCAGCCTCGACCTCCTGGGCTCAAGTGATCTTCCTGCCTCACCCTCCCATGTAGCTGAGATCACAGGTGCACGCCACCACACCCAACTAATCCTTTTTATTTTCTGTAGAGACAGGGTCTCACTATGTTGCCCAGGCTGGTCTCGAACTCTCGGGCTCAAGAGATCCTCCCACCTCGGCCTCTCAAAGTGCTGGAACTAGACATAAGCCACTGCTTCTGGCTGATCTCTTCACTTTTATCCTTAAATTCCTACATGCATCAGTCATAGTAATTCTTTGTCCCCCAAAGCAGGGTCTTGCTCTATCTCCCAGGCTACATTGTAGTAGCATGATCACAGCTCATTGCAGCCTCGTCCTCCTAGACCCAAGGGATCCTCCCACCTGACAGCTTTCCAAGTAGCTGGTGCTACAGGCCCCTGCCACCATACCAGGTTAATTGTTTGCTTTTTTTGTAGACAGTTTCACCATGTTGCCCAGGCTGGTTTTGAACTCCTGGGCTCTAGCAAGTCACCCACCTCAGCCTCCCAAAGTGCTGGGATTACAGGTGTGAGCCACTGCACCCATCCCAGAGTGATCTTTTTAATTCATAAGGGAGACTGTCTTCTTCTTCTCAAAATCGTGCAATGGCTGTCGTTTCCCACAGAATAAATTATAAAGCCTCTACACAAAATCTTGCCCTATGTTATATCTCTGACCTTACTTCCTATTTCATTCTACTTTAATCACTCTTTTCTTGCTATATTGGCCTCATTCCTCAAATACACTACAGAGGCTCTCACTTGTACACTGGCTGTTCCCTATGCTTTTCCATACATGGCCCTTTAACTGACTCCCTGTGTTCTTCAAGTGCTTGCTCCAATGTTACTTTCTCAATGAGTCCTAATCCTGCCACTGTATTTTAACTACAAACCATACCAAACTTTTCTACTTCCTTCAAAAATTTAATTCCCCTCATCTGCTCCATATTTTCTTTTCTCATAGTACTGACCATCATTCACATATTATATAACCTATTTATTTTTTTATTGTTCATAATCTGTCAATGCCTACTTGAATACACAATCCACACACAAAAAAAGAATCTTTATCTATTTTGTTTATTGCACTGTATCCTCAGTAGCAATAATAATTCCTGGGACACAATATATAATAAATGGATGAGGAATTGAAGCTCAAAAACCAAAAGCACTTGCCAAGTATCAAAGCTGAAACCTGAACCCAGGCCTATCTTCAAAGCCAATGCTCTTAATCATAAGTCTATGTTGCCTCACCTATTAAATGTAACAGTAACATACATAAGTAAGGGTAGTTACATTTAGTAAAGTCTACAATGATCAAAATCACCTCATATAAATTTTTCTTTAAAAAAGCCCAGGAATTACACTTCAATAAACACTAAAAATTATAAAAAATATGCTCATGGGTGTTTTGCATTAAGCAGAACATTTGTATATTTAATCAACTGCTCCAGTTACCTCCTTTTCTGTATATAAACTTCAATATCATCCAATACCTTAGTGTTGAAATCAGCCAAAAGCTATTTTTCAATAACTATACACTTTGAAATGTTTACTAAAAGGAAGAGTAAAGAATTAGTCATTATTTTATTCATTGCCCTATGAATTAGTAATCACTGCTATAAATCTATATCAGTTTTTATTGATCACCTACTACTTGCCACACTCTACAGGAAAATGTAGCTCTATTTTTCATATAGATCATTGTAGTAACCTTGCTACTGTTGTTCATTTCAATCAGGTCTTCCCTCCTTCAACCTATCCTAAATAATTCTGCCAGTTAATCTTTCCAAGCCCCAAATATCACAATGACTTCTTTTGTTTGAAATCTTCCAAGGTTTCCCACTCTCTTGAGGAATCTAGATGTCCAATTCCAACACCACCTCTCCAACACACACACACACACACACACAAACACACACGAATATCCTATATACCTTCCCACATTACAATGCCTTCAGATATTCTGTTACCTGTGTCTGAAACATTTTTCACACAAATGTCCTCCAATTTTTCCATAACCTCCAATTTTCTAATGTTTACATGACAAATCATACTGATCCTTGAAATGCCTCTCAAGAATCATGTTTCCTGGTTAAGTTTTAAGCACCCTGTACTTACATATTTCCATCACAGAATTCAGCATGAAGTATTATAATTGCAAGTTACTAGTCTGTGAGCACCTGTAATTATTTCTGAGGGAAAGGATTTTAGTAGTATTTAAAATCAAATAAAGTTACGAATACTCTTTTCTCCCTTTTCCATAACATTTATGAGAGATAGAGAGCAAGCTTTCATTCTTACACGCAAGTTCAAATAGTTATCAAAGGACTGATAGGGTCAATCTTCCAACAACATTACCCAAAACACTAATCGAACAATGCTGAAACAGTAAGTTTGTTCAGAATACTATCTCAAAGGGGAGTCAGTAGCATCTTTTAATCTATACTCTGGGTCTTCAGTTCCATTAATGCAAAATCAGCTACTACAAATCAGACAAAAAGTGATCCACTTAATCATTTCCTCAATTTCTTTTTACCTTTTAATTCTTTCACTCTTTTACATTTGTTTTCTCCCTTTTATCTCTCTTTTCATCTCTGCACTTTCTTCCCTTCTTTTACCCACCACTGAATTTTCATTCCTTGAATTCTTCTGTTTCTGCTCTTTAAGTGGAAAACATACCTACTTATTTCGTCTATCACCTTTCTCATCACATCACATTTCGAAACCTGTTCCCTCTCCCCTTACAGTCAGCCTGTGATATAAGAAAGATAATATAGACATCTAATTCTAATTATTGGCTCTATACACATAAAAGAACTTGATAGGAAGTCCAAATAAGTATAGCTTTTCCTTATACCTGCAAATAGAATTATCAGTTTACTTTTCCCAAACTCAGCCACACATACTGAAAAATAAAAATCAGAACTGTATCAGTAAGCATGTCTCTAAAGAAAATTATTAAATGGTTAAATATTAACAAATACATAATAATTGATATATCAGAGCTCCATTACATTACTGACTGAACAAATAGTAAATACAGAACCCAAAAATATCAATGCCTATGGGAAAAACACAAGATTTTAAAGAAAAATACAAAATGAATTAAAATAAAATAGATTACCTTCCTTCATTGACAAGTTCGATAAAAGCAAGGCCTGCGTTCTTCTGAATAGAATTTTGCCACTCCTATAAAAAAAAAAAAAGCAAAAATAGCTGAAGAAATGTCACTCAGTAGGTTATTTTAAAACAATAATAATGAAAAATATCACCCATATCAATTTCATACCTAACTCTTAAAAGTTATTTTAAAACATATGAATAGGTGATACTGACACTAAACAAGCTAGCAACAATTTGATTCTATGTAAATTAAATGAGCCTATCTATATTTATCTTGCCCTTTTCGTTCTGTAACACGATATACTAATTTATCTAAAATAGTTGGGAGTTGGGAAAGAAGGTAACAAAGAAAACCAAGGACAAATAGATATTTTTGTTGTGGCTTTGTTTTTTGATTTTTTTAAAAGATGTATTATCCAAAATGAAGAGAAGAAACAATTAAATAGTTCAATAACCCTAATAAAAACACCATAGTTCACCATAAAAATTGATGACTAGCGATTGAAAATAAGATTAGAAAAATCAGTGAATTGAGCTAAACCAGTTTTGAGTTAGAAAACTATAATTCATTACCCTATGAATTAGTAATATCTGGTATAAATCTACTAACTATATTTTTGATCCATTTGAAATATATCCATTAAACTTTATCCACTAAAAAGCAATCCATTAAAAAGCCTAGGAATGAAATCAATCAATAGAGTATGTACAAATGAATATTTTAATCCTTATAACAAAATACATACATAATAAGCATTAATACAATAAGGAAAGGCCTACATGAATTGAAATATACCTAGATTTGAAAAATGCCAGTAAATGCACTTGTGTGTGTATGTGTGTGTGCGTGTGTGCATGTGTGTGCATGTACGTATGTGTGCCTACATAAACACACACACAGAGATTTTTTTTTAAAGAACTGGAAATACATACATAATCTTCCTATTTCTTAATATTTAAGGAACTCTTTGTAGTCTAACTACATAATATCTCTCAACTAATCTTTCTTTGTCCTTTCATAAAACCCAAATCAAAAGGCCATGTCTGGCTACTTATCACTGCTCACCAGAAAACCACATTCATATTTTCTGAGTGTAATAACTCCAAGACTTTGAAATTCCAGGCAATTTCGCCCTAATGTCTATTCTGTTCCACTCCAAATTCTTTTCTTTTCCAGTCTCATCCTTTCTCTTCTACATTCTCTTTTCTATGTCCACTTTTGTACTACCTTCTTTTGTGTTTTGAAAAACTCAAGGTGGTTCTTGAGATTAAAACAATCACACAACATGATTTTGTCAAAGAATTATATTTTATGAACAGTGTTAGCATAACTGTGCTAACAGAACATATACAGTAGAATAAAAATTAAATAGAAAATCAGTAAGACATTGGAGGACAGTCACTGTCTAGAACCAGCAGAGAAGAAAAGGTAATGTATTCTTGAGGAATGAACAAGAAACAAAGTCATAAAATCCATGTTCTTATTCTGATACTAACAAAATATATCCTTAGGCAGATTATGCTACATCTGCAGGTCTTAGATATTCTCTTCTAAAAGTTTATTCTAGGTATAATTTTTATTACTCTAAAATGTACTAACATTTAGAAATTCATGACTTGTAATTGTATAATATATGCTCTCTGAAAATTCATATTGAATTCATATTTTACCAAAACTGTAAAACAGATATTAATTTTTTCCAATGAGGAAAAAAACAAACCAATATAAAACAGAAATATGAATTTAATTTAAAACCATTTTCTTTCCATCAAAATAAAATGAAGACAAGTTGTCCAAAGGGAAGCAATCAAATTCCACAAGACCATTTACTTGAGAGAAGGGCAAGTGCCACAACTTCCTCTCTTTTCAAAAGGTAGGAGAATGATTTAAAAAAGCAGAAACCTCCAATTTTTTTTTTTGGTACAGAGGGTCCCACACCTAACTTCCCAAGCACAGCACAGAGAGATAATAAGACTCAAAGACTTACCCTAAATTTAGTAATGCACAAGAACAGTAGAACAGAAACAAATTTAAAGACAGATGGACCTCAACTAGGAAGATTCAAAAAATTATCACAGAAGGATGCAGAAGCAGCTTAGGATTTAAGAAGATGAAGAGAACGTAACTGTGACCTTTGTGGATAGGTAGCAAGTGATCAGCAAGAAGTATGATGCCTCAAGAGATGCCACAGCCAAACAACACAAGCATATGTTCACTCCTCAGCTCTTATACCTAACATAATATTCTTGGAAAACCAACTAGAAATTTAACATAATACAAGAATAGGAAGGAAGGTGAGACCTCAAGTTGAGTGAGTTTTCATTTACATCATTTAACTTACAGAAAATTTCAAAATAGAAACTTAAAGAAGAAAATGAAAAAAAATTACTTTTCTTGCTAGAAAAAAAGAAGCCAGTAATTACAAAGGAACTAAAATTCTATACATAAATCTTTAGTCATTTTACTTTTATAAGTATCCACTGTCAGGAAAAAAGTCAAGAATGTCCCCTCTCACCACTATCTTTCAACATCATTCTGGAAGTCTTGGCTAATGCAGTGAGACCAAAAAAAGGATAAAAATTGAAAAAGAAGAAATAAAACAGTCTTTGCTGATGACATGATCATCTATATAGAAAATCTTAAATAATCTACAAAAAAATCCCAGAATAAGCAATAAATAGCAAGGTTGCAGGTTACAAGGTTAATATACAAAGTCAACCACTTTCCTATGTATCAGTAATAACAAGTCACAGACTGGGATAAAATCATTTGTAACAGACATCCGATAAAGAATTGTTGTGCAAAATATACAAAGAACTCTTAAAAGTCAACAAAAACAAACAATAACATTAAACAATGGGCCAAACACTTTGACACTTTGACACCAAGGAAGATATACAAATGGCAAATAAGCATATGAAAGATTCTCCACTTGTCATCGGGGAAAAGACTAGATACCATTAGACACCTGTTATAATGGCCAAAATCCAGTACACTGACATCACCTAATGCAAGGATGTGGTACAAGAATAAATGAAATCTCAGTCTTTGCTGGTGGGAATGCAAAATGATACAGTCTCATTGAAAGACAGTTTGGTGGTTCCTAACAAAACTAAACCTACTCTTACCATAAGATCCAGCAATTTCACTTTTTAGTGTTTAACCAAGGGAGTTGAAAACTTATGACCACTTAGAAATTTGTACATGGAGATTTATAGCAGCTTTATTCATAAATGCCAAAACTTAGAAGCAAACAAAATGTCATTCAGAAGGTGAATGGACAAATAAATTGTGGTACAACCAGACAATGGAATATCATTCAGTGCTTTAAAAAAAAAAAAAAAAAAGAGCTTTCAAGCCATGAAAGGACATTACTAAGAGAAAGAAACTAATATGAAAAGGTTACATACTGTATGATTCCTACTATACAACATTTTGGAAAAGGCAAAACTATGCAGAAATGTAAAAAGATCCGTGTTTACAGGGGTTAGTGGGAATGGAGGGGAGCACAAAGGATTTTTAGGGCAGTAAAACTACTCTGTATGAAACTATGATGATGAAGACACACCATTATGCATTTGTCTAAACTCACAGAATGCAGAACACCACAGTGAACCCTAATGTAAACTATGGACTTTGAATGATAATATGTCAATGTAGGTTCATTGACTATAACACACATACCAGTCTGGTGAAGAATGTTGACAAGAGAGAAGGCTATGTGTGTGTAGGGGAAAGAGGAACATGGGAAATCTCTAACTTTTGCTTAATTTTGCTGTGAACCTACAACTGCTCTAAAAAGTAAAGTCTTTTAAAAATTAGTAATAAAAAAGTATTTACTAGTACTATTTTTCTCAAATCCATTTGGTCTGATCCAAAATTGCATTGGGAAAGGATTTTTGTTACATAATTCAGACAAAACTCAAAACTACACATGGATGAAATAGGTAACAGCAGGAAGACTCATACATTAAGTAGGCAGGTAAAGGGTAAACATCATTTAGATTTTCTTTTCATCATATACAGAAACTTTTACTTACATTGTCAAATCAGAAATTGTGCCATTTAGATTTCACAAAGATTTTACGTAGTATTATTGAGGTTAGACTGAAAACGAGTTTAAAGTTAGTATAACTATCAAAACTTAACCACACTAAAAATTTTAGAACCTAAACTTATCTTGGTATGTCACATGAAATATTTCTTTTCAATTAAAAACAAATTAGACATGAAGGTACATATATAATTGAAGAAGTTCAGTGCTTTATGGAGGCTTGGAAACTCAAATTTATTACTAGTAATACATTATGCTTCTGGTTTTCTTGAGGATCATCTATAAACCCATATTTGTTAACCTTCAGTAATTATTACATAATAACCTGAAATAAAATGTTCTCATTAATTTTTAAAAATTGGTTAAAATTAGGAATAAAATGAAAATACAAATCTTACACTTTTGGTTATTGTTAAAAATTATCACAAATCTCAGGAATATCTTTATGTTTTCATTTCTCTATAATACAGTCCTAATTACTAATTATTACCATTTAATACCAAATGCCAGATATACAAATGCATACTAAAAAGAATAACCTATATAAAAAGAATCTGAAGTCCATGAGAATATTTTTTCAATTTGTTTATAATCCAGGTGTTAGTCAAAGCCAACAAGTTTTCTCCATAATAAAACATTCTCTACAGTAATTCACAGAAGTTGCCAAAACTAAAAAGAATATTCATGAACTATGCTATCCTAAACCATTTTTCTCCACTTCAGAAACAATCATCAAGGAAGGTGTTAGGCTAAACAATTTCATAAACCACAGTTCAATATAACCCTTAGTGAGTTTTAATAGTTAAAAGAAAAGCTTAATGGTCATCATCTTTCATGATCATTTCAATATTTCATCACAGTACTTACAATTATATAGTGATGCAAAATGCATAGTACATTTAAAGGTCTTGGTTATCCTTTTCCCAGAGGTACTGATGAAAAACACGTTAAAAGCCTCAAATCCAACCACTAATGCAACTAAGTAATTTCAAAACACATTTCAGCACTTTGGAGAGGAAGAACCAAAACAAAACAACAGAGTCAATAATTTCATACCTGTTCCTAAGCTGTATTTAATTGACTATCACTTCCTAAGGCTGTAATTGTTGACTAGTCAATTTTTACTAAAATATACTCTTAGCTTACTGATGCTTTTAAGTCACACAACAAAAACAATGAAGATAATACATATTAGTGAAATCTACTACACAGATCTCCACCAAATGTCAAAACTGTATTCTTGGTGCTAACAGTTAGTTAGGGGGACAAAAGACTTCATTAACCTAACATTGTCTATTCTTCCCTATCTTCAACAAATAAATATAGAGAAAAAAGATACCAATTAATGTGCTATGCATTTATTTAAATTATTGTAATAAAATTCTAATTTCTTTAGACATGATCCTGAGTTTTCTATAAATTCAATAATCTTCTAGAACATATTTTAGTAACGAACACACTAAATAAATTTATCTCGATTTTAAAAGTAATTCCCAAATATTAGTATGTTCTAAAGCAGAAAAAAATCAGGTCACAGATTTAAAAGATTACATATAATCTACTCTGCTATCATTTTATTTTGTCAAGCAATTAATACTGAATAACGTTAAATGCAGTAGCAATTGATTCTGGCAGGCAGATCTGTAACATAACTTTTAGTATCAAAAAAAATTTTTTTGGCCAGGCATGGTGGCTCATGCCTGTAATCCCAGTACTTTGGGAAGCCAAGGTGGGTGGACCATGAGGTCAGGAGTTCAAGACCAACCTGGCCAACATGGTGAAACCCCATCTCTACTTAAAAACACAAAAATTAGCTGGGTGTGGTAATGCACGCCTGTAATCACAGCTACTCAGGAGGCTGAGGCAGAAGAATCACTTGAACCTGGGAGGCAGAGGTTGCAGTGAGCCAAGATCACACCACTGCACTACAGCCTAGGCAACAGAACGAGACTTTGTCTCAAAAAAAAATTTTTTTTCTTTTAAGAGAGGTAGATAATGAGTGACTTCAGGTTAAACACAGTAAATCTGAGAATAAAGAGGAAGCAACAGTATATGAGATGCATCAAGAAATTTATTTTACAACCTGGAAACACATGAGTTAGTAGTAATAAATGCGCTTAGAGGACCAAAGAAAACAAACCTCTACACAACAAAGTAGAGGAATCAACATGAGAAAGGAAATCAACGCTTGTCACAAAACTCCAGAAAAGCTAGGAATTGAAGGCACTGAGTACATATGAAGGTGGCTGAGGCTAAGAGCTGTAAGTTGGTATAAAAAAAAAGTTAGAATCCCAAATCTTCTTCCAATGCCGTGTAGCCATCCTACCATGGTAAACATTGGAAGTCAATTTTCCAGAAAAGTTATAATTAAGGAAATTATTTTTAAAAGCTATAATGAAAAAGACAAGATAAATTGAAAGTATACATACTGGACTATGACACTCTGAGTGATACCTGAAAACTTTTCTGAGAAAACTGAGAAGCTAGAATAAAAGGTAAGGTTCTACGAATGACAAAGGGAACTCATGCATCACTGGTGGACAACTCATACCCAGACATACAGATTTTCTCTGTGTTATGTTTAGGAATGAGCAAATTGCCAAAGTTAACCAGACATTTGAAGAAACCCTCTTCTGTGATGACAGACACCAAAGCAAACAAGCAGGGGAGAAAAAAAAACTCATAGAAAATAGGCAATATTGTTAAGAGGATGAAGAAAAGAAAATTAAAATACAATTAAATATCACAGGAAAATTTTTTTTAATTTCATCTAAAATAACAAGACAGAGATTTTGTTTTATCAAGCGCTATCTCTTTTTTTTTTTCTTTTTTCTGAGACAGAGTCTCATTCTGTTACCCAGGCTGGAGTGCAGAGGCGCGATCTCGGCTCACTGCAACCTCTGCCTCCGGGTTCAAGCGATTCTCCTGCCTCAGCTTCCCGAGTAGCTGGGACTACAGATGCGCATCACCATGCCCAGCTAATTTTTGTATTATAATTATTTTTAGTAGAGATGGGTTTTCACCATGTTGGCCAGGCTGGTCTCGAACTCCTGACCTCAGGTGATCCACCCACCTTGGCCTCCCAAACTGCTGGGATTACAGGAGTGAGCCACCACGCCCGGTATATCAAATGCTATTTCTATGCCCCGTTATCAATCAGGATTCTTCAGAGAAACAGAATGAAAGGGGGGAGAGAGAGACAGAGAGAGAGAGAGAGAGAGACAGAGAGAGAGATAGAGAGAAGAGACGAGAAGAGAAGAGAAGAGAAGAGAAGAGAAGAGAAGAGAAGAGAAGAGAAGAGAAGAGAAGAGAAGAGAAGAGATTTATTATAAGGAATTGACTCACACAATTACATTGGCTAACAAGTGCCAATATCTACAGGATGAGTCAGCAAGACCAATGGCACAGTCTGAAGGCCAGCAGCCTCTAGACCTAGGAAGAGACAAATTTGAATCCAAAAGTGAGAAAAAGCCAAAGTCATAGTTAGAAGGCAGTTAGGAAGAAGAAATTCTCGCTATTGGGGGAAGAGTCAGCCTTTTTGTTTTATTCAGGCATTCAGCTGATTGGATAATGCCCAACACTAACAGGGAGGGCAATCTTTTTTACTCAGTCTACCAATTTAAACATTAATTTCATCCACAAAAGATTCTCACAGATATACCCAGAATAACATTTGACCAAATGTCTAAACAGCCTGTGACCCAAATGACACACAAATTAATTATCACAAGTCCACCCCTTGTCAACTTGGCACTCATATACATCTACTTAAACCATACTTCATCACCAAATGAAGATTAATAACAAGGTCATAATTCCACCTCACATGATACAACTATTCTGGATACAACCAAAACCATTCTAAACCTGTGACAGTCAATTTTATGTGTCAACTTGACTGGACTAACAAATGCCCAGGGAACTGATAAAACATGATTTCTGGTTGTGTCTGTGAGGTTGTTCCACAACAGATGAGCATCTGAAGTGGTAAAGAAGATCTACCTTCACCGGTGTGAGTGAGCATTAATCACCCAATTTGTTGAGGGCCCAAATAAAATGAAAAGGCAGAGGAAGTGGGAGTTCACCTGCTTCTGTTGGGAAAGACATCCTCTTCACTTGCCCTCACATTAGCACTCCAGGTTCTCAGGACTTCAGACTGAGGCTGGGACTGAACACCACTGGTTTTCCTGGGCCTTTAAGTTTTAGACAGCAGATCATGAGACCTCTCAGCCTCCATAATTGCATGAGCCAATCCCTCATAATAAATCTCTTTGTCTATATCTATATATATCCTATTGGTTCTATATATCTGGAGAACCCTAATATAAACCCATTCCCCACCTTAGGTGATGTGTACACTTCCCCAATATCCCATAATCTACATATTTACATACTATAATGTACAGTTAAGAATACTTAAATACTATGATGTTGATACTATAAATTCAATACATCTTAAGTTGCATGGTGAGGGATTAAGAGGAAAGAAAACAAAGATTTTATATTTATATATGTATACACACACACACAAACACACATATATACACACAAAATAAGAAGGAAATGTAACATTTCTTGTTTTGTAAATGGTCACGTGATCACAGTTGGTATCCACAACTACCTTTTTTCACTGCCTATTCTATATTCCCTTTGTCTTCAGCAAGCACCTCAGCTGGTCCTGGTACTGTACCTAATAGAGTGACCCAAAGCTTCATTCCTGAAGGGTCTGGGCTGCTTTAGTAGTCCTACCTGGATTGTATTACCAGTGTTCCTCAACTTAATCACACAGTATGGTGATACTAAGATAAGCACTGAGGAACTTCTTGTATTACACATATATTCTTCCTTACTTTTATTGTGGTATAGTTCAATTTCCCCACAGTAGTCAGCATCAATCACTACTCTTAGCATGACAACTCCATTTTTGCCTGAGGATTCAGAAGGATGAGGAGCCCAAAGTGGCTGGGAAGCAATCTTAACTTCCAGTTCAATGGCATCATTGTGCCTCCTGGTGGAAGCACTTCTCCCTTTGGAATTAAGACCTCCAGGCCAGCAGAATGTAAGATCACAGGAACAGGAAGCAAAAATTTTGCTATTGGGTCACTAGAGGTAATAACAAGTGGTATCACTCCCATTTCCACCTGTTGATTCCTGAATCAATGAATCCTTCCTATGGGGAGAAACAGCACCATATACTGGATGCTGATTCAGTACACATATATCCTTCTGGTAAAACCTTGTCCCAATCATACAAGGTATTGCCACCTACATTCAGTTCTATCAAGCCAGCTGCTTGAGGATGGTGGGGAACATAGCAAGGCCAGTGAATTCCATGAGCATTCATTTGCTGTGAAATAGATTTCTTAATCAGAAGCAATGCTAAGCAATACAATGAAGGCTGACAAAGCATTCTGTGAATCCACAGACGGTAGTCTGGGCAGAAGTACGGCATGCAGGGAAGACAAATCTGTATCCAGAGTGAGCGTCTATTCTAATAAGAACAAAATGCTGTCCCTTCTATGATGGAAGGGGTCAAATGTAATCAACCTGCTACCAGGTAACAGGTTGATCATCCTAGGCAACAGTGCTTTATCAGGGACTTACTGTTGGTCTCCACTGTCAGCAGATTTGACACTCAGCAGTGGTCACAGCCAGGTTGGCTTGCTGAGTGGAAGTTCAGCTTGCTGAGCCCTTGGATAAACTTCATCCCTGCCACCGTGACCACCTTGTTCATGAGCTCACTGGGCACGGATGGGTGGCTGGGGAAAGAGGCTGACTAGTATCCATAGAACAGGTCTTCCCAGCCACTTTATTATTAAAATTAGCCTCTGTTGAAGTCACCCTTCAGTGAGCATTCACATAGGACCCAAATACACAGTATTCACGTTTTTCTCCCATTTACAGACATCTATACACATACCTCTTCCCCCAAATGTTTTTGTCAACAATTTTCTACTCACGTCCCTTCCAAGTCTCTGACCATCCAGACAAACCAATGGCTATAGCCCATGAATTAATAAATAATCACATTTATCCTTCTGAAAAAAGTAAACAATCAAGTACACTCCTCAAAGTTCCGTCCACTGAGAAGGTTCTCCTTCACTACAGTCCATCAGGGATATCCCAGAAAGGGGCTGTAGTGCTACAGCTGTTCACTTTCAGGTGGTGCCTGCATAATGTCAGAACAATCTATACACCAGACTCAAGTCTTCTCCTCTGGCAACTGATCACAGCACTCACCAGGCTGGCCAAGAGAAGGCAGTGTAGCAGAACTGAGGACCACTGGATATTCAGGCCACTTCATGCAACTTACTTGTGTTTTCAAGCATTGCTTGGGCCTGATCACATGTGTATCACTTCGATTTGACGACAGAGTGCTTCTCTGCACACACAATTTGATGGCTTAGTGGGACAGATAACATTCAGTTCATAATAAGCAGCTCAGTCTCTTGTTAACTTGGTGGCCCAGGGTTAACTGTTCAGTCTCTACGAAAACCTAGTGACAGACCAAGAGTTGTTTCCCAAAAGGAGAATATTTGTCTAGGAAGGATGGCAGGGCCTTGCTCCAAAATCCTATAGGTTTGCATTGCAATTTACCTAAAGGGGCCTGCCAAAGGCTCCAAACAGCATCCCCATCTGCCACTGACACTTCAAGCACCATTAAATCTCCTGGAGTCTATGGCTTGCACAGCAGCCTAAACCTATTACAGAGGTAATAGGTTCTGAGTTCTACTCAGAACTATCAGCTTTTCAGGCAACTCGGAAAATGGGACTGAGTAACATACCCAAATGAGGAATATGTTGCCTCTAAAATCCATACAGTCTATAGCCATACCACCCTGAAAATACCCAATCTCGTCTAAAATCCATAAACAGTCACTAGCGTGTACCTTTCAGTTGTAGGAGGGGCCAGATACAACTTATTTTTCACCTAAGAAGGGATATCTTGACATGTCCCACAATACTGGACCCCTAGAAATTTCACTGAGGTGAATTTAGCTTCCAACTTCTGACATGCAAATGCCTTACCAAAGAGTCTGGTAGTTACTACTTCTTGCTAAGTGGAACCAGCATAATGTCATCAATGTAATGGACCACTGTGATTTCTCTGTGGAAGTGAAAAGTGATAAAGATCCATGCAAACTAGATTATGACATACAGCTAGAAAGCCAGATACTCCTGACATCAGGCAGTTAAGGGACACTGCTAGTCTTGCTAGCTGAAAGAAAACTGCTTCTGGTGGTCCTTACTGACAAGTATGCAGAAAAAAAAAAAAAAGGCATTTTTCAAGTCTATTAGGTGCCAAGGAATGTGTTAATTTGCTGAAGCACTGAAACCACATCTGGTACAGCAGCAGTACTTGGAGTTACCACCTGGTTATGCTTATAATAATCCACTGTCATTCTCAAAGATTCATGTGTCTTCTGCATAGGTCAAACAGGCAAGGGAGATGAATATATGCTGGAAATTACCACACCTGTGTCAAATCCTTGATGGAGGAAAATCCTTCGAGAAATACAGTATTGCTTTTGGCTTACAATTTTCTTAGGTAGAGGCAGTTCCAGTGGCTTCCACCTGGGGCCTTTCCCATCATAATAACCCTCACTCCATAGGTCAGGAAACCAATGTGGAGACACTGCCAGTTTCTGAGTATGTCTATTCCAACTATGCATTCCAGAAATTGGGAAATAGTGACAAGATGAATTCGAAGGCTCACTAGGCCTATTGTGAGATAGAGCCGACCTAAAACTCTATTGATCATCTGGCCCCCATAAGCTCCCTGATATTTTAGGTCTCTTGGAATCATTGTCAGTTCAGAGCCAATGTCCAGTAATCTGATTATTTCATTTTCCCCAAGTGAACAGTAATCCTGGTAAAAGGTCATAGGTCCCTTTGGGGAAGAGTGAGGAAAAGATTAACAGTATAAATTTTGGTGTATAGCGCATCCGTGACATAACATAGACATCCTTTCTATCTTAGAAAAAGACTCCATTTTATATTTCACGGAGCATTTTGCCAACAAGGATGTTTTGTTTAATTAAAAAAAAACAATCAAAACCTAAAAATTGCATCCAACCAGATGAGGACACAAACACATTCGTCCACTATCAGTTCTGACCAGAGTACTCTGTGACTATGAAAGATTAGGCCTTCAGCATCTTGCAGTCACTTGTGATAAGAATTTGGCCTCTGTCGACAAAGGATCTACCACCTCAAAGACTTTTCTTTGCAAGACTGACTGACCACCCAACCGAGACCAGGACTCCTTTTGGCTTCTTCACTCCCCAGGGACTGGTTTATTAACCCTTTCTTCTATCTCTTTTCCCTCTTGGTGTTAAATGTTACTTTGTTGTGGAATGTTTAACTTATAATATTTATATACTGATTAAATATACCATTATGTATGGTATGCAATACTGACTGACTTGTAGAGTTGCTTGAGCCTGTGTGCCCACAGCTCTGACTACTGAGTGAATGGGAAGTATAAGGAGAATTGCCTTATTGAGAAATCCATGCAGCTTATGGCTTCTGTGATTAAAATGCATCAATAAAAGTCTGACATTGTGAAAAGACACATGTATGTGTGGACCTGGTTACTTCTAACCTTGCACTGGTCATGAGAAAATGAGTCCTTCTTCAAGGGGACCCAGCTTCCCCTCCCTTCACAAAGTTCTGGTCCTGTAAATTGGCTCCAGTTGGGACACTGACTGAGGGGCCATGACTCGCTGCTTTTATGATTAAAGTTAGGTATTTGTTCACTTGATCTAGAACTTCTCTGTGTATACAGGTAAAATAAAAAATTAAACGGCATACTATCTACTTCTCCCCTACATATACCATGATCAATTCACCAATGTCATAGATCTGCTCCTGTCTAATCAGCATCATAGTCCTGCTTGCAGCTTTGACTCTGCTGTCCATTATGGTAACTATATTCAACTTGCCTTTGGTGACTGAATGCCACCACTTGGCTCCCGCCACCTCAGGATCCAATTACTCCCACTGCATTCAGGTTTTCCAATTGACTGGCTGTAGTTCCTACCGTAAGGTCTGATCTACAAAGAAGGGTAGTTCTAGAGCTCTTCAAGAAAGCTGAGGCTCCCTTTACAAATTTATTTCTCACCGTACATGGAAGTGTAGCTTCAAGACCCTCCAGTGTGAGTAAGTAGGTCTTACATTATAAATCTACTCTAATGTTCCAATCTCCCCAAATTATTTTATTTGAGACAAAGTTTTACTATATCCCCAGTGCTAGAACAGTGACCAGTACATATGAATTAGTGATCCATAAATATTGAATCAACATACATTTCTAAATGGAAGTCTGTAATGGAACAAACACACACATACACATACACACACACACAGTGACTGCAGCATAAGAGAGGAAAGAGGGAAACACTAGGCTGATTATAAAAGAAGTCTCTAACATAAAAGCTTCCTATAGATCTAAAGGACAACCAGTCTAGATTGGAACAGGAAAAAGGGGTCTCCCGGTGCTATATCTCGAAGCAAAACAATTGAACCAATAAATATCCAGTGGGTTTAACCACTTTTTCCAATGGGTTTTACGATTCCAGAGAAAAATTTAAAGATCAATTTGTGGTGAGTGCACAGAAATATAAGTAAAGCAAAAAGGACAAAATCATTAGTTCTAGAAGAAAGAATGAAAAAAAAAAAAAAAGACCAGCAAGCAAGAGGAAGGATGAGCAAGGGAGGAGAGGAGAAGGAGGGAAAAGAGAAGAGGGCAGCAGAAAGAGAGAGGAGGGCAGAAGAGGAGAAAAGAAGGGAGAAAAAAAAGAAAGAAAAAGATGTAATTCATAGTACATTTTTTAGCTCTGGCATGAATACATGATAATAATGTAAATACTAAGTATGGTTTTAACAAATATTATTATGTAAGTATATTAGAAAGAAGCAGGAGAGTGAAAGTTAAAAGGAGAGGAGTTTAAGTACTCAAGTCATTTTTCACAAAATATTAACGTTTAAAGCTTAAAAATCAAGAAATAGTAATTCATGGCCGGGTGCAGTGGTGCACGCCTATAATTCCAGCTACTCGGGAGGCTGAGGCAGGAGAATCCCTTGAACCCAGGAGGCAGAGATTGTAGCAAGCCAAGATCACGCCACCACATTCCAGCCCAGGTGACAGAGTGAGACTCTGTCTCAAAAAACAAAAAAAGCAATAGTAATTCAACCATATCACTGTCAACAACTAAAAATACTTGAAAGACATGGCTGCTTCCAAGAGTTAAGAATCAATCACAGGGAAGAGTGGGGAATGAGGCAGAGAACTATTGCTTATCTGCTTCTGTATTATACTATTATTTGCGTGCTTTATTTGATGAAAAACAAGTTTTAAATTAAAAATCATATGCCCAGCTGGGCATGGTGGCTCACGCCTATAATCCCAGCACTTCAAGAGGCCAAGGCCAGTGGATTACCTGAGGCCAGGAATTCGAGACCAGCCTGGCCAACATGGTAAAATCCCATCTCTATTAAAAATACAAAAATTAGTCGGGTATGGTGGCAGGCACCTGTAATTCCAGATACTCGGGAGGCTGAGGCAGAATTGCTTGAACGCATGAGGCAGAGGTTGCAGTGAGCCAAGATCGCACCACTGCACTCCAGCCTGGGTGACAGAGTGAGACTCCGTCTCAAAAAATATATATAAAAATAAATTATATGCCCTTAATATATAGAATAGTAGATGAATAAAAAAATAAAATTTATGATACACACCTATTTTTGTAACTGGACAAGTATTTATCCAACATTATTCTTGAAAATCTCTAAGAAATAGAGCATGCATTCAAGTTTTACAAATATGAAAAAACTATGAAAATACAAAAGTATAAGCTAACTATATTAAGAATCTGTACTTTTTTTAAAGTCAGTTTTTTGAGGGTTTTTTGCTGTTGTCATTGTTGTTTGAAAAAGAAAGGGTCTCACTCTCTCGCACAGGCGAAAGTGCAGTGGCATGATGATTATAGCTCACCGTAGCCTCAAACTCCTGACCTCAAGCAATCCTCCTGCCTTGGCCTCCCAAAGTGTTGGGAATATTGGTATGAGCCACTGCACTGGACCTAAATTCAGTATTGCAACCTACCAAATGAAATTCAGTTTATTCTCATTTCTACTGGTAGTTATACCCTTTTTTGTAAGTTTTGCTCTCAGAACCCAAACATAATTTATATTAAAGAAAAGAATAAAGAAAAAAAATTTTTAAACCTGAACTCATGTCAAACTGTTTCATATTCCTTACTACACAAATACAAAAATTTAAAGGTTTAAGTTCTTCAATGAGATATCCATATTGATTTGTTAAGATGTAGTTATCTATGCCCTTGTAAAATGAAGCGAATTGGATAGATGTACCTCCAATTACATAAACAGATGACAGAAACACTCGTAGGAATTCAGGGAGAAAGCCAGGAAGGATAGCTCAAATGAGGAAGGGAATGTACTAACACAAAATTGAGAAACACATTACACACAAGACTAAAGGTTAAAGCTAGGCAAAACTGGCCAGGTGCAGTGGCTCACGCCTGTAATCTCAGCACTTTGGGAGACTAAGGTGGGCGGATCACGAGGTCAAGAAATCGAGACCATCCTGGCCAACATGGTGAAACTCCATCTCTACTAAAAATACAAAAATTAGCTGGGCATGGTGGCGCGTGCCTTAGTTCTAGCTACTCAGGAGGCTGAGGGAGGAGAATCACTTGAACCCGTGAGGTGGAGGTTGTAGTGAGCCAAGATCGCACCACTGCACTCCAGTTTGGAGATAGAGTGAGACTCCGTCTCAAAAAAAAAAAAAGAAAAAAAAAAAAGCCAAAAAAAAAAAATGAGGCAAAACTGTTCATGGTCAAGATACAGTAATCTTAAATGCTCAAAGTATAAACTATCATTAACTTTTCAATAGTGTTTGCACTTTGGGTCAGCACTCTCTCCATATTATATCTAACACAAGCTTCAATAATCACATACCACAAAAGAATACAGCGTAACAATAAAGGAAAGATTTTACTCTATTGTTTCTTTAATCGTTCTGTGAAACAGTAAAATAGAATACTGCCCTTCGGAAAGTTTTGGTTTCCCTCATTTTTGTGAACACATTCATCTAAAATGTACCTGTAGTTTGTATAAATATTATAGGTCAGTTAGTAAAGAATTGAATACAGAGAAAGTAACTATTCATGGCATTTACAAAATATATAAATATTTTAAAACCCAAAAAATTAAGACAACCATGCAAATCAATTATGCAATTACACATTTTTAATTATTTGTAAATAATCAAAAAAATCCTCTTGCTTTTTATGTTTAGGCATATGAAATATTAATACATTTGCAAGTACCTCTAAAAATCTGCATTTATAGTTTTTCAGGTAAAACGTGTCTCCAGACAATAATGATCCTTCTAGGAACTTCCAAACTGGCATCAATTTAGTCAAGATCTTTCACTAATCAATACAGAAAGCTTGATTTCAATAAAGGTGGCAAAAAAGTTACTCTAACTCTTTCCAGCTACAAGCTCTCAACAGATGATCATCATTAAGTCTATATCAGGGCTCCACATTCAGGAGCTGTATAAATGTGTCCTATTAGTACATGGTCAGTCTGTTTGGCAACTCTAGTTCTTCAGACATACGGCAATTGCTGCCCTTTGAGGTCTGAAGTCAAGTCTTTAGGGAATCTCAAAGCTTGCACTGATATTACAAGGAGTGTTCATTAAAGACTGCTAGAGGGGAAACATGAAAGACTTCCATTAAAACTATATAAAACAGCTAATTATTTTTAAAAGATTTTTAAACCATCTAATGTTCTCAACTATAATAAAAAGTATTTACCAACTGAATTATTTTTAGAAGCACTACTTCAGGACATGGGTGTAAACAGCTTTCTTCCTACCTCCTATCTCCCACCTCAATACACATTTATTTTATAAGAATTATCAACTGAAGATTTTAATACTTTTAATTTAGAATTAAATTATCTCATACTTCTAAATTCTTTCTACAGACTACTAAAAACATTTTCTAAATAAAGTTATTTTTAGAGACAAATGTTTGTTTTCTAATATTTAGCTTAGGATAATACATAGCTAATTTAAACCCAGCCAGACATACATATGTGTTTCTTTTAAAATGTTTCTTTTCTATTCAAAAGTCTGCATCTATTTTAATTTTTATTTTATTTTAAACTAATAATCATAAAAAATTTTAAGCATAAAATGATATAAAGTATTAGTCAATAAAGTAGGATTAGATAATATTATGCAAAATAGGAAAACACATGAAGGTTTAATGTTTACTTTTTTAATATACTTAAGTTGATAAGGAGGAGTTCAAAGAAATCTCATATATTTACTGTCAGGATTTTGAAAAACATAAAAAGTATAAATATTTTCTAATTAATGATTGCTGCCATTTTAACTTTTTGAATGTCTAGACACTTTTTAACTTGAGAGAATATCACTATTTATTAAGTTTTGCAAAAACAATCCTACTACTGAATATTTATTTCAGTAACAAATCTTTATAATCTGTTACATAAAATTCATTAGCTTGCCTCAATCATTTCTTGAATCCACATATATGTTGGTTTCTGACAGCCTAGTTCCAAAAACTAATTACAACCTCAATCCATTTGTAAAGAGACAACAGAAAATAAGCATGTTACACCAGTTTAAAAGAATAAAAATCTAAAGAAAACAGATTACAAATGATTTATATGAATGCCTGGTGGTGAAGTTAATTACAAGTAACCCAATAAAATAGTGCCTTTATTATTGTACAGCAAGTAATAGCTCTAGATGTAAAAACCAGAACTCTTTCTGCTGAGTTTTGCATGCTCAATCCCACAGCACACAACATTAAGAATTAAACACGTGGTAAATAAGCCATATAGAAAACAGCAGTTCTTAAGTAAAAGCAGAAAACTTTCCTGCTGTTTAACTATTTGGGGCCTTCTAATCTGAACAACAACCACTGTAAACTGGCACTATGAATTCATGGAATAAGTTTTTACGGTTAATATAAAAATGAGATTTTAATTTCAGTGCTCAAAGTTTAACTCCAAATAAAACATAAATAACTGCAAAATAACAGCATTCATTTTAGCATTCAGTAGGAGCAAATAAGGTATCTTATGTTTATGCTATGAAATGGTGATATCTACAGAATTTAAATTTTCCAAACCTCATAATACATCTACCTATAAAGCTTTGGTCTCTGAATTTAAACATATATTAGCTAACACACATACACTTTATGTTACAGTAACTTCTCATGGTTGTCAAGAGTCACAACCTAAAGCCAGTCATAGTGTGCTTAATGACTTTCCTGGTGTACAGAAATAAGACCTTTCAATCCAGAATGACTCAGTAACTCTTTTCAAATATTTGTCAATGTTCTCAGTGAGACAATAGCTGATACCAACTATATATATATGCATATATATATATGTGTATATATATGCATATATATATATGTGTATATATATGCATGCCAAGTATAATACAAAGTCCTAATACATATTATGCATAAACATCATGATATAGGCCAGCAGTCCTCAACCTTTTTGGCACCAGGGACCAGTTTCATGGAAGACAATTTTTCCACAGACAAGGGGGTGAGGGGGTGGGGAATGGTTTCGGGATGATTCAAGCACATTACATTTATTGTGCATTTTCTTTTTATTATTACTATATTGTAATACGTAGCAAAATAATTATACAGTGAACCATAATGTAGAATCAGTGGGAGCACTCAGCTTGTTTTCCTGCAACTAGACAGTCCCATCTGGGGGTGATGGGAGACAGTGACAGATTATCAGGCATTAGATTCTCATAAGGAGCACACAACTTAGATCAGTCGCATGCGCAGTTCACAACAGGATTCATGCTCCTATGAGATTCTAATGCCACTGCTGATCTGACAGGAGGCAGAGCTCAGGCAGAAATGTCAGTGATAGGAAGCAGCTATGAATACAGATGAAGCTTAGCTGGCTCACCCACCGCTCACCTCCTGCTGTGCGGCCTGGTTCCTAACAGTCCACAGACTGGTACTTTGGGCTAGGAGTTGAGGATGCCTGATTTAAACCACTGTTTGATCTACAACATAACTAAAATAATAAATGATGAAATACTTGATAACTTGGTTTTGCCCCACAAATAAAACAACTGATAAACAATCAACAGTGCATCTCTCTAGTGGTATTTTATTCCTATTAATTTCATCTCCATTAGAAATCAATACAAAATTAATTTATTTTGCACCTTTTTTCTGAGTCAAAATCATCACAAATCTGTCTCCTCAACCCTCCTACTTTAAAAGTAGGGACCTCTACCCTTCTTAAGTCCTCAACAGTGCCTAATTCCATTTTCCATACAACAAACATTTGAATACTTGTTTTTTGTTTGTTTGTTTTTTGTTTTTAGTTTTTTTGAGATAGGATCTTGTTCTGTCACTCACAGAAATGCAGTGGCGCTATCACAACTTCACTGCAGCCTTGACCTCCCAGGTTCAAGCGATCCTCTCATCTCAGCATCCCAGTAGCTAGGACTACAGGTGCACGCCACCGTGCCCAGCTAACTTTTGCATGTTTTGTAGAAACAGGGTTTTACCATGTTGCCCAGGCTGGTCTCAAACTCCTGGACTCAAGCAATCCTCCCACCTGAGCCTCCCAAGTGCTGGGATTTCAGGAGTGAGCCACCGCACCTGGCCTTGCTTGTTAAAGAAATCATAACACTGTTAGTGAAAGAGGGAGAAGCACTTCATTAAGCACACTCAGAGACTTTCAAAGCATTACTGGATATATTACTTTCCTGTAGCTGCTATAACAAATTGTCACAAACTTAGTGACTTAAAATACTACAAATTTGTTTTCTCACAATTCTGAAAGCCAGAAGTCTGAAATCAGTTTTACTGAGCCAAAATAAAAGTATCAGTAGAGCCCTTCTCCTTCTGGAGATTCCAGGGGAGACTCTGTTCCTTGCTTCTTTCAGCTTCTGGTGGCTGTCAGCATTCCTTGGCTTGTGGCCAAAGAAAACGGGGTCTCTCTGCTCCATTTTTACATTGCCTTGTCCTCCATTTCTCTGTCTGTAGCCTCCCACTAACGATCTCTAATAATGATACACACGATAACATTTAGGGCCTACCCAAATAATCCAAAATTATCTTTTCATCTCAAAATCTTTATCTTAATAAGATCTGGAAAAACTTTTTTTCCAAATAAATTAACATTCACAGGTTCCAGGGATTTGTCATGGATATTTGTTGGGGAGCCACGTCTTAGTCGATCACGCTGAAGAAACCAAATGAGAACAGAAACAGCAAGCAGACGAAAAGCAAACCTTACCAGCAAGTGCAAATTCAAAATATGCAAAGGAAACAAAAACATTCTTTTTTTTTAATTTAGTGCCATGTGGCAAGAACTGGAAAAAAAAATGTAAGCAAATCAAGGCACCTTATGCTCCAAGTGTTGGTTCTAATATTGACTATATTGTGACTGGTTTTGTTTTCAGTGTCAGAAATTCAGCTTAATTTGCTAAGTATAAAGCCTATCAGGCTACAATAAACTGAAAGGTGGGCAGCTGAGCTACTGGTGACAAGCTGATATCACACCGAATAATCTAACTGCCTAGTGCCAGAATATATAAGGCAGCAGTCCAGATTTGCTAAGGAGACAGGTTAAGCAACAGAAAGCTTCTTAAAAGTTCTCCCTCATTATTTTATTTTCTCACTGCCCTTGACCAACTTCCTTTTTCCCTTTTTAACTTAAAATATTAACAAGTAGAATCCTGATCTCACAAATTAGTAGTGCTTCACAAACAATTACAGGATAACAGTGTCTTTCCAATGGATGGAAATACAAGACAAGTCTGAAAGATCAAGCAACTTTATAAGTGTTCTCAAGTAAAGAACTAGGTAAGCTTTTCTCAGAAAAAGAAATAAAAAGAAACCAAAATTAAATTTAACTTTAATTTTGTAATATCTGATACACTGCAACAAGAATAACCTGACAAGCCAGGCAGCAAACAAGGCAGTACTGCTGATGTTTCACAATTAAATGCCTAATTATAATCTGAGCTTCTAAATGAAGAATTTGCAGAAGTAAATAATTACTACCAAAAAGAATGCACTGTGTATCCAGTATTCAGGACCTTGGTAAACAGTTTGACACTCACTATCTATAAAAGCCCACTGTGGAAGAGACAGTGTCAGGAGAACGTGGGGAACAGATTTAGGATTACACAGTTTGGGTTTTCTGGTTAACTACCTAGAAGATAGGGTGATACGCTTAACACATACGTCTCATATACAAATACTATTTATAAGTCAGCATGAAAATAAGTATAAACGAAAATAAAACAGCTATTAAGAGGCCTTGAAAATAAGGCAGAGAAGTTTGAATTTGACAAAACAGTAAACAACTACAGCTTCTCCTGGAAAGAAAATATAAAGACACTCTACTAGGAAAGTAAATTTGTTAGTATGTACTCAGAGGTAAAATCAGGAGAAAGGAAAAAGGGTATTTCATTAATTCAGGAATAAATTGTGAACCAGAATCTACTTCTTTTATTCCCACTCTCCGCCCAAGTTTTATTAAGGTATAACTGACAAAAAGAAATTGTACATATTTCAATATACAAGGTGATTTGATACGTGCATACATGGTAAAATAATTAAACCAAGCTAATTAACATAACTATCACCTCATATACTTATCAATTTGTGGTGATGTTGTAGGAGTTATTAAGAAATTATTTTAGGCAGAGAGGAAAAGGGGTTCTCGGGAAGTCTTGGTTTTTAAAGCTACTCCAGAAACGTTTTTTGTAAAAGCCCTGGTTCTTTGAGCCTGATGGCAACTTTGATATGCAAATTTAGGCCATTTGAAACTGGGTCCACCCAAACTTGGTGATTATCGTCGCCTTCTTGCCTTTGCCCCACATGTTCCTGGCAACACAGCTGCCCCCACATATCCCCATGTGTGTAGAACATCATGGTGCCCTGCAATTGCAGATTAAAAGGCTAAGGTGGGAGGCCCAGCTTTTTCGAGCTACATGAATGACATGCCTGGTCAAACCAATCCCCTGAGCTCTATGCAAATCAGACATCACCTTCTCCAGCCTCTACATATACCTGACTGGTATCCACTGCACTTGGAGTTCCCTCTCTCGGCTTTGGAGCCCCGCTCCCTCTGCCTCTGTACAGGGGAGCTTCTTCCTTCTTTCTTTCCCCCTTCTGTCTTGCCTATTAAACTCTCTGCTCCTTAAAACCCCTCCACGTGTGTCAGTGTCGTTTTATCTAAACTGGCATGAGGACCAAGAACCCTGGCGTTCCTCCACTCATCGGAGCTGTATCAGTGAGAACATTTAAGATCTACACTCTTAGCCAGAATCTGATTCTTTACAGAGGACTTTTGAAAATGATATTACCTTTTATTTCTCCCCAATTTGTAACCGCCCAATGGGTTCACCTTGCCCGCTGCCTAGACAGGGCCGATTTATCGAGACAGGGAAATTGCAATAGAGAAAGAATCATTCAGGCAGAGCCTGCTGTGCGTGAGATCAGAGTTTTATTGTCACTCAAGTCAGTATCCCCAAACACTGGGGGTTCATTTTTCAGGATAATTTGGTGGGGAGGGGGCCAGTCAGGAGTGCTGACTGTTTGGATCAGGGATGAAATCATAGGGAGTCAAAGTTGTCTTCTTATGCTGAGTTAGTTGGGGGCGGGGACGTGCGGACAGAACTGGTTGGTAAGTCCAGGTGGGGCCATCTGGTTGTCAGAAATGTAAAAACCTGAAAAGACATCTTAAAGGCCAATCATAAGTTCACAATAGTGATGTTATTTTCTTTTTTTTCTTTTTTTTTTTTTTTTTTGAGGCGGAGTCTCGCCGTGTCCCCCAGGCTGGAGTGCAGTGGCCGGATCTCAGCTCACTGCAAGCTCCGCCTCCCGGGTTCACGCCATTCTCCTGCCTCAGCCTCCCGAGTAGCTGGGACTACAGGCGCCCGCCATCTCGCCCGGCTAGTTTTTTGTATTTTTTAGTAGAGACAGGGTTTCACCGTGTTAGCCAGGATGGTCTTGATCTCCTGTCCTCGTGATCCGCCCGTCTCGGCCTCCCAAAGTGCTGGGATTACAGGCTTGAGCCACCGTGCCCGGCCGTGATGTTATTTTCAAGAGTAATTGGAGAAGTTCCTAATCTTAGGACCTCTGAAAAAATGTCTAGTAATATTTAGAATTCCAGCCCCTCTCATCCTAACTTGGTGGCTGGTGGCCTTTCATTCATTTTACAAGAACAGTATAGCTTTTGGGAAGGGCTACTATTTAAACTATAAATGAAATTCCTTGTCAAGGCTAGCTCGGCCTATGCCTAGGAACGGACAAGGACAGTTTGGAGGTTAGAAGCAAGATGGAGTTGGTTAGGTCTGATATCTTTCACTGTCATAATTTCCTTAGTTATAATTTTGCAAAGGAGGTTTCAAATTCTACTAGGACTCAGGAATCATCATAATGAGCAACTATTAATGATAATAATGTACTTGACCAGAAAAAAAGGTGGATTATCACTGAACTAGATTAACCGCTATAAAAGTATTTCTCAACTATGGTAAAACAGGAGGTACACTGAAAGTAACCTAGTATAAATAAAAAGTACTAAAGTTGACAAAAGGGGCACTTAAAAATAATTACAGTAGTAATCCCTATAACGACATCAGTGTTACCTGTATTTTGGTACACTTTGTTGAGTTTCCCAGAAAGAGCAGCCATTAATAGCTAGCACAGAAAAACCAGGGAATCATTTTGGGAGCCTATCGAAAAAGTGAATGTTATTCATTAGCCTTGTCTACATGGAAATGAAGACCAAGAATTGCTAATCTATGAGACCTCTTCTAGCTCCTCCAGGCTAGGAGGATGAGAAGTGCCTGAATTCTGCTAAAATGTAGGCATAGTTATCAGCCATTGTTCCAGAGATCACAAGATTTGCAACTCCCCTAATTACTCCCATAAATAACATCAATGTTGTAGACCCTAAGATTGGCCACCTTTTGAGATGTCTTTTCAGACTTTTGCTTTTTTTTTTTTTTTTTTTTTGAGATGGAATCACCCGGGCTGAAGTGCAATGGCATGATCTCAGTTCCACTTCCACTTCCCGGGTTCAAGCTATTCTGCCTCAGCCTCCCAAGTAGCTGGGACTACAGGTATCCGCCACCATGCCCAGCTAATTTTTGCATTTTTAGTAGAGACGGGGTTTTGCCATGTTGTTCAGGCTGGTCTCAAACTCCTGACGGCAGATGATCCACCCAGCTCAGCCTCCCAAAGTGCTGGGGTTACAGGCGTGAGCCACCGCGCCCGGTCTAGACTTTTGTATTTCTGATGACCGGATCACTCCAGTCAGACTCAAGATTCATGACCCAAGAGTCCTGTGGCCCTCGCCCAGAAATGGACTCAGCAAAAGAGGACTGTTTTCCACCCTCCTATGATTTTATCCCCAAACTATTGGCTGCATCCTGACCAAAAAAATTATGTTTAAAAGACTCTAGTCTCCAAATTTTTAGGGAGGCTGATTTGAGTACTAATAAAACTCCACAGTCTTCCATTTAGCCAGCTCTATGGGTATTAAACTTTTTCCCTGTCGCAATTCCTCAGGATTCATAAATTGGCTCCACCTGGGCAGCAGGCAAGAACCTTTTGGGTAATTACATTGGAAAAACTGAATAAATGAGGAAGATTTTGTGTGCTATTAAAAAATACTCAGATTCGGTCAGGTGCAGTGGCTTATGCCTGTAATCCCAGCACTTTGGGAGGTCAAGGTGGGCGGATCACCTAAGGTAGGGAGTTCGAGACCAGCCTGGCCAACATGGTGAAACCCTGTCTTTACAAAAATAAAAAAAGTAGCCGGGCATGATGATGGCTGCCTGTAATCCCAGCTACTGGGGAGGCTGAGGCGGGAGAATCACTTGAACCCAGGAGGCAGAGGTTGCAATGAGCCAAGATCACGCCATCACACTCCAGCCTGGGTGACACAGTGAGACTCCGTCTCAAAAAAAACAAAAAAAAAACAAAAAAAAAACAAAAAAAAACACTGATTCAGAATTCAGTAACTTTAATTCACAACCTACTTTGCTCTGTAAACAGTACTGCATAGTTTTACATGCACTGCCTAATAAGATCCTTTTTTAAAATTGTTTTGAGAAAGTAGCTTTAGAATTAAACGTGCATTGTAAGAATGTAATTTTTAACACATGAGATATAGAAGTATTAATTTAAACATTAAATTTATAACAAAGAATATGTTACGTTTAATTTTGTTTACCACCTTTTACTAGCTAAAAACTTCCTAGCATCTTCTATCTCAATACTTTTTTTCTTTTTAATCTTTCTGGGTACATAGGAGTATATATTTATGGGGTACATGAGATGTTTTGATACAGCATGCAATGCTTAATAATCACATCCTGTAAAATGGGGTATCCATCCCCTCAAGCATTTATCCTTTGTGTTATAAACAATCTAATTATACTCTTTTCATTGTTGGAAAAATATACAATTGAATTATAATTGACTATAGTCACACTCTTGTGCTATCAAATACTACTCTTTTCTTTATACCATTAGCCATCCCCACCTCTCCTCCATCCTCCCACTACCTTTCCCAGCCTGTGGTAACCATCCTTCTCTACTCTCTATCTCTATGAGTTAAATTGTTGCTTCCAAATTTTGCCTATTGTGAACAGTGCTGCAACAAACACGGAAGCGCAAATATCTCTTCAATACGCTGACCTCCTTTCTTTTGGATATATACCAAGCAGTCAGATTGCTGGATCATATGGTAGCTCTATTTTCAGTTTTCTGAGGAACCTCCAAACCATTCTACATAGTGGTTGTACTAATTTAGATTTCCACCAACAGTGTCTGATTAAATCTTTTTGTTGGTGGTGGTGGTGTTTTGAGACACAGTCTCATTCTGTCACCCAGGCTGGAGCTCAGTGGCATGGTCTTGGCTCACTGCAACCTCTGTCTCTCAGGTTCAAGCAATTCTTATGCCTCAGCCTCCCAAGTAGCTAGGACTACAGGCACACACCACCACACCTGGCGTTTTTGTTTTTTGTGGGTTTTTTTGATATTTTTAGTAGAGATAGGGTTTCGCCATGTTGGCCAGGCTGGTCTCAAACTCCTGGCCTCAGGTGATCCATCCACCTCCACCTCCCAAAGTGCTGGTATTATGGGCATGAGCCACCATGCCTGGAGCTAATTAGAACTTAATATACCCTCACTTAATAAGAAAGTGAGACTCAAGAAAGGAAAGTAATTTGCCAAGGTTACAAAGTTAATAAGTAATAGAATAAAAAACGTTTATTAAAATTCAAAATCTAAGAGGCAGGCAAATCACCTGAGGTCAGGAGTTCAAGACCATCCTGGCCAACATGGTAAAACCCCATTTCTACAAAAATACAAAAATTAGAAGGGCATGATGGCGGGTGTCTGTTAATCCCAGCTACTTGGGAAGCTGAGGTTGGAGAATCGCTTGAACCTGGGAGGCAGAGGTTGCAGTGAGCAGAGATCGTGCCATTGCACTCCAGCCTGGGCAACAGAGTGAGACTTCACCTCAAAAAAAAAAAAAATTCAAAATATAGGTCAGGCACAGTGGCTCAAGCCTGTAATCCCAGCACATTGGGAGGCTGAGGCCAGTGGATCACCTGAGGTCAAGAGTTCGAGACCAGCCTGGCCAACATGGTGAAACCCCATCTCCACTAAAACACAAAAATGAGCCAGACGTTTACTAAAATTCAAAATCTAAGAGGCAGGCAAATCAACTGAGGTCAGGAGTTCAAGACTCCTGGTGGTGGCCTGTAATCCCAGCTACTCAGAAGGCTGAGGCAGGAGAATCACTTGAACCTGGGAGGCAGAGATTGCAGTGAGCTGAGATCGCGCCACTGCACTCCAGCCTAGGTGACAGAGTGAGACTCTGTCTCAAAAAATATATATATATATATTCAAAATCTATCATCACAGTATTTTCCTAGCCTCAGCCTTTTCTTAAAAACCCACCTAAGGCATCTTTTTCCTTCTTCCATTTATGACCCATGACAGAAACAAGAGCACCTCAAACAGCTGAGGAATTCAGTACTAGAAAAGCAAATAAATTGCATCAAGATTCCGATTCTTTCATTCAGGCCTAAATCAAAGTTCAAATCTTTCATTCAGGCCTAAATCAAAGTTCAAGATTTTGCTAAAACTGTATATATACTTCTAAATTTTCAGGTTATAAAATAACAGTTTGAAAAAAAAACAGGTGGCTGACTAAAAAATGTACAATAGATGGAATGTTTGTGCAATTACTCATATAATATTCATTCCCTCCTAAATTATACTATGTCCTATTATGTATGTCAAGATATGTAAAGTACTAAATAATAATTTTATTACAGCACTGAGTTAAACACTGCAAATACCATAAACAGACAGCAAAATTTAAATCTGGATCCTGAGAAGCTGGAATGCCTAATATTAACTCTGACTACTCTGACTAAAATCCATTAAATTATATACTATTTATGAAAAACTATATAGTATGAGAATATAGCTAAAACTTCTAAAAGTTATCAGAGAGTTTGGTATTAAACAAAGGCAATCTCAAAATTGACACTTTTAACCTAGCCTTTCTGTAATTCCTTAACTTCAGTAGATTGATTAGAATAGAAAAAAAAGTACTAAGTAAAACTAGCAATGATAGCTGAGAAACAGAGACCTGATCTGTATTCTTAATTACATTAAAACCAAAGAAAAATGTTATGCTCAGAATATTCTCATTTGTGTATTTCTCCCTTTTCCTAACTCTCTTCTTAATCCCAAATTTAAAAGACTAGTTGTAAAACAGTAGGGTGCCAAATTAAAACACATTTTATTTTCAGATGTCTCCACACTCATAGGCTGACTTCCTGTCAGGAAGAGTTCCATTTCACTGAATACCCCAATCAGCAGGGAACTTGCAGAATTAAGTGCCAGTTGATATTACTTTGTTTTTCACTTACCACCCTTGAGAATAATGTTCAAAGATCTAGTTATAGAGTCAGCATGGTATCATCCTTCTGACTAGACTGCCAAGCCACAGGGTGTACTGCCAGTTCCACAAAATTTACCTCAAAGGTTGTGTTTTCTAAATCCTAGTGTGCTGGTGAATCCATAGGACGCCTGTATTTCAGGTCAAATCCTGAATCTAAAGTTAAAGTATGTTTTTCTTTGGTTGTAACAACACTTTAAATCAATATTATGGAAACTCAAATAAAGATCAATTAATGCTCACTAACCCATCAACCTATCTTATTTTTGAAAAGAAAAATAAAGTACTTTACTCCGATTTATTTTGTATTAACGTTTTTGCTATTGCTTCAAGACAAATGTTTCTACCTTATAATAGAAAGTTATCTGTTATAAAATTTTCAATCAATAAAACATAAATGTTTGCCACATCAGCATAAAGTACAGTTATTGAGCTGATTTTAAATACTTTAAAATTGTTAATGCATCTAAGTTTTTCATGAACAATTTATACAGCCTGAATCTTCACCTAACCTCTCCAACTACCATAGACTTCCTATCCAATCCTTACAAGTCTACTTTTCCTTCTTTTAAGGTCAACTGTTTTTACTGCACATGAAATGAACTCTGAGCATTTCAGCAAAGAATACCTACTCTCTTAGGCTTTGTACATTATAAGAACAAAGCATTCACAGCAGCTCTAAAGCAAAACGATATGAGTGTATTAGAAGCCTACCCTACTGATTCTCATTCCATCGGCAATCAAAAGGTCATAGGTAGTAACAATAACAAAGCTCAGGGACAATCAATTTATATCCACTAATTTTTATAACTACATTCTAAGGATAAGTTACAAACACATCAAGAATGAATTAAAAATTCCTTTTTGAAATTGAAATTAAAATGTATTGAAACCAACATTTTCCAAACTTATTTAACACTGTATACTTTTTTCACAGAACAATTTCTTTTGAGACTGGGTCTGCTCATGTTGTTGCCCAGGCTGATCTCAAACTCCTAGCCTTAAGCAATTCTATGCTTCAGCCCCAGTAGCGGGGATTACAGTTGCAAACCACCACACTGGGCAAAACATCTACTATTATCATCACAAGGTACTCACTTTGGAATTTGCTGTATTGAAAAAGTCAGACAGAGTTGATCAAACAAGCACATGGCTACCACAATTCCAACCAAGGAAAATTGTTAATGTCTGTTTAAAATTATTATCTTATATTACAATTATTTGTCTCTCTCACTAATTGTCTCTTCTACTGTTTAAAGAATAATAGATGATTGTTTCCTTAAAAGAAGAGGCTTGTCTTAAAAGCGTATGATACATGTTTGCTAAATAAATGAAAGGCAGACATAAAGAAAAGGGCTTGGGGCAAGGCAGATATATTCACACAAAGCTCTGTAGAAAAGACAGCATTTGAACTGAACCTGATTGACCAAAAAACTGAAAATTCTAAATGTACAGAATAATGGCCTCATCAAACTGCTATACAAAACTTCGTATCATAGGATTTCCTTATAGGTGAAAGAAATGCATAATGAAGTTAAAAAGGCTTATTTCTATTTTGATTAAGCAACGCATAGGCAAAATTCCTATTTTTTGGTTGGCAAAAAAATGATCCTTTATGTCATTAGCTCAATTATTTCTTTGAAATAAATACATCATTTTCTTAATACCAGATGGCAAATTTTAGTTTAAAAACAAAACAAAAAAAAAAGGTTGAAGTGTACCCTAAACACAGCACACTATGAATAGCTAAGCACTCCACTTAAAAGAAATAAATTTCTATTTATATGAAGTTCAGCAGTAAGTAAAACTAATTCACAGTAACAGAAATCAAATCACTGGCAACTTGAGGTGACAGAGGTGGGGACTGATCAAAAAGAGGCACAGGGAAATTTAAGGATTAAAATGGTTGGGTATATATCAAAATTCACTGAACAATACACTTAAAATGTGTGGGTATTTACTGTATATATATTATACCTCAATAAAGCTGAGGTTTTTCACTTTGCTTTATTTTTTTGAGACGGGGTCTTCCTCTGTCACTCAGACTGGAGTACACCAATGCAATCCTAGCTCACTACAACCTCGAACCTTTGGGCTCAAGCGATCCTCCTGCTTCAGCATCCAGGGTAGCTAGGTCTACAGGTACATGCTACCAAGTTCGGTTAAATGTTTTTCTTTTTGGTAGAGATAGGGTCTTGCTATGTTGGCCAGGCTGGTACTGAACTCCTGGCCTCAAGCAATCCTCCCACCTGGGCTAAAGTGTTTTTTTAAAAAAGAGGTCTAGGCTTAGGGCCGGGCACAGTGGCTTATGCCTGTGATCCCAACACTTTGGGAGGCCAAGGCGGGTGAATCACCTGAGGTCAGGAGTTCAAGACCAGCCTGGCCAACATGGTGAAACCCCGTATCTATTAAAAATACAAAATTAGCCAGGCGTGGTGGCGGGCATCTGTAATCCCAACTACTCAGATGACTGAGGCAGGAAAACAGCTTGAACCCAGGAGGCAGAGGTTGCAGTGAGCCAAGACCATGCCATTGCACTCCAACAAGAGCGAAACTCTGTCTCAAACAAAAAAAAAAAAGAAAGAAAGAGGTCCAGGCTGACAAACATAAGGAGACCCTATCTCTACAAAAAAATCAAAAAATCAGCCATGTGTACTGGCATGTGCCTGTAGTCCCAGCTACTTGGGAGGCTGAAGCAGGAGGATCACCTGAGCCTGGGAGGTCGAATGCAGTGGACCATGATTGTACCACTGAACTCCAGCCTGGGCAACACAGCAAGACCCTGTCTTTAAAAAAAATAAAAAAAAATGAGGTGAATTTGATTAAGTCAAAAGAAAATGAAAAACCAAAGGCCCTGCTCATAAATGAACACAACTACACTATTTGGTAATGATAAAATCAGTTGTCTTAATGAAAATGAAGATTTAATATAACAACTAATTAATATAGGAAAGTATGGGGATATTTCCTAATGAAAAAGACCAAAAGGCAAAGTTCAAAATATGGTGACTTATGATCTATGTTACCATTGATTTATCAATTATACAAGTATATAAACATTTATATGGTTGAACAGTACTATACTGGACACTGGGGATACAACAGAAAAAAAAAAAAAAAAACAGTGCTTGTCTTCAAGAAATTTGCGGTCTACATGGAAGAGAAAGGAAAATAACAGGCAACTTAAATACAGAATGAAATTAAGATAGTATGGGTAAGTGTTCTGCACAATACCTCATTTAGGCATACAGTTGTAGGTAAGAGAGGATTAAAGGAAATCTTTCCAGAAGAGAATGTAATTTATCTAGGAGCTAGCTAACTGATTCATTTTTTCCATAAATATTCACTAAGCCATAATGTGCTAGGTACCAGAAATACATTAATGGACAAGGCGTAAATAACTGTTACATTCATAAGAGTCTAGAAAACAAAGAAGTATACTAACAATAAACAAGTAAACCAATTAGCATATTTATACTTACAATTTGTGGTAAATTCTATAATGGGTGCTAAAATTAAGACAAAAAGATACCAACTATAGATATGATCCTCAGAGAATGAGATAATTAAGCTGAGTGCTGAATGATAAGCAACAGCTAACAAAAATCACCAAGTTAGAAAGAGGGGCAGTTTAGGGAAAGAAAAAGCATGTACCAAGACACAGAAATATAAGGGCATATTTGGCTATCTTTAAATAGTTCAGCATGGCTTGAGAATAAGTGGTAAGAAATGAGGTACAGGCATTAAGAGAGGCCTAATGGTAAAGGACCCTTTTGTGCCATGTATAAAGCTGGTTTGCGTTTTTTGGGGATGGTGGAAGAGAAGTGTTTTAATAATCTTCTCATACTGAAAATATTCATCTACAAAATCATCATAACTATAAAAAAGAATATTAATATCATATATTCAGAAAAAATACACTCAAAATGGAGAAGAAACTTGGGATTAGAGAAAAGTATAGAAGAACAAAAAATAAAGAAACATTTTACTAAAGATTAAGGGAAAAAATTTCAAACATAAAACTGACATAAAATAATCATAAGAACTATCTCATTCTTATTATAAATTATTATAATTTTAAAATAATTCAGAGGTATAGAAAGAAACACAAGTCAAAAATGACCAAACCTTACATCATTACCTTCATGTAAAAAAAATATTTCCCAAAACAGCAACAATCTACATATTTTGTTGAAAATTTTTTTAAAGAATAATCAGACTAAAATAGAATTTTAAATTAACCTTTGCTGCTAATTAATTACTCAGACAGGATGCCAGTCTAGACTATATGGTGCTTCTAGTTTTTCTATATACTGTATGCATTTCTGATAAATGGGAAAAGAATAGATGACCTGGCAGAACGCTCAGACAATAATATGTGATTTACAGGACATGAATGCAGCTACCACAAGATTTATCTGACAGCCCTCTCCGATAGTGGACTGTTGAGTATCCGATGGAATGATTTCTAGTCTACAAAGTCTACTACTGAGTAGCCATACACATTATTTATTTATTAGATGTTTTGGGTTGAAACCATTTTTAAATGATGCACTTCACAATGCACAGTCATAAATTTAGCTTTAAACCCAAGAAGGGAGGTAGTGTTATTGGAATGTATGTCAGACTGAATTAGGACAAGCAACTCAACGCTTTTATAAAGTGGCCTTGAATGCAACGTCAAGTCTTTCAAAAATGATATTAATGTCAAATGAACAAGATACAAACACTTTATATAATGCTGGAGTAATATTACTTGAAACACTTATTTAACATTTTCTTTAAATTCATATATATTTAAAACAGGTTTATACACATATACAACAAATTTGGCACACAAATAAGTTGCATGCTTGTGAAAAACCACCTGAAACACAGTTGAGAACTTGTTCAATTTTGTGTGTCTGCATCAGAGAACATACAGTTTCCTGAAGAATGTAAGCAGTTTTATTTTAAGAAATAAAGAGGATTTAAATTGATATTTGGAACTTCAGTCATTCTTGAATTACTTTACATGGGATTCAACAGATGAATAAATCTAATTTTACAAACCTCATATATTAATTATACTCAAAAATATAATGCTCAGTATTACGAGAGGCTTCCAACTTTAATTAATAACATTTTGCCTAAAAAATATTAACATTTCGATAGACTAAAATATGAAATGGTGCCTAATCAACTACCGGTGAATGAGTGGACATTGAAAACTACAATCTAAGTCGAAAAAAATATATAGTGATCTGTTTGGTTTTATTGTCAGCTAACCAAATGTGATCATTTCCTCATTTCTTAAATTTAGGCTCTAAATTCTCTTTTACAATAAAATGTAGTGAAACACCCTATTAAAAATAACACAAAAAGAATATAAGTTTTGAATGGATTCAAGAAAAATAATCAGAGCATGGCTGATTGTCATGAAATTAACACCAACTAATTTGTAAAGTTCTAAATCAAATTTGCAGATGTTAAGTTCATAAGCATATCCCATTATTTATGTGATTAAAAAGTAGTTTTTGACCTGATCTTTCGATCTTTGGCACTCAATCCTCTCCATCTCCTCTTAAAAAATTAATTAAAATTTTAGCAAGACGGTAGCTTTTGCTTCCCACCCTATCTCAGACCAAAAAAAATTATCAATCAAACTCAAGCCATCCCCACCCAGGATCTGTAAAATGTCGACTTGAAATTCAATTTCATATCTCTTAAGCTTTCATGTAGAAAAAGACAGTTCACTTCTTAACAAAATAAATCACTTTTGTGATTGCCAAGTTGACCTCTTTGAATTAGGAAAATTCAAAGTGAAAAATGTAATTATCACCCCGGAACAATCTGTATACATCTGGAGCTAATTCTAGCTTCATTTTTCACATCATTTTTCACACTGTGCTACATCTTGTAGAGATGCCATGGAACTTTTGAAGAACTCACAAAAAATGTTAAGGACTTCAAATACCCAATAATGTATTTTATTCACACAAAAACCTTGACAATTTCTGACTTTTGAAACTTACTCTACTACATGATCTTCATAACCCATTTGATTGCATTAGTATTAAACAGTACTGTGACATACATGATAAATAGGTGTATTAAAACATGTCATTCTTTATCTTTGCAGCTCCTAACATTAAAATATGAAATATACTATATTGGAAATAGCTTCCATGTACCAAAAATACATTCAGTTCTTCTAAATTAGAAAGCAAAACTTCACTGTCAAAATTCACCTATGAAACAATTATATCACTATGAACAATAAATTTGTGTTCTTGTAAGGAAACATCCAAAAGCAAAAGTGAGTGCTCTTTTAAAGTGTGGGCAGTTTCATGTAGACATAAGACTGCTATATGGCAAGTTCTATCCAAGAAAGAAACAATTATTTCTAATCAGATGACTTAATGAGAAATTTTATCTAGTCAGCTTTTGAAGAAAAGGAGTTTTCTAAATGAGATGATTAAATTATAGAAACATGATTCTCACTAAATCTAAGAATAATAAGCCTACTAAGTAACTACTCCTCACAAGTTCATTACAAAAATCCATTAGGTGTAATCTCTAGAAGTAATTGTTCTTATTGCACCTTATTGACAATGCATAGTATTGATTTTTCACACCTTCTATGATTCTTTAATTTATATTCATGAAATGTCCATCAGCACAGTCTAAATAAATTTGGCATATAGGCACTAAAACAAATAAATCGATGCAAAGAAACATTAATTTTGCATTATCCTTATTCGTTAGGCAAGTAAACCATGAGAGTTGTAAATGAAGGTCAAAGGTTTTGAAATGGGTCAAAACCCTTGACCTCTAGACCAATACCTTTCCTATTAAAAAAGGCTATTTTAAAGTTTTAAGTGGGGGAATTTACTACCAGCAAGATATCACTTTAAAAGACTACAAAGAAAACTCTCAATAAAAACATTCATCTGTTTAATTGCAAAACAGAAAAGAAAACCTCACAGGATACATGATTTTTACATAAGTTTTTTTTAAAAATCATTAAACTTTACCACATGAGGTACAAGGTTTTGGAACACCGAAAGTAATTTTGCTTTTAGGAATTTATTTTCTACATCTTATTATGATAGCTGCCACTTTTTTGTTAATGTTTTCCCAAATCTACTGTGCATGTCAAAAATAATTACCAATGACAAGGATTCAAAATCATTTATCGCTCATTTTATAACCTCTGCACAAAAGGGAAGTAAACCCATGATTCCCAGTGGAGTCAGCATGGCACTCCACAAGATATAGAAATAAATCTGTTTTTATAACCTTAATACATACAGCAAAGAAATTATCATGATCATTTGATCTGGACAGTTTTAAAGTGACTCTAAAAACTTTTGTTTCTCACTTCCTCTCATACTTGCTTCAAACTTATCTGCAAGTATCAAAAATAAGAAGCAATCTTTTTGCAATACAACTAAAATTATTTTAAAACAGCAAACTCACAATTGTATTATAGCAAAAATTTCAGTAATGCAAATATAAAATCCCCCATGAAAACAAATTCATATGAGAATCTACTTTTAATTCAATATTTATTCTTGCCACTCACCTGAGAACACAGTAGCATAACCAATTCCACAACTGAACTGCTAGACTTCATGCAAACCAGACCTATTTTAAAGAGAATTTAAAAAAAAAAAAAGTTATAAAGAAAACAAATAAGGATTTGTTAAAATTTCATACAAACTGTTTTTTCAAATTATTTTTTCAAACTATTAATGGTACACATTTAATTACATGATTAAATAAGGTACACTATAGTTAGTTTAAAGCTGGCTTCAAAACTACCACCAATTTTTGTGAAGTATTCCATTTCAGCTTTCAAAATACTAAAACATTTATTACAACTTCATATATAATGACATTTCACAATACTCATAGAAATGTGCACAACATATGCCATATTGATCAATATCATCTACATTTTGTTTTGGAGAGAGTTGATCGTTATACATGCAGAGAAGGGAAATGGCTCCCTGACCTTTGCTTTCTCCACCACACTCTCTCCCTTCAACCCTCTAGCTATCAATCAAGTTTCCATTTTGTTTCATGGCAGCAGACATCCCAAACACTCTTATTAGTACCTTGACCTCTGACCTCACACTAAACCTTAACAGAAATGCAACCCGTTGTCTGTTATATATTCTTGATTTCTTATAAATTAATTCATTTACTTTTATGTTTCATTTTGGTTCGCCAAAAATATCTTTAGAAAGGATATTTTATAGAATTAATACCTATCTAAAGTAAGTCTTTGGTTTTAATTACCAATAAAATATAAAGTAGTTCATTCAAAGAATGTTTTATAATTAGTATCTTTAAAAAGCAATGCCAATAATTAAAGGGACTAAATTATTAAATTGCATTACTAATAATCAGAAAAATCACAATTTTTTTATTCTACATTTTTCTAGGCAAACACAGGCTTAGGTTCCAGAGCATAACATCTAAAAATAATTCCTGATGGCTCTTAAACACCCTATTACCTTCTTTTTTCTCCCAATGAAAACTCTTCCAGGTACCCTATCCATTCCCTTTATCTTTCTCTTTAGTTCTTTCTCCTTCCCTGTTTAAATACTAATGCTTCCAACCTAATGATAGCACATGTTGGCATTTTTTAGCCTTATAATAGCATTGAAGTTAAAAGGGCTGTTCACCCCTTTCACTTTTTTAAAAAATGTTAGAACCATTTTTCTCAATGTCTGAAAGAATATATAACATAGCAATGATGGTAACAGTGTCAGCACTGGCAAGAAAATTAGCTATAGAATGTCTCTATATTGTATTAGGAAGCAAGTTATTAACTACAGTGTGATATCTGTAGGGCTAAGATGAACATGGCTCCTCAGGCTAATGCTGTCAAGGACGGAAAATAAAGGCAAGCAATACTCCATCTCTTACTGCAGGTGTAGCCCTCTGCTGGTCTGAAACCTTGCCACTTTTCCTTAAATTTAACCCAGATAATAAAAGAAGTTCAGTTTTGCTGCAACTTCAAAGCCCATTATTTCCAGAAAGTAAATTCGGATCTTTCTATTATTAGGTCATCAATCCTTATTGCTTTATTCTACAAAAACTAGAATTCCTGCCATTGGGCCCCGATGGGCCCTTTTATTATATATCTATTCAGATAATGAAAAACAGTAATTTTTTTAAAAAATACCTTGAGCTATCCAAAATTAGGGAGATTTATAGGTGCTCCTTTGTCCCTCTCACCACACTTACCACATTTCATACATACACATATATGTATACATATGTGTGTCTGTGTGTGTGTGTGTGTGTGTGTGTGTGTATATATATATATATATATTTTTTTTTTTTTTTTGAGACGTTGTCTCGCTCTGTCACCCAGGCTGGAATACAATGGCACGATCTTGGCTCACCACAACCTCCACCTCCCAGGTTCAACCAGTTCTCGTGCCTCAGCACCCAAGTAGCTGGGATTACAGGTGCCCACCACCATGCCCGGCTAATTTCTGTAGTTTTAGTAGAGACGGCGTTTCACCATGTTGGCCAGGCTGGTCTCAAACTCCTGACCTAAGGTGATTCGCCCACTTTGGCCTCCCAAAGTGCTGGGATTACAGGCGTGAGCCACCATACCCAGCCCATATACCTATATTCTTAAGAAAAATGTTATACATACACATTTCTATTTATTTATTTCAGTCTTATTTTCTAATAATAAAGGCTAACAAACCAGAAGAAGGTTGACAGCTACTTTCTAGTCGGATATGAATATTCAGGAAAAAATGTATTCACTGACCAAGCTAGTAAAAGGCCAAATAACATTTCATAGTTTGGTTTGAACAATTAATTTGGAAGAGAGTGGTGGAAGATGTATTGCGGGGCAGGGTGGAGAGTATGTTCAATTTTGAATGAGTAAAGGCTTCAGAAGACAAGAGAAACTTGATAACAGACCTTAAGCTCCCTGTCTAAAGGACACTGGTACTGTAAACACAAAAATAACATTGGGAGCAAAGAAATAGAGGATAACCCCAACAAGCAACTTAACATCAAAATGTAGAATTACGTCACTTCTATTTTTGACCTAAATTTTTGCCAATGGATGACGCTCTTCACATGTGCGAAAAAACAAATAATAAACCTGTAGATCTCTCTTCAGATTCAGTCATACTCTAAGAACTACCCAAAGGAAAGTCCTAAAACTCTAAGGTCAAGTTGTAAGTTACTGCCAGAACTATCATTTTCATTTTATACACCCACAAACACACACACCCTATTACTGTCTCAATCAAAAGAAACGAACTACTGCAAGCTTACAGATTTGAACCAGCTCACAATCTGACCTCTCTAAAACTCTCAGTAGAATAGTAGAATAATAGGGTTTGGTTTGATTATTTTTTGGTTGGCTTTTCAAAGATAGAAAATGTTAGTCTTTTTAAAAGGACAAACTCGGGATGCCAAGTCAAGAGTTTTATACCTGCACTAATCTGGGATTTTATGATCCAAGACCGCTGCAATTTCTTCAGTGGAGACTCACCCAGATACATCACTTCAGTGAAAGGATCAAATGACTTACCAGATAGTAAGCCAGTGCCATCTAAACCCATTGATCTATCTAAATCCTCAAGTATACCCTGAAAACACAGTCATGACTATTTACTATCTGGAATATAAGAATCCTCTTGTTTTTTATATTTAAGTCATCTTATTTTTTAAAATAGGATAGTAATAAACATTATGAGAAATTTTAATAAGAATTTAAGGATAATAAACTCAAGAAGTTTTACTCCATATTTTCCTGGTTTTGAAGATATATACATATACTCCAAATGAGAATCATCTTTTAGATAAAACTAAATGCTGATCATGAATCTGAAACACATCCATCTTGTAAATACTAAGTCCAAATTTCAAATACATGTTTAATAGGCTCTAGCTTATCATAAATTCTAGTTTCCCTTCCTGAATTTATATCATCAAATCCAACATTTTGGAAAAATTGGATGACTAAAACTTTTGTTAAAGAGAGGACAGACATCTTCTTTGCTTGAGACTTGCAAAATATTTTCTTGTTCAGATTTACAAACATTTAGAATAATCAATCCACTGAATTTTTTATTTCCATATAAACTTTTCCTTCTAGTCATCATTACATGCACACCTGCCTTTAGCATTTATCTACTTAGAAACTGTATCAAGTAAACTGTGGTATATAATCATCCCACAAGACAGAAGAACATGTCTTTTTAGAAAAATGGGATGGCCCAGGTTCTTGTCTCAAATTATCACACAAATTTAGCACGATGAAGTCCTTCCTGCTAAATAACATGTTCATATGCTGTACAGAGATACTGTGACCCTTTGGAGGGTAACAAGCCATTGTAATATCTAAGATATTTTTTGCCTACCCCAAAAAAAGTTTTGGCCCCATTGAGACTGCAAGTTTATACTTTCTTAAAACACAGCGCAGGCAGAGTGCAGTGGCTCATGCCTGTAATCCCAACATCTTGGGAGGCCGAAGCAGGTGGATCACTTGAGGCCAGAAGTTCAAGAACAGCCTGGGCAATGCAGCAAAACCCATCTCTATAAATAAATAAATAAAATTTTTAAAAAATTAGACGGGCATGGTGACATGCACCTGTAGTCCCAACTACTTGAGAGGCTGAGGTGGGATGATCACCTGAGCCCAGGAAGACAAGGCTGTAGTGCTCCAGTCTGGGCGTAGGAGTGAGACTCTGCCTCAAAAAAAAAACACAATGCAAAACTTTGGGTAAAGCAATACAACGACAGAGGGTAATAAACAAGAGTAATTATTTTTTTTCTGCCATCACTCCATGCGCAATTCCAGTACTTCGTGGGTTTCTTGTTTTTTTTAATTTTAGTCCACAGCAAAGAATAGCTGATGTGTAATAGTGAAATAGCAAAATGTTTCAAGATACAGAAAAAATAAGATCACTAAGACTCTATAATTAATCATATTTATAAAAGGATCCAGTGAACTCACATATAATAATTGTAAGACATAATTTAAAATTTTCAAGCTTGTGTTCTCTTTGTCCTTTGGAAAGTCTCTTTAGAAAAATTAATCCTTACAAAGGGTTATAACTCCTTGAAAAAGAGGGTTAATTAACATCACTACAATTGAGACAATCAGGTTACAGGAGATTCCAGGCATGATGTAATATGAAATATTACACCTAATTTAACTTTTAGCTTTAACTTTAAGTCTTCAAAATATACAGGGCATATGGCCAGTCGCGGTGGCTCAAGCCTGTAATCCCAGCACTTTGGGAGGCAAGGCCGGAGGATTGCTTGGGCTCAGGAGTTTGAGACCAGCCTGGGCAATGTGGCGAAACACCATCTCTACAAAATATACAAAATTTAGCCAGTCTCGTGGCATATGCCAGTAGTCCCAGCTACTCGGGAGGCTGAGGCACAAGAATCGCTTGAACTCGGGAGGCAGAGGTTGCAGTGAGCCAAGATCACACCACTGCACTCCAGCCTGGGCGGCACAGTGAGACTCTGTCTTAAAAAAAAAAAAAGTATATGTATACACACATATACATATGTGTGTATATATATACACATATATATACATATATATACATACACATATATATCTGTATATACACATACATACATTTATCTTCTTAAAGATAAATATGGGCTGGGTATTAGAGGACATTAAGAAACTATTGTTACTATTATTAGGTGTAATAACAGCATTGTGATTATGTAAGAAAACATCTTTTTTTACATGCTATTAAGTATTCAAGGGTTGAATGACATAACATCTAAGATAGTTTTAAATACTAAAGCAAAATAAAGGGAATAGAGATATCAAATAATTATGGAAAATGAATATGGTTTGGACAGCTGATAATAAGTTAATAGATACTGTACTTCCTACTTTGTGAAAATTCGAAATTTTCATTAAAATATTTTTATAACTAAAAAACTCGTAAGAATATTTTTTAAAGATTAAGAAGCTTTGTAATGTTTGGTCACACAGCTAGTCACTGGCAAGGACAGAATGAAAACCAAAGTCTCCTGCCATTTATATTAATGCTTTCTGTACAGTATTACGCTGCTTGTTCAGTACTATGGCACAATCACCTCTTTTTAAATCCTTTCTGTTTTACAGTACATGAAACCACAATCCAAAACATTCCTTACAACATAAAATACGTAAGTCACATAAGAACTTTTAGATTTGTTTGCTATTTTTATGAACATAATCCAATGAATATGCACTGCTCAAGTTTATACATAAACAATAGTACACCTTCTTCCTTCTTACAGTTTTACCAAAATTTACTGGTAAAAAATGATTCTAAATTAAATTTTGTTTGGGAATATAGAAGTGTTCATTCTTAATTCTTCTGGGTATTTAATATGATTCTATCTTATCTGTTATAAAATTCAAAGACCAATAAGCAACAATATCTTGCAATACTGAGAAGCTGTATTTAATACACACATCTTACTCACTGTAATAAAATTACACATAGTTCATAAGTTGTTACACCACTTTTAAAAAAAAGTTTCATATATGAAACTATAAATTAGGGAAAAGCCCTGAAATATAGACTCTTCAATTTTTAAAATTCAATTCTTCCCAAATTACATTATTTCATAAGTAAAAGTCATTTATTTCTTCATCAAATGGTTCATAGCTAAATAAATTATATCCTTCAATAGATCTAAGGAAATTGCTATTCCAAACTTAAGTACTTCTAAAGTCTGAGCTTTCTTTTTCAAATAAATTCATTGTTACTTTTTCACTGCATAAAAATATCACTCATCACCAACTCCATTTACATCTATAGAAGAGATGAAATTCCTAGCTAAAGCTTCATACTTACCCACTGATACTGTAAGGGTCAAACGAAGTGCTCATATTGCACAGTTAATACTCAAATATAGATATCTGAAACTATATACAGGTATCTTAACTCAAATATAGGTATCTTAAACAAATATAGGTATCTTAAACTACTTAAATCCTAGGTACGAAGATGAAGATTGGTATTTTGAAGTCAGTCTGTTAAACTCTTAAACTCATTATTTAACAAATTATCCTCTATTGAACTGCTATCTGCTTTCCGAGGAAATTTACGGTAAATCTACTTTCACTTGGTTAAGTCTCTCTCTCCAATATTCGAAGGGACTCATTACATGGCAATGCCCCATGTGCCACAAACAAACAAACAAACAAAAAAGAAAGGTCTCATTATTCCTCATTCACTCCATAAATAGCATGGTTTCCAATCCCCTCAGCAACCTACCTCAGCATGCTATCTAGTTTGACAATCTCAAAGTACATTACCTAGAAGAGACCCAGTAATCTATGAATGATGTAAGCAGTATAGAGTACAATGCTGTTACCTCTATTTGTAAAACATTATTCTACTAATAACAATGTATTCCTTATTTATGTGGCAATACATTGTTGTTCATATGGATCTAAGTTCAAGTAAAATCCTGTGACACTAGTCTCTCCAATTTGTTGCTCTCAAAGTTAATTTTAATGTATCAAAAAAAAGTCTTAGTTCTTTGGTTCAACACATAATTCTATGCTTCATCCAAATCACTGATAAAAATCTTGAAGATTACAACATAATAGACATGTGACACATTCTTCAAAAGATACAGACTATAAGAAACCTTGTCAAAGGCTGACAACACTTAAACAATGAAACTCCATGTTATCTCATCATCCATGTAAGTTTTTAATCCTGAAATATAAATGCATACAAATAAAATAAAGAAAAATCACTTACTTGTTCCTTCTATAAGTAGTTCTTGTCCATGGCTACCCAAAAGTGTCCGAGAAAGAAAAGGTGCAAAATCCACAAAAATCTCACGAAGGAGAGGAGCTGCCTTTTCCAAAGCATGTTCAAGCCTCTCTGTAATACTAATGAAAAGACATTAAGTTACTTGAACTATTCAACAGATTGTATCAATTTTCTAGTTTCGAAAATAAAGATGTGTTTCCAATATATATAATTATATAAAAAAATTAAAAATCACCTAAAGAGACATTACTGCTATGTATAGCAGTCCTGCCAAAAATATTCGTTTTTATCTGATCTAGCTTGCCCCTACTATCTCCAACAAACATCCTGGTTAACAACCACTCCAAGCATCAGTACTTACTAGGAGTCTCACCTGGCCAGTTAAGAGCAGTTTGTTTTTAGGCCCATCATAATCTAAATAAATTCTCATCAAGTCTTCAACAAATTTTTCTATTTACCACTAAACCATTAGCCCACTGAGTTCAAGAACCATGACTTCATTTTAAAATTCACAGTTACAGCATATAGTACAGACTCAACAGATGTTGAGTGCTTATAAATTATAAAAAGCAGTTCTTTTTTATTGAAGTCAATAATTCCTTTCTAATGCAATGTGAATTATTTTTCTCCTGAAAATAATATACTTTAAAGGCAAATTATAATAAAACTATCATTTTGTTGATAGTTATATTTATTAATAAACTGAGATAGTTGTAAATGTGCCATAAATACATAAAATATATTAATATATATTTGTGATTATATATACATGTATTCATATATACCTACACAGATACATTTAATGACTTTTTTTTTAAGGTCCACAGCATTTCAGAAAATTCACAGATATCCACAGCTTCAGTTTCTAACTTACAAATTAAACATATACATAAAGAGCCACTAGTTATCTACTATTCACACTAGGAGTACCTCCTATTTATACTACCAAGAAAGCAGTTGCTACTGAAACTATCAACACAAACATATATAAATTTTGCTGTGAATAACCATCTCCTCACAGGCACTACTCTAAATACTATTTTCTTCTACACAACTCACAGAACTTGTTATCCCTGAATAGTATCGTAAATACTAGCCACACTAGAAGCACTCAAGTACCTACATTTGTAGTGTCTAATGGATTTCCCAATTGTGGTAAAGAAAATCAAGGACTCTGGCCACTAAGACTGTAGTGGTGGAAAATACACTCATAGCATTCGAAATTAAACTGTGAAACCCAATTAAACAAGGTAAGTGACAATAAAAATCTATCTATAATTCAGTATCATTGTGGCTTTGGCTGGTTGGCTACCACTTATATCAGTATATTTTTTTTTTTTTTTTTTTTGAGATGGAGTCTCTCTCTGTCTCCCAGATTGGAGTGCAGTGGCGTGATCTCGGCTCACTGCAACCTCTGCCTCCCGGGTTCAAGTGATTCTCCTGCCTCAGCCTCCCGAGTAGCTGGGACTACAGGTGCTCACCACCACACCTGGCTACTTTTTAAATATATGTTTAGTAGAGATGGGTTTTCACCACGTTGACCAGGCTGGTCTTGAATTCCTGATCTCAAGTAATCCGCCTGCCTCAGCCTCTCAAAGTGCTGGAATTACAGGAGTGAGCCACCGCGCCCGGCCTACATCAGCATTTTATAGAGGAGAAACAACAAATTCCATACTTTCAATTTGCAATCATTTGAAACATAAGTCATAAGCTCATGTAAATATTTGTTATGCATGCAGCAATTATTTTTTAACACAAATAGTCACTTCTCATGAAGTGACTTGTACATCATGAAATGACTTGTACATCTTATAATCTTTCAAACGAAAATGAACTTCTAAAATGTTCCCAAGCCTCTAAATGTCATGTATGTTGAAAGAAAGAAATGAAATGAAATGAAGTAAAATAAACCTAGATAGCTTAAAAAGTCATCAAAAGGTATGAATCACAATATTCAAGTTAGTAGCTTAAATACCTCATATTTGAAACCGGGTCTTGTGAAACTGAATCAACTGTTGGAACCGAGGGCAATTTTGCATTAGATGATCTACTGCCTATAAAAGAAAAATAACCATCTATAGGAATTTTCTGCTTTTAGGTATGAAGATTTAAATAAGAATGTCATTATACCAGTCAATAAAAGCATTATAATGTATTTTTATGTCCATTACTATTTGGATAACATTAAAATCTAACAATTAACAACTAAATCCTTTCATATGTAAATCTCAGCTACAAGCTCAATTATCATGCCAGAACAATCTTTCTATCTGTGAGCTGAAAAAGCAAGAGAAAAGTAAATCCTGACTCCCTAAATAAAGTTCACAATTCCTTCTATTCAACACCAAGTGTCAACAGAAAGTTACAAGTAAAAGTATTTTTTAATATAGCAACAACACAGAAACACCTACATTCTAAATTTAGCTTTAAACCTCCATTACCATGAGAACTATCCTTATTCAGTTATCAAATCACTACTGAAGGACTAAATTGCAGCAATAAATGTAATCAGGGTTAGAAGCCTAGACCTCTGAGAATCTGTAATCTTGTATCACAACTATTATCAGTTATTTTTTCATTATGCTGCAAATACAAAAACACTATGCTTTAAAGAGAATAAGGGCCCTCTTTCCCAAACTTTGTTGAATCTTTCAGTCCAAAAGTTATTAGAAACACATCAAGGAAAGCATCTGCATCAGGCTGGAGGTTGTGTTGGCCCAAAGAAAGTTACTGGAGCCAGTGTGAGGAGGGAATTCAAGGAAAAAAGAAAACTAAGAATTGTAGAATTCATATCTATGTGAAATCATGGTTGCAATAGAGAGATGGTAATAATATGTGAATGACAGTATACGTTTTTGTAGATTTTTGTATACAAACACACACACACACAAACACACACACCGCCTCTAGCTCTGTCCACTAAGAGGACATGGAAGCAGCAACACCTTAACACTTGGTGTCCAGATCTTGGTTTCTTAATACTATACTCCACTAAAAGAAAGAAATGGCTGATTCGAGATCTGTGGAAGAAAAGCACCAAATGAGTTTGAAACATCTAGTTATGCTGTGTAGAAAGCAAGGAATGATAGGATATGTCCAAGGAATAATAGGTTATGTCACAAGGACACTGAAGCCAGCTTGAAGGGGCTTCCACTGATCAAACACCCTTGTATTCCATCCTGGGTGAGAAAGTGAGACTCTGTCTCAAAAACAAAAAAAAAAAAAGGAATTGCCATTTTTGGCCAGGTGCAATGGCTCATGCCAGTAATCTCAACACTTTGGGAGGCCAAGACAGGAGGACTGCTTGAGCTCAGGAGTTCAAGATTAGCCTGGGAAACATGGCGAGGCCCTGTCTCTACTAAAAATACAAAAAAGTAGCCAGGCATGGTTGTGTGTGCCTGTGGTCCCAGCTACTTGGGAAGCTGAGGTGACAGGATCACTAGAGCCTAGAGGGCAGAGCTTGAAGTGTGCTGAGATTGCACTACTGTACTCCAGCCTGGGTGACAAAGCAAGACCCTGTCTTAAAATACAATACAATACAATACAATACAATACAATACAATACAATACAATACAATACAATACAATACAATACAATAACAATACAACACAACACAACACACACAACACAACACTTCCCTCTGCTTCACACCACTCCCAGAACTTCCTCAGGCTCACTTCAATTGTATCTAGGCATGCTGATTCAATGTGCTCTTTTTGGTAAGGCAAATAAAGTTAATTCTGGATATAGATAAGCATAGCCAGGACCTAGTCAGAGGTTTTGTGGATTTAACTGATTAAAAAACAGCAAGGACCTGAGGCAATTTTGAGCTTTCCTGAAACATGCTTGGTTTTTAGGCAGCACTTGATCAACAACCCTCAGTTCTGATTACCAGGTCTCAGTCAAATCCAAGGATCCAAAAATCTAGACAATTTTACCCCCCAACAAGCTTGGTTCCTTTTGGAAAGCGGGCAATGCAGCAATCTTTCACAATTAACCTCTGGATGATTACTGAGCCCACCTTAGAGTGAGCACATTCCTAGTACAAAATGAACTTAACTATAGTCAATCTTTCTTTTCCACAACATACTTCCTTTCCCATTCCCTTGATAATCAAAGTTGACTTTCCTTTATACTGGAAGCTTTGTATTGCTTACAGTCCTACCTTCCTCACCATCCTGTTCAGCTGAGATCTACCTGTACCTAAAAACTCTAACCAACTGACTGGTGGTCAGGACGCATAGGATTCCTTTAAAAATGAAGCTAAAGCACACACTTCATCATGCTGACAATTATTTTTTATTTTTCTTTTTTTGAGACAGAGTCTTACTCTCTCACCCAGGCTGGAGTGCATTGGTGTGATCAGAGCTCACTGCAGCCTTCAACTCCTGGACTCAAGCCATCTTCCTGCCTCAGCCTCCCAAGTAGCTGGAAATATAGGTGCATACCACCACACCCGTCTATTTCCTATTTTTTTTTTTTTGGTAGAGAGAGAGTCTCATTATGTTGCCCAGGCTGGTCTCGAACAATCCTTCTCTGGTCTCAAGCAATCCTTCAGCCTTGGCCTCCCAAAGTGCCAGGGTTATAGGCGTGAGCCACCATGACCAGCCCATTGTGACAATTTTTAAAAGCATATATATCAACTCACATTTCATCATAAAAATAATGCTATTTTTGTATTTTTCACAATAAAATTTCAAATTAGAGGGCAAGACCAGCGAAGTTGAAAAACATTTTTTCACCCTTTGGTATCCGGCACTTCTAAGAGTCAGGTTCAATCCTAAAATCATACACAACACTCAGTAAAGTACTTCACAGACCCATTGGCCTTATTACACTCGGTACATGACATCTGCAATTTTCTAAGTTTTTGACAACAATCTGATCAATGAATCACAGTGGGTCATTGACTGTTACCAGTGATTAATAAAATATTTCTGTGTTTTTTAACTGGTGATAGTTTTTGAAGACCTTTTTTTTTTTTTTTTTTTTTTTTTGAGATGGAGTCTCGCTGTCTCCCAGGCTGCAGTGCAGTGGTGCGATCTCGACTCACTGCAACCTCCACCTCCCAGGTTCACGCCATTCTCCTGCCTCAGCCTCCTGAGTAGCTGGGACTACAGGCGCCCACCACCACACCCAGCTAATTTTTTGTATTTTTAGTAGAGACGGGGTTTCACCATGTTAGCCAGGATGGTCTTGATCTCCTGACCTCGTGATCCACCTGCCTTGGCCTCCCAAAGTGCTGGGATTACACGCGTGAGCCACTGCGCCTGGCCTGAAGACCATTTTTTATTGCATTGTATCAGACATTTTCTCTATTAGCATTATTGATGGATTTTCTTGAGCTTTTCTGACACTAATACAAAGAAACACATAAGGTCCCATTTACTTAAAAGTAGAAATGGAAAAAATAAATCCCTCCCCAAAAAAGGTATGTATGAGGCTTTAGGGGGAAAAAAAGGTGGGGCGGGGAATGTATGTATGAGGCTCTAGGCAAAATTAGCCTTTATTGTGTTAAATGGTTTATTGTGGGGTTTTTTTGTTTGTTTTTTGTTTTAAGAGATGAGGTCTTGCTCCGTTGCCCAGGCTGGAGTGTACTGGTGTGATCACAGCTCACCACAGTCCTGAATTCCTGGACTCAAGTGATCCTCCTGCCTCAGCCTTCTGAGTAGGTGAGATTATATGCATGTACCACCGCGTTCAGCTAATTTTTTAATTCCTTGAAGTGAAAAGTTACCCAAGCTAGCCTTGAACTCCTGGCTTCAGGTGATCCTTCCACCCTAGCCTCTCAAAGTGCTGAGACTACAGGTGTAAATCACCACACCCTGTCCACTGTTGTAAATGATACAAATTTTAATGAGAAATGCGTATTAGAAATGTGAAAAAGAAAAGCAACATTGTTGCTTCTAAATAAAGCAGTAACAAAAATTATTTCCTCACACTACCCTAGAAGTAATGCCAATTTTCAATTCTAAAAAAGAATACAGCAGAAAGAGATTTTTTACAAAGTGTCTTAAGTCATAAGAAGATACTTTACCAACAAGGATAATAAATTAACCAGCAAAAGTTATAAGAAAAAAATCACATGAAAGAATAAACTAAATACATCAGTAATTTCACACTAGGTTGTTCTCCATTCCTGCTGGGAAAAAAATGTAACATCCAAACACATTCTGTATTTTTTCAACTCAGATAAAAATATAAACTTTCAATCAATTTGTTTTAAATTAAATTATCATTAAATATTTCCAGCAAATGATCACAAACATATAAATGCAGAAGCTACCTCCAACATGTGGAATGATACTCACTTATCTCTTCCTTATCCTAGCACTGATAAACTGGCTCCTTCAAACTGACAGTTTTCCAGACATTCAAAAGGACAAAAAGGAAAACGCAAATATATCATCTGTCTAGCATCTATCTGGGGAGTAGGCAATTGTTTATTTAAGGTCCCTGCGGGGTCTAAATAACTAATGTCCCCTGCAATAAAGAATCATTAAAACAAATGCCAATTTTTTAACCCCTAAACACATTAACACTGCATTTCTCTTTCTCTTTTCTGAACCAGTAAATTCAGCCAGGGATCATCTATATGCCCAGTAAAAACTAATTAAATAAATCTTATTGAATGAATAAAAATAAGCCTATTGGCCCAAATCTTACACAAAGGAAATATGGTTATGACTCAAATATTTCCCTAATATTAAAAAAGTACTAATTAATAATGTATATGGCTCTGATAAACAGATACTGTCTAATATTCTAGTAAGTGGTAGAATTACTAAATTTTGCAAAGTAGCAAACACCAGGCATATAAATTAGTGAACAGTATACTTAATTCCTTTATTGAGCTAGTTTCAATTTTGATTTATTCATGTATGCTTTGCAGTACAGAGAAACAGCATATTGGAAAAAGAGTAATAATATTTTAACATACAAGAAGGGATACTGGGTGAAGGTGGAAGGATCACTTGAAGCCAGGATTTCAAGGCTTGTCTGGGCAATAGAGCAAGACTCTGTCTCTACAAAAATTTTAAAATTAGCCAGGAATGGAGACACACACCTGTAATTCTGGCTACCTGGGAAGCTGAAACAGGAGGATCACTCAAGCCCAGGAGTTCAAGGCTTAGTGATCTATGACTGTGCCACTGCACACCAGACTGAGAAACAGAGAAAGACCCTGTCTCAATTTAAAAAAAGAAAAAAGAAAGGATACTGTATTCTAGGTAATCAAATCTGTGCTGATGACTATAAAATTTCCAGATTTTGATATATTTGCTAAAATCACTTTTGCTTTTATTTTCTTTGAAAACATGCAATAAAGGATATGTCTTATCCTCTGATGAATATCTTTTAATACTTATTAATTAGAAGATACAATTGTTGCTCTTAGACTAGTCCTTTTGGTTGGTAAAATGCTGCATAAGCCAAGGTATGCTATTCAAATTAAAATTTGAAATTTGTACACCAAAAAAGTTTTGTATGTTAATTATAGCCTTAATAATGTGTATTATTTCAAACTGCAAACAAATTATCAATTTCTATGGGTTATAAAATTATTTCAGTGATAATATTTTCATAGAAAAAGCTTTGACCTCATATAAACCTGGCAAGTGTAAACTCTGTTTCTGTGATTAGTATCTATCTTAGTTTCTCTTTAATTGTACTGCATGTAAAATGTGTCTCATTTTAATATCAAAATTTCCAAATATCCACAAATGGGAATTACCTTGAAGGTATCATGTGAATATATAACAGAAAATATGAGTGTCATAGCAGAAACCTCGTATTTTCTATCAAGTAAATTTTTTGCCCAACTGTAGGATAATGTAAGTGTTCTGAGCACATTTAAGATAGGGTGGATTAATCTATGCTGTTTGGTAGGTTAGGTGCATTAAATGCATTTTCAATTTTCGATATTTTCAACTTACAATGGTTTATCATGATGTAACCCCATCATAAGTCAAGAAGCATCTATATTCCAGGTCACAAATGCATTTAACACAAAGCCTATTTTATAATAAGGTATTGGATATATCACATAATTTACTAAATACTGTACTGAAAGTGAAAAATAGAATGGTCATACAGAAAACTTGATGTACAATTTTTACTGAATGTGTATTGCTTTCACACCATTATAAAGTCAAAAAATTGTTAAGTTGGAACCGTCTATATATTTATCTACTTCTTTTAATGGCAAATAACTTAAAGCAAGAGACCCACCAAAAAGAAAACAAAAATGTATCAGTTAAAAAAAATATTGACAAGGGAGAAAGAACTATTTGGGGGGTTGGGGTGGATTCCATGTGGAAATGAGTACTTAACAAGTGCAAGGGCAAGTATAGTAGGCAAAAGTATGTAAAGTGGGGCGGTAGAAGAGTAACAAGCAGGACAACTAAAAACACTAGATTAGGTTAGATTTTTCTTATCAAGGCAGTAATGTTCATGGCATCAATTAACGGAATAAAACAGAAGCAATACACTGAAATGGAGAACCCATATGACAGTAACAAGAGCACAGTGAAAGAGGAGAAAGAAGAGTCAGATGTGGAAACCAAAATAAATGGTAAACAGAAAGACCATAATCACAAGGAAGACTTGAAATAACTGAAAAAGGAATAACTATTTTTTTTAAATGGGGGTGGGGTTGGGGGGGAAAAAGTTTAAAATTCTAGTTCAAGATGGAAAAAAGAATTGGTAACCATTTGAGAAACTCCATCAAAAAGCATACAAAATTTAAGCAACAGAAAAATGAGATACATTATGAGCTGGATCAATGGTACAGGGTTTTGTAGATTTTGCCAATAAATACAACAGTCTTCAAGATAGCAAAGTGTTTTGTAATTCTGCATACGGTTTTTCAAAGTGAGTATTTTAAATTACAATAAATTTACTGGAAAAATGCAATGGCTTCAGAGAGAAATGTATAATACTGTTACATGTAAAATATTACCCATATGTCTCAGCTGTTTATCTCTTCTGAAAACTCCATGACTTAAATTTTAAAGAATAGGCTTAAAAGCAAAGGGTCCTATTTACTCTGTTCCCTAAACTGAAACTAGAGGGCAGTATGAGAAAATATTTTACTCAGTGTACTTTGAATTTCTGAAATCACATTTGATTTGGGATGTTACTGAAAAATTTACTGTAACTGAATTTAAAAGATGGCATATAAATCATTTCATAGATACTAATAACCATTGCATTTTTCACAAAAGGGACTACTCTAGAAAAACCACAGTTGATTCTTTTTTTTAAAGGACTTTAGATGGGGGTGGAGAAGCGGAAATGTGCATACCCAGCTCCAAATGAATTACCAAATTATTTCTTCTCCAAAGGGGGAAAAAAAAAAAAGAGGCATCAGAGTATAATGGAACAATAAAGATGAAAAATTTGCTAGAGTTTCATGTCCATTTTCCTTTGTAATTCTCACCGGGCCAGGGGAAACCAGCGAGGGAGAGAATGAGAGGGTATTTGAGTATTCTCTGTACTTCAAACTCAATTTTCCTGTAAACTTAAAAGTGATCTTAAAAAGTCTATCAATTTTTGAAAAAAATTATAAAATAAAAAGCAAGGCAGACAAAACTCTGATACAATTGCAGCTTTTGGTTTCAAAGTAGAACAAAAATTCTAATTACTAATTTTCCTAAGAATAAAAATAATACAAGACTATTAATTAAATTTTAGAAATACTACCTAAAGTAAATATCGAAAATCAAAACTGTCAGTAGCCCAACTTCATGGAGAGCCAAATGACTTCATAATACACTTTCTTGCTTTTATCATGTAAAGAAGGTAGATAAGTCACTTGGTTGTAATTATATGGTACGTAAAGAATTGCATATAACTTTCTTTTACTTAACTACTGAACATTTTCTCTTATCACTAAGTACTATAAAATTTGTACAAAATTAAACAGGCTTAAAACTTCTGATAAAATATATTTTTGTTAACACAAGTACAATAACAAATAAAAAAAAGAGAGAAGACAAAAGAAATAAACATAGTATTTGTTTCTAGGATACATGATTACATAGTACACATCAAGGAAAAAAGTTCCCAGCTACTGCACAGTAGCAATATCAAGTTTGGAAAAAAACTCTCCAAGATACGCTAATTTGCCAAATAAAGGTAGAACAGCAGAACAGAAGGCAAACCCTGGCCTGAGATATCCCAAAAGAAGTAACAGCATTATTTCTGTTCTCAATATAATCCACCAGGCCATTCCTTCAAAATTTCTGTATTTTTCATCAATCTCAACCTAGAATCTTAAGATGAATGTTTTGGTGGGTACAATATCTTGTTATTAACCTTAAGAAACATCAAAATATCCAGAAGAAAACCACTGATACAGTAACATCCCCTTTGTTATACTTGGTCATTTTAATACTGCACATTCTTCAAGTTTACCCCGTATCACCACAAAGCTTCCCATCATCGTATAGAATCTTGCATCCATATATATGCTTTTATACATAGAAATAATTCTTTATCCACATACATGATTTTAGACATGGAAAGAATATAGAAGGAGAGATGGACAAAAATAAAATTGCCATAGAAGGAACTGAACCAGTATGACCACTGTTAGAATGATGCTACACTTCAGAGCAGCATTCCTTTCCAAGCCTCTAATTCAAAAAAATTGCCAAAAAAAACAAAGTATTGGATACTATATAAATATTTGACAACCAGTAACCATATTAAAAGATTACATGTCAACAAGACTTTCTAATTTAGGCCACTATCAATATACATCTTCTTAAGTGCAGGGAAAGAAAACAAAGGAAAAAAGTATTTTTATGAATCTATCATTCCTCCATGCACTCATCTACCCAACTAGCAGCATCTAATCCACCACACAATATTAGGTTTGAGTGGAGAAAATACTGAAATCCTCGACTTAAATTCTTTTAATTTTACTCAAATTTATTCAGAAAAGTAGTAAACAATCAACAGGATAAAAGCACAATGGTTTCTAATGTGCCCCCAAATTTTAAGTTAATCAAAAATCCTAAGCTTTGCTAAAATGAGATGTAAAAACATTTTTGTTGAAATCACTGATAACTAGCTCACCTGGTGATTCTCCTCCCACATCTGAGGCTTGGGCTGAATCTGCTGAGGAAACCACACTGACAGCATTGGTAGGTATGCTTGTAGTAAAGGTGGAAGGTGAGACTGCTGATTTTTTTGCTGCAACAATGACACTTCTGTAATAAAGAAAGTAAACAGATTGAAAGATACAAATTGATCTCTTGAATTAATTACATGAATTTCAAAACAGAAATTAGGTAGCTAACTTATTTTTCTAATTTTCTTATTTCAATTTGATGTACAATTTAGACTTTTCACCCAACGTGAAATTTCTTCAATACTGTCCATTTTTATCTGCATTTCACTATGAAAATATAACAATCCATTTTAACATTTAAACTTATATTTACCACATAGTATTTTTAAAATTTAGGATTATCTTTAATTATCTAACAAATAAAATATAACCAAAAGAACTAAAGCAGAAAATTCAACGTTTCCACAAGAATTGTAAAGCGCTGCTAATCTGAAATAATAAAACCTTGGAAATCTTATAAGCTTAAAAAAAAAGTAGATATAAGCAATTTGCTAACATGTATACAACCCAGTTTTTCATTTTTAAACCCCAAAGTTTATATATCTTTTGATAATATACAAAAAAGTAATGCATAGGAATAAAAACCATATGCAAAAATATCAAATAATCAAAGTTCTTTATCTTGTACATTATTCAAAGGCAGGTATTTATGATATACCAATTTCAATTAAAATGTAATACTTTATACCAAACAGTAACTAAAAGACCTTGTTAGTCATAACTTAAAAGGCATTTTTAATTGAAGTTGGCTCTATAAACATGCAAAAACTCAGTTAATGAGGTAAAGAGGACAGCTGATATATAATGCACTCCCACAGCAGTGCTTACTTTTAATTACCTGGTGTTAACTATAAGCCTAAAGTCTTCAACATTCAATTTACTTAATCACATCTTTTGTTGACAGTACTATAACTGCAAGCTTCAAGTATTCCCTTAATAGCTTTAAAGTATTCAGCTTCTAAACAAAGTAACTTAGGTACTTGATCCCAATACATGCATTCAAAAGTGAAAATTATGTAATTCCAATATTTTAATAATACATTTTTGTAGTTATTTTTAAAAACACACACACAAAGCAAAATAGGTTTCGTTTTACTTCAGTGCCTATCATGCGAGGGCAAATACTGTTGCCAATTAAATCAAGTTCTCTTGTGCTAGGCATGGCTTATTCAATGTACTTGAGGGTAGCTGGTGTCACATCATTATAAGGGTGACTGCCAATGTTAACTATACACTAAAAAATAGAAGCAACAGCCACCTGAGCCCCCAATCCAAAATGGTGTGCTTAAATCATGGCAGCTTATATCAGATGAAGATTATTGACTTAAGGGGGAGTAGATATGACGTGTGTGTGTGTGCATGCGCACATGAATGTGTGTGTGTACGGGTGTGTTAGTGGTACCTTCAAAAACAATACGAAATGTAATTTGTAGTATTTCCTACTGGAAGGAGAAATTTAAAACCTACTGCTTAAGAAAATCACTGTCTTCTAGCAATGTCTGTGCGGGGGAGGGAGGAGAAATATGAAGAATTTACTTTCACATTTGTTCACAAAAGAAAGAACCAGCAAGATCTAGTTTACTCATACAATAAGTAGGAACTGAATGGAGCAACAGAAAGGAACACTTAGAAAAGTGCAATTGCTTTTTCTATAATCAAAATGTAAGATATATACCTATGTATGCTATGACTCAACATTTCCACTTCTAGGAATTTCCTCAAGAAAGCTTATGTCCACAAAATATGTATACAATAATGTTCATATAGGCTTTATTTATAATTGGCAAAAGCTGGAAATAGCCCAAATGTCCTTTATGCAGATATAGAAAATTTTAAATGGTGCTATGCTTCTGGAATGGAATATTATTCAGCAGTAAAAGGTAACAAACTACTGATGAATGAAATGAAAAGGTAACAAACAACATGGATGAATCTCAAAAGCATTATGTTGAATGAAGCCTTATACTAAGGAGTATATACTTTATGGGTTGGTTTTTTTTTTTTAAACATGTATGTCTAGAACAAGCAAAACTAATGTATGGTACACAAAATTAGAATAAATAATTGCCTCTGGGGGATAGGAACCAGAATTGGCTGGGAAAGAGAACTTTCAAGACCAATGATATCATGATGGGGACCTGGGGTTACACAAATGTATAAATTTGTCAAAACTCATCAAACGGTATACTTAAGACTTGTGTCTTTCATGGTATGTAAATTTTAGATTTAAAAAACGGTATCGATCTCCAGTTAGAGAGCTGCATGCTAGCTGAAATATTTATTTAATCACATTTATTTAATCACATCTTTTGTTGACAGTACTATAACTGCAAGCTTCAAGTATTCCCTTAACAGCTTTAAAGTATTCAGCGTCTAAACAAAGTAACTTAGGTACTTGATCCCAATACAAGCATTCAAAAGTGAAAATTATGTAATTCCAATATTTTAATAATACATTTTGTAGTTATTTTTTAAAACACACACACAAAGCAAAATACGTTTCGTTTTAAGAGTGAAGTGAACTGGTATCTACAATTTTGAAGTACATTACAAAAATAAGATTGATTGATGGATACATGGTGAAGCAAACAGAGTTAAAAGCTAATTGTTGAATCTCAGTGATGGGTCTACAGGTTTTCACTGTACAACTCTTTCAACTTTTCTGTTTGCCTGAACATTTTCATAATAAAACACTGGAAAACTGGTAACAGAACAGAATTTACTACAGCTGTTCCAAATATGCACAATCCCTATTTATTCAAGATGACATGGCTAATTAAACTCAACAAAGGAACTCAACTTCATTTCTAATCCTTCATCCTCTTGCTGTTAATGTCTCAGTCACAAATAAGGTCTTATTCTTTTATTCAGTTCAGGAAATATTTATTGTCCAGGATCTTTCACCTTTTGTCAGGAATGACAGATCAGAAGTACGGCTTTCTACATGAATCTATATTTTACATGTTCCTCACACACTTCTTCAACACGCTCTTACGGTTGCTAAGTGTGTTGTGTCATTTCACAACTCCAACCCTTTGTATATACGCCTCCTCTGCCAAGATGCCTTCTTCTTAATCCTGCTTGCTTGTTAGGTAATATAAAATTATAAATTCTAATAGCAGCTAAGATAAATGAAGCACTGACAATATGCCAAGAATTATTATTCAATTTTCAAAACAATCCTAAGGTACGTATTAATTCAATTTTTAGAAATTTTAAATCTAAACCTCAGAAAGGTAACGTAATAACCAAAGTAAATAGTAGAACTACCATGCAAATCTAGGTTTATCTAACACCAGAGCCTTGAATTTGAACCGTTTCCCCATGTTGACCTTTCTTAAAACTTTTGAGATATAATTCACAACCATTTAATTCACTAAAAATAGACAATTAAGAGATTTTTAGTATGCTCACAAAGTTGTACAATTATCACCACAATCATATTAACATTTAAACATAATTTTAGAATCATCTATAAGCAACAGTAATAAAGATCTCTAGCATATAAAATTATTTATATACTACCATAAAATCACAAAAATATATCTGCTCATAAATTATTAAAAGCTGCATTCTTTCACATAGCTACATAATTAGTTCATAATAGAGAAATAAAATTCATCAATTTCCAAATTCACTGATTGATTCAAATCAATTCTAAGGAATTAACACAATACTGCTTCAGCTTAAGGCTATACAGAAACAAAGAAAAATCAAAGTTACAATGATCCCATTAAAAGGACAATAAGCTGTAGGTAGATTTTGAAATATTTTCATTGTCTTTACCAATCATTGTCATTATTATTATAAAGTTTCAGTGTAAAAGACTAAAATCTTCAACAGAGGAGATCTTTATCGTGTTTATCTTGTTAAATATAAGTATAAATCTAAATTAGTAAAGCATGTTCTACAGTTTACAAAAATAATCTAGAATTTTAAATTTACCAATAGTTAAGATTTATCATGCAAAAGCTAAGCATTTAATATTATCTTTTTATACGATGCATTGGAAAATACAGAGAAAATGCAACATGCATTTGACAAAACTGAGACTTTACATGACAGGCAATGTGCTAGGGATATTATTTCTGGCACCTTTCTCAGGCTACAGCTCAGGTTTCTATTTAAGAAACAAATTGAAATCTTTTTTAATGTTTAAGAACAATTATTGGAATTTTTTATATCTACATCAATTTTAGCAGAAAGTGCTTCAAACTTTTTAGCATAAGGAATTTGAAAGACAGACAACCAATTATGCAAGCTAGTTTCCCAAATTGTCAATTATAAACCAAATACTGAAGAGATAAAAATTGTTATTACCATTTTTTTCTTTATGAACTCACTATGAATACTTAATATTTGTGGGGCACTGTGCTTAAGAACATACACAAATTACCATATTTATATTTATGACAACCTTTGAGGTTAGTACTACATATTATTATGCTAATTTTACGAATGAGAAAGAAGTAATTTTCCTAAAGTCTCACACAGAACAAATGAAAATACTGTTGCTGGATTTTTTCTTTCCCCTGAACAAGGGATACTCATTTCAAAGTTTCTTTTAATTTACTGGCAATAGGCAAATAGTAACAATGCCTTCCAGATCAATAAAGTTGAGAAGTTCCATTTCAGTATTATATCAGTTTCAAATATCACAAACCCTCACACAAATGCTATTTTATTTAACATACAAATAGTTCACTAAAGGAAAAAAGAGCATTTCAGCCTACCACTTTAGTCCCTAAGGATCCAGTTGAAAAGCCAGACCAGTCCTTGAACTTTATCAAGATAAATTCCTGGCATTCACTAATCATCAGAGAGGATCTTCAAATTAGATAAGAGCAAGAATTTTGGCATGGGAATGAACACAAACACCTTTGCATTCACAAAGGCCCACAACCTGGCAGCCTTTCAGCAAGGTTTTATTCATGTAGCTGTTACTCTAAACTTTCCAGCTATTCCTTGGAAGTTGATAATACTTAAGATATGAGGAGAGTTGTGATTTCTGACATAGCATTCCTGAGATAAATACATGATCAGAGGGATGCTTTGAAATTCCCAAAGATATTCCACTAGCCCATGGCAGCATGAAAGTTTTTAAAAAGGTGCCTCTAACCAAGAAAAAACAAGGGAGGTAAAAAACAGAGCAGTCTCCTTGCCATCAGAGACTGTTAAATGAATACCAGACATGTCAAATTCTACAGAACATCCTGGAAATTGCTACCATCAAAATTATCTGTTGTTTTCTACTTCAATAAACCCCTTAAAATGTATTATGCCTAAGCATGATTTCCTAAATATATTCATGATCTACTCACTGAAGACATCAGTAAGGCACAAATTTAATTTCTATGATATTTAAAAAAGAAATAAATGCTAAAATATATAAAATTTGGATCATTAGTAAACAATGTAACTATATTAATAACATATATTAAATTTAAAAGTATAGCCTCACATTTTTGAGTACTCAATCTAACACAAACAAATCTAAATAAATTGTAAAAATTGAGAATAGACAGGGCACAGTGGCTCACGCCTGGAATCCCAATGCTTTGTGAGGGCAATGCAGCTGGATCGCTTGAAACCAGGAGTTCAGGACCAGCCTGGGCAACACAGCAACACCTCATCTCTACAAAAAAAAATGTAAATAGCTGGACATGTTGGTCCCAGCTACTCAGGGGACTGAGGAAGATCGATCCCTTGATCCCACTAGTTTGAGGCTACAGTGAGCTATGACTGCCACTGCACTCCAGCCTGGGGGGCAGAGCAAGACACTGTCTCAAAAATAAAATAAATAAATAAAAATTGAGGCCAGGTGCAGTGACTCATGCCTGTAATCCCAACACTTTGGATCATTTGAGGACAGGAGTTTGAGACCAGTCTGGCCAACATGGCAAAACCCCGTCTCTACTAAAAATACAAAAACTAGCTGGGCATGGTGGCACACACTGGTAATCACAGCTACTCTGGAGGCTGAGGCACGAGAATCGCTTAAACCTAGGAGGCGAGGTTGCAGTGAGCCAAGATCACACCACTGCACTTCAACCTGGGTGACAAAGTGAGACCACCTCAAAAAAAAAGAATAGCAAATTCCAAATTATACCAGACACAGCTTTTTCCATTTAAAAATATATGTCTTCAGTATCATTCTATACAGTGCTCTTTTACTCTTTAATGACTGCATAATATTTACTATGTTTTTCAAAAATAATACATGTAACCAATCATTTATAGATTGGCAGCTATAAAAACCAACTTTCCACTATTATAAAACAATTTTGCTATTAAATGCAGCAAGGTAAATCATTCAAAAGAGACAGGTCTTTTAGTGTCACCATTTAATAGTAATAAGGCCATAAGCTATTACTTAACTTCTCTGTGACTGAGTTTCTACATCTTTAAAGAAGGAATAAAGATAGTTATCTATCCATTCTAAATGCATTTAGGATAGAACTTCACAGACTAAAATAGGCAATTCCACCTGCAGAAAACATTTTATACTTGGTTATTACTTCTGTATGAACTTCCACAGTGGAAGTAAGTTTATATATTTTAATTTTTAATTAACATGCCAATTTACCTCCAATAAACTGTAGCAATATGCACTCTCAACAGCAAAAAAAAAAAAAAGTATCTTCATATCCTCATAAATAACAGCTGTGATTTTTTTAAAAAATCTCTGCTAATTTAATTGAGGGAAATTATATCACTCATTTCTTTTTAATCTCATGAGTACATAGTAGGTGTATATATTTATGGGGCACATTTAATATTTTGATACAGGCATGCAATCATAATCATATCACAGTAAATGGGGTATCCATCACCTCAAGCAGTTATTTCTTTGTGCTACAAGCATTCCAATTATACTCTTTTAGTTATTTTTTAACTGAATAATAAATTATCATTGACTGTAATCACCCTGTTGTGCTAAAAAAAAAAAAATAGATATGGCTGGGCGCGGTGGCTCACGCCTGTAATCCCAGCACTTTGGGAGGCCGAGGCGGGCGGATCACGAGGTCAGGAGATCAAGACCATCCTGGCTAACACGGTGAAACCCCGTCTCTACTAAAAATGCAAAAAATTAGCCGGGCGAGGCGGCGGGCGCCTGTAGTCCCAGCTACTCGGGAGGCTGAGGCAGGAGAATGGCGTGAACCCGGGAGGCGGAGCTTGCAGTGAGCCGAGATCACGCCACTGCACTCCAGTCTGGGCGACTAAGCGAGACTCTGTCTCAAAAAAAAAAAATAGATATTATTGATTCTATCTAACTATATTTTTGTACCCATTAACCATGTCGACTTCCCTCCTAGTCTACAGTACCCTTTCTAGCCTTTGGTAACCCTCATTCTACCCTCTATTTCCAGGAGTTCAACTGTTTTAATTTTTAGCTCCCAAAAATGAATGAGAATATGTGAAGTTTGTCTTTCTGTGCCTGGCTTATTTCACTTAATATAATGATGTTCTCTACTTCCATTCATGTTGCAAATGACAAGACCTCATTATTTTTTATGACTGAATAGTATTCCATTCTGTATATATACACCATATTTTCTTTATCCATTCATCTGTTCATAGATACTTAGTTGCTTCCAAATCATGGCTATTTTGAACGGTGCTGCAATAAACATGGGAGTGCAGATATCTCTTCAATAAATGGAGTTCCTTGCTTTGGGGTATATACCTAGCAGTGAAATTGCTGAAACACATACTAGTTCTATTTTTAGTTGTCTCGGGAACCTCCAAACTGTTTCCCATAGTGGTCATAGTAATTCATACTCTCACCAACAGTATATGAAGGTTCCCTTATCTCCACATCCTTGCCAACATTTGTTACTGCTTATCTTTTGGATATAAGCGATTTTAACTGGAGTGAGATGATATCTCATTGCTTTGATTTGCATTTCTCTGATCAATGATGTTGATTGAGCACCTTGTCATAAAATCGTTTGACATTTGTATGTCTTCTTTGAGAAATGTCTATTGAGATCTTTAGCCCAATAGTTATCATTTTAAAGTTATCATTTATCATTTTAATTAAATTTTTTAAGTTATCATTTATTTTAAAATTTAGTAATAAATTTTAAAGTTATCATTTAAACATTAAATGATAAATCATTTAAAATTTAGTAATATTTTTAAATTATTATTAATACATCTCTTCCTATAGAGTTGGTTGAGTCCCTTATATATTCTGGTTATTAAAACCCTTGTCAGTTAACCAGAATATATAAGGTTATTATATAATCCCCAGTCTGTGGGTTGTCTCTTCAATTTGTTGATTGTTTTCTCTGCTATGCATAAGTTCTGTAGCTTGATGTGATCTCATCTGTCCATGTTTGCTTTCACTGCCTGTGCTTTTGGGGTATTACTCAAGAAATCTCCCCAGATTAATGTCCTGAAGAGTTTTTCCAATGATTTCTTTCAGTAGCTTCATAGTTTCAGGTCATAGATTTAAATCTTTAATCCATTTTGAACTGATTTTTGTATGTAGCAAGAGATAAAGGTATTCATTCTTCTGCATATGGACATACAATTTACTCAGTACCACTGAGAAGACTGTCCTTTCCCCATTGCATGTTCTTGGCAACTTTGTCAAAAATGAGTTCACTTGTAGATGTGTGGATTTATTTGAGTTCTCTATTCTGTTCCATTGGTCTATGTATCTGTTTTTATGAGAGTATCATGCTGTTTTGGTTACCATGGCTCTGTAGTATAATTTGAAATTTTGTTCTCTTTGCTCAGGATGGCTTTGGCTATTCTGAGTCTCTGTGGTTCCATATAGTTTCTAGTAATATTTTTTCTATTTCTGTGAAGAATGTAATTGGTATTTTTATATAGATTGCATTGAATCTGTAGATCGCTTTGGGTAGCATGACATTTTAACACTACTAATTCTTCCAATCCATGAACATGAAATATCTTTCATTTTGGGGGTCCTTTTTAGTTTCTTGCATCAATGTTTTATAGCTGTCATTGAGGGATCTTTCACTTCTTTGGCTGTTTATTCCTAGGTATTTTACTTATAGCTATTGTAAATTGGATTGCTTTCTTGATCTCTTTTTCAGATTGTTCACTGTTAGCATATACAAATGATACTGATTTTTGTCATGCAACTGTACTGAATTTATCAGTTATAATACTTTTTTACGGACTCTAGGTTTTTCTAAATATAAGATCATATCATCTGCAAACAACTGACTTCTTCATTTCCAATTTAAATGCCCTTTCTTTCTCTTCTGATTGCTTTACCTAGGACCTCCAGTACTATGTTGAATAACAGTAATGAAAGTGGGCATCCTTGTTTCATTCCAGATCTTAGAGAAAAGGCTTTAAGTTTTTCTCTGTTCCAAATGATACTAGCTGTGGATCTGTTGTTTACGGCTTTTTATTGTGTTGAGGTATGTTCCCTCTATATGCAGTTTTTTGAGGGTTTTTATCATGAAGAAATAGTGAATGTTATCAAATGCTTTTCAGCAGTAATTGAAATGATCATATGGCTTTTGTCTTCCATCCTATTGATATGATGTTTCACATTGATCAATTTGTGTATGTTCAGACATTCTTGCATCCCCAGAATAAATTCCACTCATTATGCATCAATTTTAAAAAAGTTTTTTTTAGACAGGGTCTTACTCTGTCACCCAGTCTGGAGTGCAGTGGCATGAACACAGCTCACTGTAGTGTCAAACTCCTTGGGCTCCAGTGATCCTCCCACCTCAGCCTCCTGAGTAGCTGAAACTACAGGCACACATCACCATGCCCAGCTAATCTTTTTATTTTAAAATCTCACCATGTTGCCCGGGCTAGTCTCAAATTCCTGGACTCAAGCAATCTTCCCACCTCAGCCCCACAAAATGCTGGAATTACAGGTGTGAGCCACTGCATCCAGACAAAAAGAAAAAAAGAAATTCATAAAATGAAAAATCTCAGAGGTTATGAAAATAAGTTAAAATATATCAAAACTTACACACACAAACACTTAGAAATATTATATGGTATCATCTGCAGTTAAAAGAAATGTAAACAATGTAAATGTCAATTATTAAAGCATAACTGTATAAAATTAACATTAATCCATACTGTACTACTATAATAACTTCATAGCTACTTCCTGCCACAATTGCATTGAGCTCCAGTATTGTGAGCATCACTTAAAATGCTGTGTGATGCTAGTCATCTCAGAGAACACAGTTCCTCTCTTTTCTTTTGGGGACGGGGTGAGGAGTTTTGTTCTTGTTGCCCAGACTGGAGTGCAACGGCACGATTTTAGCTCACTGCAACCTCCGCCTCCCAGGTTCAAGCGATTCTCCTGCCTCAGCCTCCCATTTTATACCTGGGATTACAGGTACCCGCCACCATGCCTGGATAATCTTTTTGTATTTTTAGTAGAGACGGGGTTTCACCATGTTGGCCGGGCTAGTCTGGAAATGCTGACCTCAAATGATCCACACGCCTCAGCCTCCCAAAGTACTGGGAAGTTCACCTCTCCAGTAAACTGTGTATCACAGCAAAAGGGATCTCTCCGAGTTCTCACATATTTTTCATCATGTTTAGTGCAATACTATAAACCTTTAATAACATAATGGGACCCATACAAAGTGCCACTAGCAATACTGGACATGCTCCCAAGGAGCAGGGAAAAGTCATGACATTATAAGAAAAAGTTGAATTGCTTGATATGTACTGTAGATTGAGGTCTGCAGCTGTGGTTGCCTGCCATTTCCAAAGAAATTAATCCAGCATAAGGACCACTGTAACAAAAGAAAAGGAAGTTGGCAAAGTTGTTACTGCAGTGACACCAGGAGGCGGGAAAAAAAAAATGCATTTTTTGTGAAATATCTTTATCTTGCACTGAAAATGCAGCTTTTATGCGGATGCAGGATTGCTATAAGAAAGGCATACCTATAGACTCTAACATGATTTGAGAAAAACTGAAGTCATTATATGTCAACTTAAAGAAGAATCTAAAGCTAAATTTAATGCCAGCAAGGATGATCGAGATAACAGGAGAAGCAGCTTCTGCCAACCAAGAGGCAGCAGCTGAGTTCCTAGACATCATTAAGAAAAACATTGAGGAGAAAGGATCAGCCTGATCAGGTTTTTAATGCAGACAAAAGTAACTTATTTGGGGTAGGTGGGGGAAGCCACAAAGGATACTTATTAGCAAGGAAGAGAAGTGAGCACTAGGATTTATGGCAGGAAGAGACAGGCTAACTCTACTGTTTTGTGCAAATGCAGTTGGGTTTATGATCACGATTGCCCTTATCTATTAATATAAAGCTGCTAACCCCTGAGCCATGAAAGGAAAACACAAACACCAGCTGCAACTCTGTTGGTTGTACAAGAAGGCCTGGCCAACGAGAACCCTTTTTCTGGATTGGTTCCATTGAAACTTTGTCCTTAAAGTCAGGAAGTACCTTATCACCTTATCAGTAAAAGATTAACTTTTAAAGTTCTTTTGCTATTGGACAATGCCGCTGACCACCCAGAACTTCATGAGTTCAACACTGAGGGTGTTGAAGTGGTCTAACTGCCCTCAAACACAATTTCTCTAATTCCACCTCTAGAACAGGAGGTCACAAGGACCTTTATGGTTCATTACACATGGTATTCTTAGGAAACAACTGTCAACACTATGGAAGAGAACCTGACAGAACATCATAAAAGTCTAGAAGGATTATACCATTTAAGATCATTGTTATAGAAAAAGCTGTGGAAACCATCAAGTTTGAAACAATAAATTCTTCCTAGAGAAGACTGTGTCTAGGTGTTGTGCATGACTTCACAGGATTTCTGACAGAACTAATGAAGGAAATCATGAGAGATTGTAGATATGACAAAAAGGTGAGGGGTGAGGGGTTTCAAGATATGAATCTTGGAGAAATTGAAGAACTAACAGATACCACAACAACAGAGGGATCAACAGAGGGAAAACAACTTGATGGAAACAAGAATATCCAAACCACTATCAGATGAGGAAGACATAGAAGAAGCAGTACCAGAAAATGAACTGACATTAGACAATCTGGCAGAAGGGTTCTAATGATTCAAGACTGCTTTTAACTTCTTTTATGACATGGACCCTTCTATGACACAGGCACTGAAACTAAAGCAAATGGTGAAAGAAGGGTTTGTACCACATAGAAACATGTTTAGACAAATAAAAAAGCAAAAAGGTCAGAAAGAAATTACAATGCATTTCTGTAAATTTACACCAAGTGTGTCTGCCTGTTCTGCTTTCCCTTTTACTTTCTCCACCTCTGCTACCTCAGCTGCCTCTGAGATACTAAAATCAACCTCTTCTCTTCCTCCTCCTCAGCATACTCAACATGAAGACAAGAAAGATGAAGATCTTTATGATGATTTGCTTCCCCTGATGAACAGTAACATATTTCTTCTTATGATTTTTTTCTTTTTAGACAGAGTTTCGCTCTTGTTGCCCAGGTGAGAATGCAATGGTGCGATCTCAGCTCATTGCAACCTCCGCCCCTCCCAGGTTCAAGCGATTCTCCTACCTCAGCCTCCGGAGTAGCCTGGATTACAGGCACATGCCACCATGCCCAGTTAATTTTTGTATTTTCAGTAGAGACCGGGTTTCACCATGTTGGTCAGGCTGGTCTCGAACTCCTGACCTCAGGTGATCCACCCACCTCAGCCTCCCAAAATGCTGGGATTACAGATGTGAGCCACTGCACCTGGCCTTTCTTAAGATTTTCTTAATAACATGTTCTTTTTTTCTAGCTTACTTTACTGTAAGAGTACAGTATATAATACATATAATAATCAAAATATGTGTGAATCAACTTTATGTTATCAGTAAAGTTTCTGATCAACATAAGCTATTGGAAGTTAAGTTCTGAGGGAGTAGAAAGTTATATGCAGATTTTTGGCTACACAGGGGGTCAGCATCCCTAATCTCCATGTTGTTCAAGGGTCAGATGTAGAAACATACCAAAATGAAAACCTATTTTCAGTACCTGTCAAAAGATCTGAACTGCACAGGTTGTTCCACAGACAGATCACCAAGGGCTCCAAGGCAGGCTGGTGGCAGAAGGGCAGGATCCACTGTGACTCCATCTGCTGGTATGTTAACCAAGCTTCGGAGAATGTCTTTCACATTGACATTTTTTGAAACCGAAACTGACGGCGTAGCCTTAGTGTCCAACTCATTTCCTCTGTCATTTTTGGTTTCCGGAGACTTATTGACTTCTAAAGAAAGAGTAGATAGCACCTCGCTGATTGCATCTGGGCCTGCACTGACTCCAGGAGGTGCTGTGTGAGGAGTTACTTCCACATGGCTTCCTAAACCAGTGGCTGTTTCTTCCCCAATGCCTGAGTCCCTCCTTCGAGCAGATGATGTGCTTTCAGATTCTTCCACTGATGCCGTAGTTAAAGTGCTGAATGCTGCTGGTGTGATTTCTATATCACACCCAGAAACAGAAAAAATAAACAAAAATTTAGAACCAATTTTTAAAAGGTATATTCAATCTTAATAGCTATCTACTGTTTTGAATTATGAAATACATCATGTTCTAAAAGAGCAAAAACTAATTATATATTCTATAAAATGTACTGAGTGGATACACCTATTATCAAGAGACATGGTATAATAAAATAAATAAATACTTGCAAAAATTACCTAAAGTAATGGGTAGCAATACAAGGTCGAAAGTCATTGGCCTATAAGAAAAAGTCTACAATCTGTGTGTGTGTGTGTGTGTGTGTGTGTGTGTGTGTGTGTGTGTGTCTGTTGCCCAGGCTGGAGTACAGTGCTGTGATCTAGGCTCACTGCAGCCTTGACATCCTAGGCTATCCTCCCACCTAAGCCTCTCAAGTAGCTGAGACCACAGGTGTGTGCCACACATCTGGCTAATTTTTCTATTTTTTTGTAGAGATGAGGTTTCACCATGTTGCCCAGGCTAGTCTCGAACTCCTGAGCTCAAGCAATCTACCAGCCTAGGCCTCCCAAAGTGCTAGGATTACAGGCATGCACCACCATGCCTGGCCCAAGTCCACAATCTTTACGATAAAATAAAAAGCTCTACCTCAAACATGGTTACTGCAGCTGGAAAACTTGTTACCTCTTCTACAAGCATAAATAATTCAATGATCCTTAAAATCCAGTTCAACGAGGAATGCCTCCTTTTCTCTCTGTTTAATTCTCACTCCCTTTAATCAGGGTTTCAACCCATTCTTGCAAAAATGGTCTTATCAAGGTCACCAAAAAATCTGCATCTTGCTAACTCCAATGGTCAGTTTTCAGTCCTAACAGAACTTCACATAACAGCAGCAGCTAATTATTCCCTCCAACTAGACAATGCTTCCTTTCCTCAGCTTGCAGGACACCATTCTCTTTTTGTTCTCCTTGTACTACCTCACTGATTGTTCCTTTTTAACATCTCTCACCTCTTTTTCTCCCTGATTTCTTAAGCTGGAGGGACACAAGGCTCAGTCCTTGTTCCTCTTATGTTCTCTATCTACATTTGGTCCCTTCGTGATATCATTCATTCTCCAAGTTTTAAATACCACTATACCCCCCACCAAAAAAGTCAAACTGTTAAATACAACTGCTGCCCTACAACTTATCTTACATGTCTAAAAAACATCTCAAACTCAACATGCTGAAAACTGAATTTCTTCTCTTTTTATCTTTCCCTGAAAATCTCTTTCACCTTTAATCTACTCCACTGTACCTTGTAATCATTTTTGACTACCTTTTTCATTCACAAAACGCAAACCTAATGTTTTAAAATTCTGTTTTTTCTACCACTAAGACATATCCAGAATCTGACTGCCTCTCACCATCTCTAGTTGCCAACCTAATCCATCCCACCATAACCTCTTGCCTGGATTACTGATTACTGCAATATCCTCCTAACTGGTTGTGGAGGAGGGTTGTTTCAATAATCCTACTGCCCCATGTCTCCTGGTACTCATCCCTTGATAAGCCCTTGAATCTAGACTAGGCTTGACTGACAATAACCAACAGGATCTGGCAAAAGCAGCAGTGGGCCAGTGCTTGGCCCGCATTTTAAGAAGGTCTGGTAGCTCTTGCTCCCAGAATCTCTGAACATCTCTGTAAGAAGTGTGGCTTATTTCTGATCTACCTTGCTGGAAAGAACATGTAGAGAGATGATATGGAGACAGAGATGCTCTCCAAACTAATGAAGGAAACGAGGAATTCATTTGAGAACAAGTATCAAGGCTATAGACATATAATCCCAGCTCAGCTGTTTTAGTCAGTCAGTCTCAGTTCTTGGAGCCATCCCACCTGAGGCACTACATACACTATTAGAAAAGTCATCTTAGATTTTCCAGACCCAGCAAACAACATCTGAAACAGGGATAAACCATGCCCACTGTGCTCTATCCAAATATAACTCAAGGAATCATGTAAGAAAGATTAAAATGGTTGTGGTCTTAAGCCACTAAGCTGCAGGGTAAGGTAGTAAACAGCAGTATCTGACACTGATTATCCTTGCCCTCTATATTCTCTACACAGGATATAGAGTTACTTTTTTTTTTTTTTTTTTGGAAATGGAGTCTCACTCTGTCACCCAGGCTGGAGTGCTGTGGTGGGATCTCTGCTCACTGCAACCTCTGCCTCCCAGGTTCAAGGGTTCAAGCGATTCTCCTGCCTCAGCCTCCTAAGTAGCTGAGATTACAGGCACCCACCACCACGCCCGGCTAATTTTTTGTATTTTTAGTAGAGATAGGGTTTTACCATGTTGGCCAGGCTAATCTCCAACTCCTGACCTCACGTGATCCAGTTGCCTCAGCTTCCCAAAGTGCTGGGATTACTGGTGTGAGCCACCACGCCCAGCCCAGAGGTACTTTTAAAAACATAAACTATAACTCCTGTACTCAAAACCCTCCAATGAGCTCTCATTTCCCTCAGAGAAAAATCCATACCCAATAACTCCTGGTCATTCCTTATATTTTTACCCTGCTTATTATTTTCTCTCTTTTTTTTTTAAAGCACTTTTACCACCTTCTAAAATACTATACAATTTACTTATAACATGTACATATTTTTTATCTCCTCCCATTAGAATGTAAGCTCCGTAAGGACATATTTTTTTTTGTTTTGTTTTAGTCATGAATATATACCCAAGTATCCAGTAGATATTGAATGAATGTCGAGTGAATAATAAATTGCCTCCTTTGGGTGGCAGCTACTTCTATAACTGCAACAGCTACTTTACTAACTATACTTTTATAACTGGCAGCTACTTTTAAAACTCCAGTTATTGCAGTTACTTGTTAACAAGTCTGTCTCTTGTAAGAGAATATGAGTTAGTGATTCTTCACAGCAAATTAAGTCAATAAAATTTTTCCACTCTTTATTTGTATAAGATACCATTTTCTGACTTACCTTTAATTAGATGGTTCATTTAAAGAACAAAAAAAAAATCCCAGTTGCAATTAATTACACAATATTTAAGCCAAAATATTTAGTTAATAATAAAAATGTATGTATGCTCTCACTTAATTTACACATAAATGAATTTAAATTCCAGTATCAATATTTTAACCATCAAAAGTAAGTAACATTTATTTGAAATTTGATACAAAGGAATAGAAAATGCAAACTTACCAGAGAGTGATACATTCCCATTTTCACTACCAGTTTCCGTAAATGACTGGCTATGCCTTTCATTTTGGGGTTCCAAAATGTCTCTGTACTTGGAGACCATAAGAACAGAGATAAAGTATACTACTGCCAAGGCTAAAAATTGAGCTTGTTTGCTATCCTCCTGGGAAAAAAAAATTAAAGAAGTTGATTATGTAACCACAAAATAATATAATTACATTTTACATCACAACGTTTAAATACAAAACAGGTTCACAAATCTTTCAGTATACACAGAAAATACATACCTATATAAATAATAAATTTATTAACAAACTTATTGAGTAAACATTAGGCAAAGACTCTTAGAGAAATGTCTTTAAATGAGAGGTTTTATACTTGCAAAATATGGAGAGAAGCTAGCTCATTTTTAAAAATTATTCAATCTAAAGACATATGTCCTAATACACATTATAATGTTAATCAAACAAATAGTCATTATAACTCTATGAAAACAGGTCAGATGCAGTGGCTCATACCTGTAATCCCAGTACTTTGGGGGGGCCAAACCAGGCAGATCACTTGAGATCAGGAGTTTGAGATCAGCCTGGCCAATATAGTGAAACCCCATCTCTACTAAAAATATAAAAATTAGCCAGGTGTGGTGGCACATGCCTGTAATCCCAGCTATTCAGGAGCCTGAGGTGGGAGAATGGTTTGAACCCAGGAGGCAGAGGTTGCAGCGAGCCGAGATCGCATCACTGCACTCCAGTCTTGGTGACAGAGTAAGACTCCATCTGAATATATACATACATACATACATATATACGTACATACATACATAACGATATGAGGATAACTGGTTATTTTTATCTATAATCATAAAAGCTAAAATATATAAAATATCACAATAAAAGTGCTAAAAAATAAACATGCAGGAGGAAAAAAAAAGAAGCTATTAGATACAGAATATGATGCCAAAGGAATTCCTTCTTTTCTTGTTTGAGACAGGGTCCTACTCCATCGCACAGGTTGCAGTACAATGGCACAATCATAGCTCACTGTACCCCTGAACTCCTGTGCTCAAGAGATCTTCTCGCCTCAGCCTCTCAAGTAGCTAGGACTACAGGAATACACCACCACACACAGTTAATTTTTGTTTTTTAATTTCTTGAAGAGACAGGTTCTCGTTATGTAGCTCAGGCTGGTCTCGAACTCCTGGCCTCAAGCAATTCTCCTGACTTGGCCTCCCAAAGCACTGGGATTATAGGTGTGAGCTCCCACACCTGACCACAAAGGAATTCTTGAGAGTATTTTAAACAGTACAAACAATTATGTATCCGGATTAAAAATAAAGTATGAGAAAGTAGACAAATTAGACTGACCTCTTGAAGGGCCTAGGCTCCATTCTAGCTCTACAGGTCACCTATATATCTGTATATCACTGACCTCTTCATCTAGTTGCCACAGTAACTGAATCTTTTTTTCACAAAAGATTTTTCTGTAGCAAGCAATGCTGTTTGATATCATTTTACTCACAGGATTGAACCCTACCAATGCTTTATCAAACACATTTAGGTATATTCTAAATCCTTTGTTATCATTTCAACAATGTTCACAGTATCTTCATCATGAGTGGATTCCATTGCAGGAAACCACTTTCTTTGCTTATCCGTAGGAAGCAAGTCTTCATTTGTTGGAGTATTATCATGAGATTGTAGCAATTCAATCACATGTTTAGGCTCTGCTTCTCTTTCTGATTCTCTTGCTATTTCCACCACATCAGCAGTGACTTCCTCCATGGAAATCATGAACTCCTCAAAGTCATCCATGAGAATTGGAATCAGTTTCTTCCAAACTCCTGTTAACACTGATACATGGATTTCTTCCCGTGAATCACGTGGGTTCTTCATGGTATCTATAATAGTGGATCAATTCCAGAAGATTTTCCATTTACTTTGCCCAGATCCATCAAAGGAATTACTATCTATAGCAGCTACAGTCTAATAAAATTTATGTCTTAAATAATAAGACGAAGTATTTCTTAAATAGTAAGTCAAAATGACTCTTAATCCATGAACTGCAAAATGAATATTTCACTAACAAGCAAGAAAATAACATGAATCTCCTTGTATATCTGATCAGATCTCTTGGGTGACCAGGTTTATTATCAATGAGCAGTAATAATTTGAAAAGACTCTTTTCTTCAAACAGGTCTCAATAGTGGGCTTACAACATTCAGTAAGCCATGCCGTAAACAAATGCACTATTACCCAGGCTTTGCCATTCCATTTACAGCGTGCAGGCAGAGTAGATTTAGCATAATTCTTAAGGGTCCCAGGATTTTCAGAATGATAAATGTGCATTGGCTTTAACTTCAAGTCACCAGCTGTATTAGTCCCTAACAAGAGAATCAGCCTGTCCCTGGTAACACTGAAGCCAGGCTTGACTTCCTGGTAGCTAGGAACGTTGTAGGATGGTATCTTCTTCCAATAAAAGGTGTTTTGTCCACGTTGAAAATCTGTTGCTTAGTAGCTACCTTCATCAGTTTCTTAGCTAGCTCTTCTGAACTTAGTGCTTCACCTTGTACTTTTCTGTTATGGAGACAGCTTCTTTCCTTAAACTTTCCTTAAACTAGCTTCACTTTTCTTCTGCAGCTTCCTCACTTCTCTCGGCCTTTACAGAATTGAAGAGAGTTAGAGCCTTGTCTGAAATAGGCTTTGGCCTAAGCAAATAGCGTGGCTGGTTTGATCTTTTATACAGACCACTAAACCTTCGTTCAACTCAACAGTATAAAGCTGTTTTACTTCTTATCAGTCATTTGCTCACTGGAATAATCGTTTACTTTTAATTTCCTTTAAGAACTTTGCATTTGCATTCACAACTTGGCTAAATGTTTGGTACAAGAAGCCCAGCTTTTGGCCTGTATCAGCTTTTGATATATCATCTTCACTAAGCATAATCATTTCTAGCTTTTTATTTAAAGTGAGAGACATGCAACTTTTCCTTTCTCTTGAACCCTTAGAGGCCATTGTAGGGATATTAATTGACCTCATTGCAATATTGCTGTGTTTCAGGGAATAGAGAGACAGGGAGAAGGGAAGAGATGGGAATGGCCAGTTCGTAGCACAGTCAGACATTTATTAAGTTCACTGTCTTAAATGGGTGTGGTTTGTGGTGCCCCAAGACAATTGCCCCAAGACAATTGCAATAGTACCACCAAAGATCACTGATGACAGATCACCATAACAGATAAATAATAATAATGAAAAGGTTTGAAATATTGTAAGAATTACCAATATATGACATAAAGACATAAAGTAAGCACATGCTGTTGGATAAATAGCACAGATAGACTAGCTCGACACAGGGTTGCCAAAAAGCATCAATTTGTAAAAAATCCAGTAATCAGCAATGTGCAATAGCAAAGCACAATAAAATGAGGCATGTCTGTAAATGGAAACTAATGGTAAAAATGAGACTAATAGTTAATACTTAATGTCAAAAAATTTGGATATAATCAATTTCAGAGAAACAGAAGATAGGCTTGATTTGAACATATCCACTTGATGCAATTCTTCAACATATTTGCAGTTCATGATCTGACAAAATATATGGTATTTTGCAGGTTCATGTGTAATGACTTCTTAGTCTGTTGGAAAAAATAAAGGTCCATTTGTCTTTTTATAAACCACCCCTTTTCTCTAGACATAGCCATGTTCTTCTGCCACACAATTCTGCCATCTAATAACTGCTGCTAATGACATTAATATTCAAAATGCAGACAAATAATTTACTTGTCCTTAACTTCTTAGTCCGTTATAAATTAGTTATGCCAATCTAAATCCTTATTTAGCCCATTAATATGTTCAATGTTTACTAACTACCACATGAAGTTTACAGTATATGCCCGATTTTTGGCCTCAAATAAAAAATATCCCATAAATCTTTTACATTTAAATCCTAACTCCTGAAATGAATTTTCTTTCCATTGTAGCTGTCATTTATTGAATATTTACTGTATGCCAGGCACTGTGCTATGTATTTCACATATATTTTTATTAGCAAACTTGAACAAGATAAGGCATAGAGAAGCAACTTACTTAAGGACATATAGTATGTAAAAAAGCAAATCTGAACTCAGATTAGGGTGATTAAAAACCTTAGCTCTTAACCTCAAGGTAGAAATTTCTTTATGTCCTCGATCGTAGGTCATTTCCTTTTTTCTCTCTATTTTTTAATTTTTTTTTTTTTTTTTTTTTTTTTTGAGACGGAGTCTCGCTCTATTGCCCAGGCAGAGTGTAGTGACCGGATCTCAGCTCACTGCAAGCTCCACCTCCTGGGTTTACGCCATTCTCCTGCCTCAGCCTCCCGAGTAGCTGGGACTACAGGCGCCTGCCACCTCGCCCCGCTAGTTTTTTGTATTTTTTAGTAGAGATGGGGTTTCACCGTGTTAGCCAGGATGGTCTCGATCTCCTGACCTTGTCATCCGCCCGCTTCAGCCTCCCAAAGTGCTGGGATTACAGGCCTGAGCCACCGTGCCCAGCCAGTCATTTCCTTTTTCATCAAAGGTTCCTTTTGTTCCCTAAAGAGGCTAAACTCTAGCATGTAAAATACAGTGTTTTCTTTTTTTCTAAAACTCCTATAAGGTGATTATATAACTTTTATAATTACAAAATACTTAAAATTATTTATCACTTTCAGTAATCATGTAGTAAAAGAGATATTCTAATTCTGTTTGCAGAATATTGTAATACAATAACTGGTTAGAAGGTTTTACAAGAGCCAAATTATCCAGAGGCACTGTGAAGAGTTCGGATTCCATTTAACCACTAAAAGATGCTATTAGAGAATTCTGAAAGAAAAATAGTAACATCATCTATTCCAGTTTGTTTATTTGTTTAAGAGACAGGGTCTCGCTCTGTCGCCTAGGCTGGAATGTAATGACACAATCATAGCTCACAGTAACCTTGACCTCCTAGGCTCAAGCGATCCTCCCCAACTCAGCCTCCCAAGTAGCTAGGACTAGAGGCATGTGCTACCACATGTGGCTAATTCTATTCTAGATTTTTAAAGATCATTCTAGGAAATATAAAGTTAATGGACAATAGACTCAGAACCTGCCAAATGGGAAAAAAGTGAACAGAGGAGAAAACAGCAACATTTGGTCCTCAAATTGACCACATTCAAAGGATTCCAAGGGGAAAAGAAAGTTGATGGCTTCTTAATTAAAGGAATAATAACAGCTACTAGAGAACTGAGATCTAAGAAGGTAGTATAGCCTTTTAGTTAAGATCAAAATTTCAAGAATCAAATTCCCTAAGTCCTAAACTCACTTTCACCTCTTACTAATTGTATAGTCTTAAGCACATTACTTAAATATTGCTAACTCCCTCACAGAATTATTGTGAGAATTAAACATACATATACAGCAGCGGTCCCCAACCTTTTTGGCACAAGGGACTGGTTTCATAGAAGACAATTATTCCATGGACCTGTGGGGGGTAAGAGGCGGGGTGGGGGTAGCGGGTATGGTTTCAGGATGATTCAAGTGCATTACATTTATAACTAGATTCTCATAAGGAGCGCACAACCAAGATCTGTCGCATGCACAGTTCACAATAGGGATCATGCTCCTATGAGAATCTAATGCTCCTGCTGATCTGACAGGAGGCGGAGCTCAGCTTCACTCCTCACCCTCTGCTCATCTCACCTCCTGCTGTGCAGCCTAGGTGCTTATCAGTGGTCTGGGGGTTGGGGACCCCTGATAAGAGCATCCAGTATTATGTTTAATACACAGTAAGTATTCAATACTATTAAGTAGTGATAATACTCCAAATTCTACATGTGTATAAAAACCTAGTCAAGAACTAAAGAGAACCAAACTATTGAAAAACAAAGGGAGGGAAAAAAGAAAAATTGAGGTTAGAAAGTTTATAAGAAATATATATGTAAAACATAAAGTAAGTGTTCAACAAATATTTACTAATGATAATATTCCAAATGCTGATGAGTGCAATTACAAATTATTTTTACTTTCACCTTTATATTTTCTATATGACTTTAAATTTTCTACATAAGAATTAGCAATGTTTTCTATCAAAATCAGCTGAAACAAAACTGTTTTTCATCTTTAAAAAAATCAGAAACATCAAACTGAGAGCAACATTTCATCATGCACCTTTTTATCACATTAGTATACCTTTGAGGAAAAAATATCCAATATTCAGTAAAATAACATGCCACTCAGAAGTTGAACATTTTATTACATTCAGAGCATCAATTTTAGAATTAAGACTGCTAGGTTTGAATCCTGATTTTTATCACTGTTTATCAACATTAGCTTAGAGATGTTACTCAAGCTCTATGTGCCTCAGATTATTCATCTATAAAATGGAAATTACAATAGTACAGCTCAAGAAGTTGTTGGACTTAATGAATACATGTATAGTACTTAGACCGCTGACTATGTAATAATGCATTATTCCTTTTAATATCATTACACTGATCTACTAGCTCCCTTTACATGAACTATCCTTTCTAATCATTGTCATTGTTTCTAAAATCATTGTCAAAAGAACTGGCTTCTAGACCTTTCTATCTCTGCTACACTATTTGATATCACAAAGAATTTTTAATCTCAATATATTAGGCCTAAGAGGAAATATGCAACAGTTAAGAGAGTATGTGAAAGAAATATTGTAACTTACTATGTCTCTGAAAACAACTGCCCTAAGTCGATTAATATCCATGTCCTGTAGAAGCCTGTCAAGATCTCTTACTGGAGATATACCGCCAGTCACAATGTCCACTGGGCTCTATTTAAGATTAAAAAAAAAGTGTATATATACACATATACACATTACACAGATACACTTTAAAAACACACACAGTATTCCAAGAACCAGAAAAGCAAAGTTATAGCATTCCTTTCCCCACTTTGTGTGTATGCTTCTTTCTCCTTTGAGGGGTTGGGGAGAGAGGTGGAGAAAGATGGCATACAGGAAAAAATGACATATTTGAAGGAAAAGGCATCACAGAAACAAGAAAAGTAAACACTGGGAAAAGGAGACAAGATTAAGTATAAACAAGTCTTTATTGTATATTTAAACACAAATATTTGAATGTTATGTCCAGGCCTAAAGTAACTATTTTAATCTCTGCCAGATTTATTTAACTTTATGTTGAAATGAGCAAATAAAAATCTTAATTGTAAAATAGGAGTATGCTTTTTGAAAATTAATTAATCTGTATACTTACCTTCGCTGCAGATTTCCCTAAGGGAATAAGGCTATGTATTGTTTTCAAGGCTTTATCTCCCCTAGTTTTCAGTTGTGAATGCTGTTGACACTCCAAGCAATTCCTTACTGCTACTGCACAAACTGTAATTTATTTTAAGGAAAAGATTGGGAAAGAAAAGTTAATATTTAAGATTATGGAAGTGAAAAACATCAACTACACGATATGATTTACATAAGATTTTATTAAAAACAGATGACACTCAGCTTATTCGTAAAATGTCCCTAGACTTTATTGCCTAGTGTTGGCTGTCTGATATTGTTAGCTTCCATGCTATGGCCCAGTTAAGCTTTAGGGAGGCAGTATGGCCTAGTGGTCTAAACCTTTAGGGTTTGCTGAAAGGAAATCAGTTCAGGAATCTTAAAAATAGGCTACTGTTTCTTAGATCTCAACTAAGCTAGCTGGGACAATCTTTTATTAAGAAAAGGATGGAGAAGAAAAGAACTGAAAGAAATGGAAGAAAATAGGGAACAAAGCACATTACCATGAACTAGTCTAGGTAACAATCTTCTACGACTATCATTAAAGTAAATTAGTTAAACCAGAAACTTTGATGTTTTTCTTATATTGCATCATTACAGCATATTAACTGAGCCTGATAGAGGATATAGCTTTTCTAAGAAGCTTTATAGGGTCCAGCACTTACTAGCTTTCATTAAAACTGCTCAGAAAATAGGAGACAGGAAAAGGAATTACATACACAGTCTAAAATTACCTAAGGCTCCCACAAATCAGGCAGTTAGATTACTTAGAAATTAATTTTGGATTTTAAATGATGAATTACATTATGTACCCTTCACTATGAATTGCTTGATACCATGTAATCATTTAAATTCCCTCCAAATCTGTAGCACTCAAGGTACTTAAACTGAGCAAAGGAGTGAGAGCAAATTAGGAACAGAATAGCAAACTTAAGTGAGGACTTCACAAAGAATCACTGGCATATCACATGGCTAGCAGGCATGAGATTTTAGAAAGAAAGTGTTCTGAAAGGTGCCCAAAGAGAGCAATAAAAGTTGAAAGAAAGGAAGGAGTGAACAAGTGGAGGGAAGAGAGAATATGGAATACAACTTTGTCAATTTTGGTATCAGACCCGAGAAATATTTTACTATGTCAAATTTGCTATCAGACCCAGGAAATACTTTCCATACAATCTTTTTCACAAGTTGCATAAAATCAAATTTGGGTCTGTACTACAAAGTTAAAAATCACACCTCATTTCCTGGTTTCAATCAGTTACTCTTATTGCTGCCATCCTAACTTCTAACCCCAAACTCAGGAAACAACAGGAATGAGGACACCAGTGTCCATCAACAGATAACTAGATAAAGAAAATGTGGTATATATACACAATGAAACACTATTCAGCCACAAAAAAGAAAGAGATCATGTCTTTTGCAGCAATATGGATGGAAGTGGAGATCATTATCTTAAGTGAAACAAGTCAGACACAGAAAGACAAATATTATATGTTCTCACTTATAAGTGGGAGCTAAATAGTGTGTACACACGGATGTAGAGAGTATAATGATTGAAAATGGAGACTCAGGCTGGGCGCGGGGCTCACACCTGTAATCCTAGCACTTTGGGAGGCCGAGGTGGGTGGATCACGAGGTCAGGAGATCAAGACCACCCTGGCCAACATGGTGAAACTTCATCTCTACTAAAAATGCAAAGAATTAGCTGGGTGTGAAGTAATCCCAGCTACTCAAGAGGCTGAGATAGGGGACTCGCTTGAACCCAGAAGGCAGAGATTGCAGTGAGCTGAGATCTTGCCACTGCACTCCAGCCTGGCGACAGAGTAAGGCTCCGTCTCAAAAAAAAAGAAGAAAGAAAGAAAAGAAAAGAAAGAAAAGAAAGAAAGAGGGAGAGGGAGAGGGAGAGAGAACAACGTATATTATTCATGTGATGGATACCCTAAAAGCCCTAACTTCACCACTAAGCAATCCATGTATGTAAAAAAATTGTACTTGTACCCCACAAATTTATAGAAATACAATTTTTTTAAAAAAGATATCACACGTTTGGACTGTTACTTTGCTTACTATACTCTATTACATTATCTTGGACAAGTCGTTTTTAAGTCTCATTTCCATATATAGAACAGACTGTACTGGGGTAGATTAAATTATCTCTCAATTCTTTCCATGGCTATGAAAAACTAGGAACAAAGAGTATTTCCCTAGCCTCTGAATCTGATGATTCTTGAGTAAAGCTTTGCTAGTATACCCTTGTACTTTTACTTCTAGAAATGTACTCTTTCTAGGAAATTGAAAAGGCTTGGAAAACGGCACACGTGGAGCAATAAAGTCTAAATATTTTAATTATAATACTAATAGAAAGATTAAAGAAGTATATACTACAATAGAGTAGGAGCACTAGTTAGACAAAAGTATAGTATTCAAATTCTACCTTCACCAATTAGAGCTTTTTAGCTATAGATAAGTTTCCCAATTTCTTTTATCTTCAATTTCCTCATGAATAAAAAGGACAAAATTGTCACTGTGAAAATCAACAATGACAAATGACAATAGTCAATAAATGATAGCTTTTGTTATGCTCACAATTAGAATGTCTCTTAAATTTTAAAACAACTATCTATAAATTGTTATTCCAAGTTATTTAGAATACCTGGATATACCATTGATTATTAAATATAAAATACTTGGAATTTTACATTAAAACTAAATACTATTAAATACTTTGAATAGCATTTTGAGTAAAAATTATACTTGTAGTGAAAAACACAGTTATACATTAGTTTATGTAACAGATATTCTTGCTAAATACGAAAAATACATCATTAACTAGATTTTCCACTTCCATGTATGTTTTCATAGGTGCTTTATCTCTTCATATGACCATAGTTCCTAATGGTTTGCTTCCATTTTTTGTGACTTCTCTCCTCACCACTTTCTCTTCATTTAATAATCAAATCATTTAACAAAATCTCGGTATTTACAACTATATAGAAGGAAAGTTATGCAAAAAAAGTTTTTGTTTTTTTCCTTTTTGTTTCACCTAAGAAGTCCAGTTAACACTAAAAAGTCATTCCATGTATTTTTACTTTTACCTAGGGAAGAAGTGTTTCCAAGAGAAGAAGTGAGATTTCATGATTTTATTAACTGCTTTAACAAATTTACCACAGCTTTTTTGAATAAAGGCTGTACTTGAATGATGCTAGTTTCTAATGTTGTTATTCAAGTGTATTTGTAAGAGAAGCAGCATCAACATCACCTGGGACTTGGTAGTCAATTTCAGGCCTCACCCTAGACTTCTATAACCTTTTCTTTTTGGGACAGAGTCCTGCTAAGTTGCCCAGGCTGCAGTGCACGATCTTGGCTCACTGCAATCTCCACCTCTCAGATTCAAGCGATTCTGCTGCCTCAGCCTCCCAAGTAGCTGGGATTACAAGTGTGCACCACCACACCTGGTTAATTTGTGTATTTGTAGTAAAGATGGAGTTTCGCCATGTTGGCCAGGCTGGTCTCGAATTCCTGACCTCAGGTGATCTGCCCACCTTGGCCTCAAAGTGCTGGGATTACAGGTGTGAGCCACCACACCCAGCCTAGATCTATATAATCTAATCTGCATTTTAACAAGATCATCAAATTTATGAATCACCTTGTGTTTTTTAATCATCTTATGTTTATGTATTTCCTTAAAATTTCAGAAGCACTACTTTAGAGCAAAATGAGATAGGGGAGCACCTCTAAGTCCAGCTACTAGGAAGGATGAGGAAGCGAGATCACTTGAGCCCAGGATTTTGACACCAGCCTTGGCAACAAAGCAGAACCACCATCCCAGAGAAAAAAAAGAAAAAATAATAAAAATTAAAAGGATAGGGGAGAGTAGAAACTCCTGACCAAAATCACCTCAGTAAATTTTTCAAAATACATCCTCCTTCTTCCCCATCCAACCTACCAACTACTACTATGTACATTAAAAAGTACATTAAAGGCCGGGCGCGGTGGCTCAAGCCTGTAATCCCAGCACTTTGGGAGGCCGAGACGGGCGGATCACGAGGTCAGGAGATCGAGACCATCCTGGCTAACACGGTGAAACCCCGTCTCTACTAAAAATTACAAAAAACTAGCCGGGCGAGGTGGCGGGTGCCTGTAGTCCCAGCTACTCGGGAGGCTGAGGCAGGAGAATGGCGTGAACCCGGGAGGCGGAGCTTGCAGTGAGCCGAGATCCGGCCACTGCACTCCAGCCTGGGTGACAGAGCAAGACTCCGTCTCAAAAAAAAAAAAAAAAGTACATTAAAAAGTAACATACGACAAATTAGCTAACACATATCTTCTCACCAACAGAAGATGGATAATTTTCAGTGTCATCTCTGAATTACTGAAAATTTCTTTTAGTAAACTCCCAACAGTTTTTAACAGCTCACCTAGTCGGAGACACTGCCGCAAAATTCCTCCAGATGACATACTTTTTTCAGCTTCAATTTCAGTAAAGCCAAGAGAACTTGCAAATATAAGCACATCCACAAGGCTAATTAGCCTCTGCAAAAATGTCACAGAGGCTTCTATTGAAAGGCCTTGAGTAGGTTCAATATTTTCCAGTTCATGCTGTAAAGAATACAGTTTGACATTTATATATATACATATTCTGAAAAAAAATAATTTTACCAGATATAGTCCTAAATTTTATAAATTGTATAAGAAGTCAGACTTTCAGAAACCTAGTAACACAGAGTGATTTATACTTATTATTTCATCTAAAAAGGGTGGGGGATGAGGAGGAGCAACAGAAACATACAGGTGAAACACCATGAACCATATTCTTCACTACCTGACTCATACTTAGGGAATCAACATTCTCTCTAGTTCTTTCATTACTAGAACAGATTCTAAGGTCCTCTCAAGTAAAAGATCCTATTGTTTTTTATTTATAGCACCTATGATGCACAGTAACCACCACATTTAAGTTTTAGTCAATAAAGTTGCATAACACTTATGTTTTCACACCAATTTTATATAGTAATTAAGTGCTTACTGTAGCCGATGTAGCAGCTGAAAGCAATGGCAGTATACCCCCACAAGCCATGACCATATTGTCCATCACTTGAGAGATGAGATGAATTGTGTTGTGTACAAAGATGACATTATCACTGCTATTCACGAAGTCCATAACTGTCTTTGTTGAATGGCTGTCCAAAGATAAATGATGTTTACTGATAAAGCTAAAGGAAGGAAATCACAGTTTGCCTACTTGAGGGGAGGGAAGATAAGAAGGTGCTTTTGCTTCATCTTGAAAACTGAAGGAAGATGATGCGGCAGGCATTTGGGGGGTGTATACTTCTTCAGAAGAAACAGACCATTCCATATCAGTAGCTACTATCCATGCCCTCCTTCAGTGCTGAAACATAAATACTATTCATTTTACACTGGATATCAAAAGTTGAAGAAAATTATCCTAACTGGGAACAAAACTAAGAAATCATGTGACAAAAATTATGAGGTAAATAGTGGTAAATGTGCTACTAAAAATGAATATTCTTCTGTAATGCCTATAAAATGCCTTTAAACATAACAAGAATCTTACACAAATAAAAAGAAATAAATTAGCTACCTTTAAAATCATAAATCATACAATGGAGGATAATTTGAGGTACACAGATTTTTTTAAGGCTAAAAATACACTGGAAATATTGATAATGTTATACCAATTTTTTGTTTTTTTGAGACAGAGTCTCGCTCTGTTGCCCAGGCTGGAGTGCCGTGGCACAATCTCAGCTCACTGCAAGCTCCACCTCTCGGGTTCATCATGCCATTCTCCTGCCTCAGCCTCCCAAGTAGCTGGCACTACAGGCGCCCACCACCACTCCCTAGCTAATTTTTTGTATTTTTAGTAGAGACAGGGTTTCACCTTGTTAGCCAGGATGGTCTCGATCTCTTGAGCATGTGATCCGCCCACATCAGCCTCCCAAAGTGCTGAGATTATAGGCTTGATCAACTGCACCCGGCCTATACCAATTATTTTTTAATACTTCTAGTAATAAACCAGCTTGATAGACCTACCTTCTGGGGAATTACATGCCATAAAATTGCTACAGGAAACCTACTACAGATTTTTTAAAAGAGAAACCTCTACTTTTCTCATTTTTGTAATCCAGATAAGGATTCCATTCTTATAATGGAGAATAAAAGTTAATTCAGTAAAACCCTACCACAGAATAATTTCTATTCTACTTTTTAACCAAATGTCTGGAATTAATTACAAAGTGTTTCTATAGATTTCTTTGAAAATCAAGACTAGGTTTATAAACATCTTCCATAATAAACATATAGACAAACCTTCTCCACATCTGTATATCTGTTTCTACTGAAAATAATAGATCAGTGAGCAAACGTTGATGCATCTGAGACCAGTTGAACTCAGGAATACGAAACATAGTAGATCTGGAATCCCTCCTTTGTCCATTAACTGCATCTGGTGCTATTCCTTGCCCTGGCTGCTCATGTTGCCTTGATATCTAATACAGAAAATTTAAAAAGTAATAAAATAGGTTCAACTTCAGCAGGAGGCTTTAGCAAAGTAAATAATTTAGTAGCTTCTATGCAATTCATCTAACACATTTTTAAGACACTATAAGAACCAAATTAGAGAGAGAAAAATTATCAATGAGTAATAACATTAATATTTTAGAATATGTAAGCAAAGCTATCAAAAGTGCGAAACTACCGCAATTCGAAAGTAATTAGCTTGGAACCACGTTAAGTATTACCACTATGTAGCATTTTATAAAGGAATCAAGTAACAGTTCTTAGTTTTTAGTCTTAGCCTAAAAGAAAGGCAGTATTTAAAATCTAAGTGGCATCTGGATTATGAAGTGGCTAGAATGAAGAATAAAAACAGAGATAACATAATGAAGAACCAACCAACAAAAACAAAAAAAAAGGAAGGCGGGATAGAGGATAAGAATTGAATAAAGTGGAAAATGACAACATGCTACCAAGCGTTGTCTCATGGGTCACTCTGCGATACAGACAGAGGAGAAGGCTGTGCCTCTAGATCTCACAAAGACTCCTCTCTCTTATAGACTTCATAAGACACTTCTAAATCACATGCTTGGCAACTAAAATTATACACTGGCAGGTAGGTGGCCCTAGAGTTTGCTGGAAAACTAATGTACTAGGATTGGGTTAGTCAAATAAAAGGTAAAATGCAAGTGTTTCCAATATTTGTTTTATAAACTAAAATTATACCAATCCTTCAAAGTGGTAACTTTTGCTGAGGCTATGGTAAAAATAATAATAAAAGCTGTCATTTAATGAACTCACATTCACTGTCAAACACTGTGCTAACGATCTGAAATACAATCTTCACATTCACTGCATTTATTTAATTGCAAATAGCATGTGAACCAAATTCAAAATAAAATAAATTTAAGTATGTACACATGCTCTTTTTTAAGTCAGTGCAAAAATACTTGAAGTCGACAATATATAAAATCACCTCAAGCACATGTCGATGAGGCTGAGGTGCTTCCATGTTTGTACTGGCCTTCAACTCCAGCCTCTCAGTATCTGTAGTAACACTGGAAACATCCAACTTGGCAATCTTTTGCTCAGAAGAAGAAGCCTCAGAGACACTACCATGACCATCACTAAGTAATTTGGTTTCTGCAGTGAGGTTAGTTGCTTTCTTCCCTTCCTCCAGCATCTGACCAAGGTCTGATTCTACAGCTTTTTGGGAAACAGTAGTTTCTGGTGACATAACTGAAGACCCTGATGCTGTCATAGTCTGAATTCCAGAATCTTTAGAATCTTGAGTTTCAGTATCAGTTTGCTTTTTAGCAGCAGGTTTTCCTTCTTGAAATACTAATTTGTGATCATCACCAAACATGTCCAGTTTTTCACTGGCTTCCGATGCAGCTGGAGACAAACTGTTATCTTTGAGCTCTGTGGGTAGATTAGCTTCCTCAGTAGGACTGCCTTCTACTTTCAGTTCCACATAATCATCGTCTTCCTCTTCCTCTACTACAGACTTATCCAAGAATTCTGGCATTTCTGAAGCATCCTCTTCTGAAGGAGAACTTATAGAAGCAGTTACTTCACTGACAGTCATTGAATCCTTGCCAGTTGTTGTAAAAGAATTAGAGGAAATAGTCACAGCTTCTATTAAGTCAGAAGATACTTCTAAATCACCTGCATTCCTTGTTTCATTTGTCCGTGTCTCTTCCAAAGTGCCGTCATCTGGTAACTCCTGATTTTCTTGCTCAGCTTTCATTTCTTCATAAGATGCATTAGTAATTTGCAGTTCACTATTAGATGCAGATTCTAGTGAACTTGTCTTCTCTATACTTGAATTTTCATTACCGTTTGTGGTGAAATGAGGATAGACAGGAGAATCCTTCGTACCTGGTTGCTGGGATCCTACTGAAAAGTTAACATCCCTTCTAATGCCAGAGGCTGCTTGAACTGAAGTTGAAGAACACAGCCCTATTTCTTCATCAGTTTTTCCTTGCTGTTCCCTAAATATATTGGCAAGGTTTTCTCTGTGTATTTCAAAAGTGACCTAGGTGAAAAATATACATTCAGTTAAAATATGCATGAGAAATGAACACAGAATACAAAATATAAAATTAAATAATTTTCAAATACATATTTTATATAATATAATAAAACGTAATTTTCCTATATTTTATTTTAGTAGAATGATAAATGTAAGTCACTCACAGAAATCTAAATATTCATTAAAAACTACAGCCAATTTTAATGTTAACAAGTAGCATAGCATGAAACCACAAGAAGAACATAATTATTTAGCCTATTATTAAAGATGTATAGGAAAAAGATACACTATTCTACTGGCCACCATAACTTGTACCAGAATTTAAGTATGTACTATTGGGAAGTGCTTTATGCACTGGATAACACTTGTTTCAACTGCTATGAATACCAATTTCCCCAGGACTTGTCCGCAGGAGAGATTAAAAATATCAGTTATGCTCACCATTACAGTAGCTCTATATATATCTATTAAGCTACAAAACCATTATCTCACTAAACTAATGAAAACAAATTCTTTTAGCAATGGGAGAAAAAAGATCCAGCCCTTCCTCCAAAGGTTAACCATAATTTCCAAAGTTTAGTCGAAAATAGTCTGAATGTTTCAATTGATCCATCCATACATCTACTCATTCCATTTATATCTGAGCGACTATTATATATATTAGGCACCATGAACGTTCCTATATCATGCTTTGCCTTTTACCCAAATGGAAAAAAAACTGAAAAAGTAAATTTTTTTTTTTTTTAGAGAGTGCTGTACTTGTTAATGTCACAAGATTTAGAATTTTTAAAATCTTTCTAAGGATTATCTCATATCCACCAACATGTGATTTCCATTGGTGTTTCAATGGTAGCCCCCATCACCTCTTGCAACAAAAATGCCAGAAAAAACTATAATACATGCAGAAAGTATAAGCCTAATTATAGTTTATTTATTCCAAAAGTGTTTGTTTCTGTAATCTACATTATTATATAGAGTAAGCTGAACATTCATTGAATAAATCTTTATTGAGCCATAGTATAAGAGGACGGAAGGACAATCAAGGAAGAAAAGCTGATCTTTTTATCCACAAACATCAATAGGCCTTATTGAATCACAAGAGTATACACATAGATGAAAAGCAAACAAAAGTAAAAATGACTCTCAATGCAAAAAGTTCCTTCTATTGATATTAACTCGCCTTTACTCATGACATATACAGAACATTCATGCCATGTGATATACCTAAAAACAAAAACGTTCCGGGAATAAATATTTTCCTGTGAATATTTGTATTTTTCCTAATTGTAACTATGTTGTTAATTCTAAAACTTAGAAATCCTTTTATAATATTTCAACAATAAATGCATGTATCCCTCACTAAACAGTAAAATGACATAATCACATTAACAAAATATCCATTTCTTTTACATTCACAATGACAATATTTTATTTGACACGGGTTCTGTATTTTAATTGACCAATTCCTCATATTCATTCAACAAAAATTTACAGAACATCGGTAGCATGCCAGGCATTGTGTGATGAACACATTGTTCCTGACTTCATGGAGCTTATATTTTAATGAAGGTATCAGAAAATAAACACACGAATATGTAAGATAATGTCAAATAGTAATAAGAGCTTTGAAGGGAGGTGGAAGTACCCAGAGAAGAACTGTGATGACAGTCTAGGTGAGAAGGTGTATTTACTAGTGTAACTGCAGCAAGCCTCTCTGTTCTATTTGAACAAAGGCAAGAATAAAAGAGAGAGCAAGCCATGTAAAAAGAAAAGAGTTTGAGGCAGAGAAGAACAAATGCAAAGACTTTGGAGCTAAAATAAGCTTGGCATGTATGATGAATAATAATAAAGCAATAAACTGAGAACTAAAGAAAATGAGGTCAAAGATGTGGCCACGAGCTAGATTATGATTGTAGAACATTATAGACTGTGTTAAAGACTGTATTTTATTCTAAGAGAGCCGTTTGAGAATTAAGAGTGTAGGGAAGACAATCTGATTTCCCTTTTTAAAAGATCAGTGGCTGGGAATGGTGGCTCATGCCTGTAATCCCAGCACTTTAGAAGTCCGAGGCGGGCGGATCACCTGAGGTCAGGAGTTTGAGACCAGCCTGGCCAACATGGCGAAACACTGTCTCTACTAAAAACACAAAAATTAGCTGGGCGTGGTGGCACACACCTGTAATTCCAGCTACTCGGGAAGCTGAGGCAGGAAAATTGCTTGAACCCAATCCAGGAGGCGGAGGTTGCAGTGAGCCAAGATAGCATCACTGCACTCCAGCCTGGGTGACAAAGTGAGACTCCATCTCCAAAAAAAAAAAAAAAAAAGGACTGGTTAGCCTACTTTTGGGAAAACTGACTTTAGAGAGAGCATTTCTGCATGAATAAACAATTATCATTATCAAAAGAAAGCAAGTTACATATTACCAACCTCACGGTCATTTTGAAAATAGGCCATTTATTTCTACAATAGCCTGTGTTATAGAATGACTTTAGTTTTCAATAATCATTTGCTTTGATTTTATTTATATTAAAGGTTTTTAGAATTTGTATTATACAATGGATCAATAAACATGAGTGCATGTAATTTATATGTACAGGTTAAGAAATAACAATTTTTTTTTAATTTCACATACCTATCGCCCATGTCAAGAAGTAAAACATTACCAGTACCTCACAATTCCCCTACATGCCCTGCCCAAACTGTACTCCCTACTTCTCCACTACAATCAGAAGGAAATCATTATCCTGATATTTCTGTTGTTCACTGTTTACCGTTTTACCTGGAGGACAGAGCTTTGGGAGATAATTTTAAAGGACAGTTTTACTGTCTATATACTAAACTTATCCATTATGTTTAGTTTAAAAAACTACATCTAACACAAATCTAGTCAATTGTATTTTAAAGAGCAATACTGCCACAAGTGAGGCTCCCAAGAAAAGACAAGATACACGGCCGGGCGCGGTGGCTCAAGCCTGTAATCCCAGCACTTTGGGAGGCCGAGATGGGCGGATCACGAGGTCAGGAGATCGATACCATCCTGGCTAACACGGTGAAACCCCGTCTCTACTAAAAATACAAAAAACTAGCCGGGCGAGGTGGCAGGCGCCTGTAGTCCCAGCTACTCGGGAGGCTGAGGCAGGAGAATGGCGTGAACCCGGGAGGCGGAGCTTGCAGTGAGCTGAGATCCGGCCACTGTACTCCAGCCTGGGCGGCAGAGCAAGACTCCGTCTCAAAAAAAAAAAAAAAAAAAAGAAAAGACAAGATACACAGAATCTGTGAGTTGCAGCAAGGCTTCAGCTGATTTGAGAGAATATGTAAAGCTATTTCTGGGAAGTCTTATAGGCAAGTCATTAGGAAATACAGGAAATATAGAGGTCAAGAGAACTGGAGAATCAGAGGTGGTGTATGCCAGGTAGAGTGTATTGGCATAAAATACTTTATAGTTTTCACTTCTAAGCTCACCATGGTGAACCTCTACCCTAAGAAGTAGGTCAAAGCACAGCATGTTTTTGTGGAGTGAAGTGAGAATCTTCAGGTGATTCACATTAGACAGGAAAACAGGAATTTAATCAGCACATGATGAAGGCAAGCAAGCTAAGTACTCCTAATAAGAATACAGGTCCCCCTCTCCTGAGTGAAACTGCTCCAGTCCAGATGGACTGTCATCTGTCTACTACATAGCTGCTATTGGGATCTCCCTTTCTAAAACAGTCCTGGAGATCCCCTTCATCTCTATTCTATGTTGTCTCTTGTTTCTTATATTTCATTTCTTTCTCTTTGTATTATTCTCTCCTTTTGTGCAATATCCTGCAGTGCCTTAAGAAAGGATGTATGTGTTTCTTTGTTTCAATGTTTTGAGATCTCAAATATCTGAAAAAGTATTTATTCTCACTTCATACTTGATTAATAGTCAGAGTATAAAACCATGGATAGAAAAGCATTTACCTTCAGAATCTGAAATGCTTTTAAAATTCTAAAGTCTGTTGATTTTCAAATTTGCCCTTAATTTAATTTATCCAATGGTCTAAAAGCTAACTTGCAATTGAACAATTATCAGTATTATCTTTTTGGATGCTGTTTTCCTTAAGATATTTGTGACTTTAAAACTGATAATTTCCAATTAATTGCCAGATATTGTTCTAAATTACCCAACTAAAAGACTAGTCATTAATCTTCACAATCATTTGATAGCTAATCTATAGCTGTTTGTAATGTTTGGAAAGCACTTCCATAAACTACTAAAGATACTTATGAGCTAATGACTATAATATTTCTTTTGCCATTACTTTCAACTTAATTGGCACTCAAATTTACTAATTAGTAGATAAAAGATAAACACAATACATCCAGATGTTAATATTATCTTTTTAACCTATATATTAAAACCGTATAACCTGTAAAATTTAGACTTTTTAAACTGTTAGGCGATGTTTAGCAACGGACTTTGTTTTTAAGCAAATGCATCTTTTTCAGTGTCTGTTTTCATATGAAAATACCAGCTAAATATGATGTTAACTTCTGATTAAGTTACCAACCTTTGATAAATAACATATATCTTTAAAAACAGGTGGATCTTCCCATTTGTATTATCAATGAGTGTAAGTCAAAATGATTGCCACCACATTCATGAGATCTTTTATAGAGACTCTGATGTACAACAATGGTATAGGTAACAGATATAATGGTAAAATCAAGCATTACTGACATAATAAGGAGCAATTCTAAAGGTTGGTAGTACTATCTCCATTTAAAAACACTGACAAAAGAATATTGCAGCAAATAACTTCTAATCTTTTCGTTTTTTAAAAAGTCATCTTGATCAATTTTAATTTCTCAAAAACATTCTAAACAGATGCTTTCATGCAAATCTACAGTATAAACTGAAACAAATTTTTAGAGGGCAATTTAGCAATATCTACTAAAACTTTTTAAAACATGTACAGACTCCTTCCTCTGGAAATTCCACTTATAGGAATTTATACTACAAAATAAGGGTTACAGTATTGAACCAGGCTCATCATTGCTCAATGATAAGGAACAGATAAAGTATGACTATAATATAAATCAACAGATTTTTAAAATCTCTCTTCCATCAGTTTTTCTAAATACAATTTTGGAGAATGCTGGAATATAAAAAGAAAACTTGAATCATTTACACGATCACTCCTTCCTAGAATTTTAAGTGGTCTGATAACATTCAAATGTTACATCGAAGCTGAATCTTATGCTCCTTACTTCTCCATAATGTGAAATAATATGCAGACATTAAATTCATGTAAGAAAGATATCATTAAATAATACTGTAAAATAGTAAAAATACGATCACATTTTGTTAGCAAATACTATGTATGTGTAGATTATGTATAAAAGAGAAGACTAAAAGGTCTCGCGCCAAAATGTTAATAATAAGTTATACAAAGGTGTTTGGATAATGGGTAATTTTTGTTTTCTCTGTGTATGCATTTCTGCTGGGTTCAAGATTTCCTGTAATGAAAACCTATTATTTCAATTTTTTTGAAATAATAAATGCTATTTGGTTTTCAACTGTTAAAGCTAAGAATACTTTTAGCCAGGAACAAAGATGCATGCCTGCAGTCCAAGCTACTGGAGAAGTTGAAGGGAGAGGATCACTTCAGCCAAGAAGTATGAGGCTATAGTGTATTATATAAAATGGCACCTGTAAAGAACCACCGCACTCTAGCCTGGGAAGCACTGCAACACCCTGTCTCTCTCTCTCTTTTTTTTTTTTATAAAGTACCATTTAAATTTGGTAAAAACACACACACAAACACTCACACAGAAATCAGGTATTTTTCAAGAATTACTTAGCAATTAAATAAGGTATAAAGTGCTGACAATCCATGAAATGTGGAAATTTTGTAACTTTTTTATTTTTGTAATTTTTGTGAGGTATCTCCCTCCATCACGCAGGCTGGAGTGCAGTGGCACGATCTTAGCTCACTGCAGCTTCAGCATCCCGTATTCAAGTGATTTTCATTCCTCTACCCACCAGTAGCTGGGACCATAGGCATGCACCACCACTCCTGGCTAATTTTTGCATTTTTAGTAGAGACAGGGTTTCACTGTGTTGCCCAGCCTGGTCTCGAACTCTGGCCTAAAGTGATCCACCTGCCTCGACCTCCCAAAGTGCTGGGAGGCATGAGCCACCATGTCCGGCCAATTTTGTAACTTTTGAAATTTCTTCAAACAAGTCACTTTTAATCTTATCATACAGTCACCATAAACACATATAAATTTTTCTGTATGCCAGTTCATATCTTATGATTTTAAAAATAATTTCAATAAACCAATTAGAGAATTCTTTAAAAAAAAAAAATCTTATTTCCACATGCTTTTACCCAATCTAAATGGTAGTTTTTACAGTGACTGAAATTTATACTTCAGATATTTCATCAGATTATAGTAAATAGCAAGTAAAATCTTCAGATATTTCAAATAATCCAAGATAATTAAGGACTTTATCCTCAAATTCACTATTTAGGAGGAAATCCAATTCATATCATACTTTTAACTCCAGCGTGACTAATCTTTATTCATTTTAAGTGATAAACCCATTCTACCTTATGGCAATATGAGTCTACACAAAACACAGTATCTAAGGTATTAGTTTTCTTTGTTTAGAAAATTATGTGTTTAGAAAATTATCATAATTCAGAAGAGTTTAAATGCCTTAATTTAAATTTTAATTAATGAGTAAAAGCATTTTATCATACCCAGTGAAAAAGGTACTTAAGCACAGAAAAATGTTCAATTTGAAGCCAAAAACAAACAAAAAAAATGAAAACCTAGACAACAAATAAGACAATGAAATCACAAAGGTTACTAGGTGCACACTTTAAAACCCTGAAATCAAAGTAACCAACATAGTGCAGTTATACTGGAAGAGCCTATTACTGCTTATAAAACCCAGTTCAGCTGCTGGAGGAGAGGTATACAGTGACAAACAGCTTCCCTGCTACAAAGGTGGCAGGAAATCTATCAAACTGGACAATAAAATTGCAATTGAGTTTCTTTGGCTTTTTATAGCAGCAGCATGTATCCTGATGTAACTCTGCAAAAGCCATCCCATTCTGCAACATTAGTTCTTTACACATCAGTTCTTTATCAAGAACCATGTTATAAATTTGTGATATTGAGATTCAAAATGACTACAAAAAGGAAAAAGCATCACTTCAATACTGTATGTATAAAAGTATTTTAAAATCTTCAGAATAGATACTTTTAGAGAAAAGAAAATTTTGTTCCAGTAATTCCAGTGGAATTTTTAACAGCTGCTAAAAATTGTTCACCTACTTACTGAATCACTACAGTTCTACTCTAAGCTTTATTAAACAATAATTTGAAGAGCCTCAGGGCGTAAGTTTCTGTTTTATTTTAAAAATAGCTATAAAGATTTAAAATTCCAAAAAACTTAACAGCATTCAAATAAATTACTTTGTATAAGCCTCATGAAACAGAAAAGCCTTTTAAAAATGAAGAAAATCCACACGAAAGAATAAAATTAAAACACATGTATGAAACACTAAAATAAAAGGTAAACAAATATAAGAGCCAACTTATAACTGTAAACTTTTGTTTTCCCTCTCATAAATAATGTTTTAGCATGTATTTTTAAAAGTATACTTTCACAGCAAAAAGTGATAGGTCTAGTTTTATTCAGATAAAAAGACTCCATGATTAACTTAGCATTATCCCATCTTATAAATGAATACTAAAACTTGAGTCAATGTGGTTCTTGGTCAAAAGCAGGCAGGCACTAGAGGCCTCTCCTTAAAGCAACTATTTTCTTCAGAAAAATGTTAAGATCTGTTTAAAGCTGTAAGTCACTGGACTAAAGAAACATATAAACTAAGCAAAACTATAGTCATACATCACTTAATCATGAAGACATGTTCTGAGAAATGCATCATTAAGCAATTTCATCATGTGAACACCACAGAGCGTACTTACACAAACCTAGATTGTATCACCTACTATATACCTAGGCTCTATAATATAGGTTATTGCTCCTAGGCTACAAACCTGTATAGCTTATTTACTGTACAGAAGCCTGCAGACAACTGTAATACAATATATGTATTTGTATATCTATTTTTATTTTTGTAACGTTTCAATTTTTAACAAAAGACTGAGTCTCGCTCTGTGACCCAGGCTGGAGTCCAGTGGCGCAATCTTGGTTCACTATTATGTTACTTCAAACTCCTGGGCTCAAGTGATCCTCCCACCTCAGCCTCCTGAGTTGCTAGAAATACAGGTGCATGCCACCATCCCAGCTAGTGTGTGTGTGTGTGTGTTTGCGTGTGTGTGTGTAGATTGAGACTCGCTATGTTGCCCAGGCTGGTCTCAAATTCCTGGCCACAAGCCATCTTTCAGACTTGGCCTCCCAAAGTGCTGGGATTAGAGGTGTGAGCCACCATTCCCAGCCCTTATATGTGTGTATGTAAGGTTTAGAAATGTGTATCTAAACAAATATAAACATAGAAAAGGTATAGTAAAAATCCAATATAAAATATTTAAAATGGTACCTACATAACACATTTACCATGAATGGAGCTTATAAAACTAGAAGTTGCCCTGGGTCAGTCAGTAAGTGGTGAGTAAATGTGTAGGTCTAGTACACTACAGTAGACTTTATAAACACTGTTAATATAGGCTACACTAAATTTATTTTTAAAAACTACTTTTCTTTGTTCAATAAGAAATTAACCTTAGCTTACATTTTAGCTTTATAAACATTTTAATTTAAAATTTTTTTTGACTCTTTTGAAGTCAAATTTAGCTTAAAACACAAACACATTGCACAGTTATAAAAAAATATTTTCTGCCAGGCACAGTGGCTCACACCTGTAATCCCAGTTACTTGGGAGGCTGAGGCATGACAATTGCTTGAACCTGGGAGATGGAGGTTGCAGTGAGCCAAGATTGCACCACTGCACTCCAGCCTAGGTGACAGAGTGAGACTCCGACTCCAGGGGAAAAAAAAAAAAAAAAGTTAGAATGGCGATCATTAAAAAGTCAGGAAACAACAGGTGCTGGAGAGGATGTGGAGAAATAGAAACACTTTTACACTGTTGGGATGGTAAACTAGTTCAACCATTGTGGAAGACAGTGTTGCGATTCCTCAAGGTTCTACATCTAGAGCTAGAAATACCATTTGACCCAGCTATCCCATTACTGGGTATATACCCAAAGGATTATAAATCATGCTACTATAAAGACACATGCACGTGTATGTTTATTGCGGCACTATTCACAATAGCAAAGACTTGGAGCCAACCCAAATGTCCATCAAAGATAGACTGGATTAAGAAAATGTGGCAAATGTACACCATGGAATACTACGCAGCCACAAAAAAGGATAAGTTCAAGTCCTTTGTAGGGACATGGATGAAGCTGGAAACCATCATACTGAGCAAATTATTGCAAGGACAGAAAACCAAACACCACATGTTCTCACTCACAGGTGGGAACTGAACAATGAGAACACTTGGACACAGGACGGGGAACATCACACACCCGGGCCTGTAGTGGGGTGGGGGGAAGGAGGAGGGATAGCATTAGGAGATATACCTAATGTAAATGATGAGTTAATGGGTGCAGCACACCAACATGGCACATGTATACATATGTAACAAACCTGCACATTGTGCACATGTACCCTAGAACTTATAATTTAAAAAAAAAAAAAAAAAAAAAAAGGCCGGGTGCAGTCACTCATGCCTGTAATCCTAGCACTTTGGGAGGTGGAGGTGGGTGGATCCCCTGAGCTCAGGAGTTCAAGACTAGCCTGGGCAACGCGGTGAAACCCCATCTCTACTAAAAATACAAAAAATTAGCCAAGTGTGGAGGTGCACACCTGTAGCCCCAGCTACTCGCCAGGCTGAGGCAGGAGAATCGCTTGAACCCAGGAGGCTGAGGTTTCAGTGAGCCAAGATTGTGCCATTGCATTCCAGCCAGGGTGACAGAGCAAGACTCTGTCTCATTAAAACACACACACACACACACACACACACACACACTCTCTAACCGGGTGTGGTGGTTCATGCCTATAATCCCAGCACTTTCAGAGGCCCAGGTAGAAGGACCACTTGAGTCCAGGAGTCGAAGACCAGCCTGAGCAATACAGTAAGACCCCGTCTCTATAAAAAAATGTAAAAAATTAGCCAGATGTGGTAGCACATGCCTGTAGTCCCAGCTACTCAGGAGGCTGAGGTGAGAGGATCACTTGAGCCCAGGAGTTTGAAGCTGCAGTGAGCTATGATCACACCACTACACTTCACCTGTCTCAAAAAATAAATATTTTTTTCCTTTCTCTATATCCTTATTCTAAAAGCTTTTTTCTCTTTTTAAAATTATATATATTTTTCAAGCTTTTTTGTTAGAAACTAAGACACAAGCCAGGCCCGGTGGCTCATGCCTATAATCCCAGCACTTTGGGAGGCTGAGGCAGGCAGATCACTTGAGGTCAGGAGCTCGAGACCAGCCTGGCCAACAATGGCAAACCCCGTCTCTACTAAAAATACAAAAATTAGCCAGGTGTGGTGGCGGGCAACTGTAATCCCAGCTACTTGGGAGGCTGAGGCATAACAATCATTCGAGCCCGGGGGGCAGAGGTTACAGTGAGCAGAGATTGTGCCACTATACTCTAGCCTGGGTGACAGCGAGACTCTTTTGCCTGAGCTTATACAGCTAATAATTACTATAAATCAGGATTCACACCCTGTCTCCAAAGTCCACATTTTTTCATTACTTACACAAATCAATTGAAAACTGGATATAAATACCTAGTCATAAATATTCACAAGCTCGAAACACTTGAGATACCACCTGATCCAACTCCTTTATTTTGTATATAGGGAACTCAAAAAGACTAATCTATTCACCCTAAATACACTGTTATTTTCTAAGATAGCAGTTCTCAAACTTTTTGGTCTCATGACACTTTACTCTTTGTTTGTTTGTTTGTTTGTTTGTTTGAGACAGAGAATCGCTCTGTCGCAGGCTGGAGTGCAGTGGTGCAATCTCTGCTCACTGCAACCTCTACCTCGCGGGTTCAAGCGATTCTTCTGCTTCACCCTCCCAAGTAGCTGGGACTACAGGCATTTGCCACCATGCCCAGCTTATTTTTGTATTTTTAGTAAAGACAATGTTTCACCATGTTGGCCAGGATGATCTCAATCTCTTGGCCTCGTGATCCACCTACCTCAGCCTCTTACAGTGCTGGGATTACAGGTGTGAGCCACCAAGCCGGGCAACACTTTACATTCTTAAAAAGTATTAAGGCCCCCAAAGACCCTTTATCTATGTGGATTATATTTACTACTGCTTATTACATTAGAAATTAAAACTGAGACCTTTTAGAAATATTAACCCATTTAAAAATAATAAACTCAATATATAATATAAATAACATTTTCTGAAATGGTTATTTTTCAAAACCAAACAATAACGAGAAGAGTGTTATTACTTCATATTTTTGTGAATCTCTTTAAAGTTTGGCTTCATAGAAGACAACTGCATTCTCATATTTGCTTTTGCATTCAATGTGTTGCATATATTGGTTTGGCTAAAGTATATAAAGAAAATCTACCCTCATATAGATTTGTAATAGGAAAGGAGAACTGCACAGACCCCATGAAAAGGTCTCATGGGCCCCAGTTCTTTTTTTTTTTTTGAGACAGAGTCTCTGTCACCCAGGCTGGAGTACAATGATATAATCTTGGCTCAATGCAATGTCTGCCTCCCGGGTTCAGGCTTCTCCTGCCTCAGTGTCCCAAGTACCTGGGATTACAGGCACGCACCACCATGCCCAGCTAATTTTTGTATTTTTAGCAGAGATGGGGTTTCACCATGTTGGCCAGGCTGGTCCCGAACTCCCGACCTCAAGTGATCCAGCCGCCTCAGCCTGTGATTACATGCATGTGCCATCGCGCCTGGCTGCCCTCCCAAGGTCTTTAGGTTATACTTTTAACAATGATTGCTTTAAAGTTTATAATCCTCTAGCCATCTTTCCTAAAGACTTCAAGAAACTAAGGGGAATTGACATATATTTATTAGAAAATGTAAAAAATCTGCTTTATACTGGGCACTCCCCTAACCTAGAATCTCCCCTAGAAATTTTTGAAATCTACTCCAAATGTATATGAGGCACAAATTCAACCCTATTTTTCTTATAATCTTTTGTAAACGGCAACACTGTATGAGAAAAAAAATCAGTCTAGATTGCACCAGCCTACTGCAATAGAAATGAGAATATCTGGGCATCGGCACAAACTAAAGTTACAGAAAGGATGGCAGACAGTTCCTGTTAATGAGCCAAATAGTAAATATTTTAGACTTTAGGGACCATGTCATTGATGTAACATGTATGATCATCCTTATAGTGTGAAAGTAGTCATATACAATATATAAAGGAATGGTAGTGGATACGTTCTAGTACAATTATATTTAGATCTGACCCTTAGGCCATGGCTAGCTGAATTCTATTTTAGACAAAACAGATCAACCTCAAAAAATAGTGACTAAAACGAAGCCATTGTATAAAATCAGATCTCTTTTCTTACTTACAAATGGATTTTACTCCTTGTAAACCCTTGCAGTAGAAGCATACTTTCTTCTCAATGAGGAAAGAGGAGGCAGAATGAATAATTTGTAGTAACTTTCAATAATTAAAAGCAATTCAAATACCTAGAAACATGTAATTAGGAAAGGGCAATATTTTTATTTTTTCAGATGGAGTCTCACTCTGTCACCAGGCTGGAGTACAATGGCTCTATCTCTGCTCACTGCCACCTCTGCCTCCCAGGTTCAAGCGATTCTCCTGCCTCAGCCTCCCAAGTAGCTGGGATTACAGGAGCATGCCACCATGCCCAGCTAATTTTTGTATTTTTAGTAGAGATGGGGTTTCACCATGTTGGCCAGGCTAGTCTCCAACTTTTGACCTCAGGTGATCCACCCACCTTGGCCTCCCAAAGTGCTGGCATTACAGGCATGAGCTACCATGCCCGGCCGGAAATGGCAATATATTCTACAGAATGACAAAATATTTTAGAATAACTTTGATAGTCAGTAAAATGAAACACTTAAAGATATACAAAAATTATCATTCTTGGTATTTATTCCTTCCAGTCAATTTTTATTAGATAGCTATATAATTATACTATATTCCTTCTGAGTAATGAGAGGTCTTAAGATTCAAAAAACATACACCGTACATGAAACTAATAAATTTTAATGCATTAATTACTTGAAATGTAACTTTTCCTTAGAAGGTACAAACATAAAACTCCAAAAATAATTAGATAATCCACATATTGGCAGAAGATATTCATAAACAACATAACTAGCAAAGGATTAAGAATGAAACTATATAAAGAACTCCCACAAAACAACAAGAAAACGCAGATCAAGATTATGGTGATGCAGCATTTTAAATTCATCCAAGTGACAAAGTTTTAAACTCCAGCCATACCACGTGATTAGCTGATGTGAAACAATGAGAACCTAAACACTGTTGGTGAGATGTAAACTGATTCACTACTTTAGAATACTGTATTGTATTGGAATACAATACTTTGGAAAAGAATTTGCATTATCTTGTAAAGTTCAACATTTTCACCTTACAAGTCAGCAATTCTACTTCTAGGAATATATGCAGAAAATTCTTGAACAAGCACAAAATGTATACGAAAATGCTCATTAGTTGGTAAATAGTCATGTCATGCAATACATTACAACTGAGAAAATGAACAAAACTACATGGGTCAATGTGGATGAATCTCAAACAACAATAAGCACAAACAGTAATTAACAAAAAAATGCATTCAGTATGTTGCATTTACCTTAAGTACAAACATAAAAAATAAAACTATTGTTTAGAGTTATATACACATAGTAAAGGTATAGAAAAGATAAAAGACAACACTAAATAAAAGCTAGTGGTGTTGGGGGCCAGGCAAAGAAGAGGAGACAAAGAAATTGTAGAGGGGTGATCCAATTTCATAAACAGTGATCCTTTTTGTATGCTTAGAATATTTCAAAAAAAAAAAAAAATGTAAGCTATACATAAATAACTAAACTTACTTTGGCTTAATTAAAAAAAACAAGACTACATGCTTCCTAACCCATTTTTTAGCTACCTGCAAGATGAGCGAAGGGCAAACACCAGCCAGACCTTTTCTGTTTACTCAACCACCTTACATTGCTAAAACAACTGCTTATCTTTGAATATAGTGCGCCACCTTGTGTTCAAAAGCTTTTAACTAGTATAAAATTCTGAGACCCATGTTTGCAAACATGGCTTCTTCGAAAAAAATATTAGGTTGGTGCAAAAGTAATTGCAGTTTTTGCCGCAACTACTTTTTCACCATCCTAATATAAATTCCTTTATGCTGTGGCAATAGATTTACCATTATAAAGACAAGTACATGTAAAAACAACATTAGAAAAAATTATTTTGATTCTAAAGAAATTAGAAATGCTTTATATTTATTTCTATTGATAATCTTTTTGAGCTCCCATTTTGCTGTACTTTCAGAAGAAAACTTGCCTTTTTTCCTTGATTTTAAGTATCCACATTTTTAAATGACTAAAATTCAAAAATTATAGATATTTTAAAAGGTACAATATGCTTTCATAAAGAAACTTACCTTTGAATGAGTGATTGATAAAGTGTCTACCCATACACGCCAGCCACCCCACTCATATTTGACTGCATGGTAAAGCAGGATTCTGAATATGGCATATACCATTTCTGTTATCTTTTGCTCATCCGAATTCTTAGGATTAAAATAGCAGAGAGATAGCATCCATTCTTGCCACACAGAGCATTGTAGCAAGCTCCTGAAAATTATAAAAGGGTACTAAATTATTGAAGAAAAAAAATTATCTGAAAGAAATCTAAAGGTTTAAAACAAAATAACCCTGCTCCTCCCTTCTTCCCCCAAAAAAGAAACACATTTAGTTATACATTAAGAACAATTCAACAATGTGAAACTAAAAATTCTAACTTAACTATGTGGTGCATTATTTACATACTCTTAATGAAAAAAATAGAAAAATCATTTCACAATATTTTTAAAGCAATTTTTCTAAGATAAAATGGGCTTATACAAAAGTATATCTGAATACTGCAAATAAATGCTTTCTGATTCAGCTTACCTCCTGTTTTCTCTACTGTTATTAAAAAGTTTAATCATGTCAGAAAGAAAGGCTCTGCGAACCTCCATGCTCTCTGGGCACTGGGGAGAATTTCGAAGTAGGGTCGCAATTACTTTCAGTATCTCTGTAAGACAGTTTATAAATAAGTAAAAACCAAACTCAACAAAAAACTCATCATAGAAGGTCATCAATCTATTGCAATTTCTTTAGTTTCCCTAACACAAATGTCCACCAAAAACATCCTCTTCTATTATTAAAAAAATCACCTATGGTAAGAAATGACAATACATTCATTAGAAAGCATTTATAAATACGAGAGGAAACTTCTTTCATGATTCAAATGTGCAAAAATAAAGCTGAATTGTAAAAGGTTAAAATAAAACAAGTTAAATTATAAATGAATTAAATGTCAGTGAAACTGCTTACTCTCTCTGAGATATACCAAATAGTAAAGTTGATCTTAAAAACAAAGAGGCTGGGCTAGGTGGTCCAGGCCTGTAATTCCAACACCTTGGGAAGCTGAGGTGGGTGGATCACTTGAGGTCAGGAGTTCGAGAGCAGCCTGGCCAATATGGCAAAATCCCATCTCTACTAAAAACATAAAAATCAGCTAGGTATGGTGGCGCGTGCCTGTAATCCCAGCTACTCAGGAGGCTGAGACAGGAGAATTGCTTGAACCCAGGAGATGGAGGCTGCAGTGAGTCAAGATCATGCCACTGCACCCTAGCCTGAGCGACAGAGCGAGACTCTGTCTCAAAACAAAACAAAACAAAAAAGAAAATAAAAAACACTATAATCAAAATCTCAGAAAAAGATAATAAATTCTTAAGATTCCTCATCATAATTTATGTTATGCACACATAGTCTTTCATTTACCACAGTGAATTTTTTTTTTTTTTGAGATGGAGTCTCTGTCACTTGGAGTACAGTGGCATGATCTTGGCTCACCGCAACCTCTACCCCCCAGGTTCAAGCAACTCTCCTGCCTCAGCCTCCCGAGTAGCTGGGATTACAGACGCCTGCCACCACGTCTGGCTAATTTTTGTATTTTTAGTAGAGACAGGGTTTCACCATCTTGGCCAGGCTGGTCTTGAACTCCTGACCTCATGATCCACCCGCCTCGGCCTCCCAAAGTGCTGGGATTATAGGTGTGAGCAACCAAGCCCGGCCTACCATAGTGAATTTTTAAAGTTGTGACAATTTTCTTTCATAATCTTAAAAGTAAAATTAGACACAAAAAAACTCAAAGGAAATTAAAACCTATTCAACATCCCATCTCCCCAGGAAATGCAAAGTAAACTACTATTGTAATGGTCTTAGCAAAAAGCTATTTAAATCTCCAGAATTTAGCTTAAATTAGGCCAGGCACAGTGGCTCACGCCTGTAATCCCAGCACTTTGGGAGGCTGAGGCAGTTGGGTCACCTGAGGTCAAGAGTTCAAGACCACCCTGGCCAACATGAAGAAATTCCGTCTCCGCAAAAAATTTGAAAATTAACCAGACCTGGTAGCAGGCACCTGTAATCCCAACTACCAGGGAGGCTGAGGCAGGAGAATCGCTTGAACCAGGAGGCAGAGGTTACAGTGGCTGAGATCCTGCCACTGTACTCTAGCCTGGGCGGCAGAGCAAGACAAGACTAGGTCTCTAAATAAATAAATAATCTCCAGAACTTAGCTTAAATTTAAAAAAAAAAAAAAAAAAAACTTTTAAAAATATGCACATAGACCAGGTGCGGTGGCTCATGCCTGTAATACCAGCACTTTGGGAGGCTGAGGTGGGAAGACTGCTCGAGCCCAGGAGTTTTAGACCAGCCTGGGCAGCATAGGTAAAATAATGACATCATGTATCTCTGAAAGCTGAGGAAAATTAAACTTCAAAGCCATGTACTTTGAAAATTAGCACTGGAGTACCAAACACACAAACACACCTAACCACATAAAATGTAATTAAATTTCGAAACCCTACAAACTAATAATTTTAATAACATGATCTTAAAAAGCAAGATGAAAAAGGTATACTTTATACAAGTGCTTAAGAATTCTAAGTATCAAAAGAAAAGACTGCTTAACAAGACTATCTTCATAAACAATAAAGAAGACATATTTTTGTATTCCAAATTTGGTATTTTTATATTCACAGTAATTTAAGATAAAACTACCTACATGGTCCATGTAATTCTGCCTGACATCACTAAACAGCACAATCAAAATTTTGCTGAAAGTCTGAACATATATTAAATCAAGACCTTAAGCAAACAATTCTTCAAAACCTTTATATAATAATTTCCGGCCGGGAGCGGTGGCTCAAGCCTGTAATCCCGGCACTTTGGGAGGCCAAGATGGGTGGATCACGAGGTCAGGAGATCGAGATCATCCTGGCTAACACGGTGAAACCCCGTCTCTACTAAAAAATACAAAAAACTAGCCGGGCGAGGTGGCAGGCGCCTGTAGTCCCAGCTACTCGGGAGGCTGAGGCAGGAGAATGGCATAAACCCAGGAGGCGGAGCTTGCAGTGAGCTGAGATCCGGCCACTGCACTTCAGCTTGGGCGACAGAGTGAGACTCCATCTCAAAAAAAAAAGAATTTCCACATGAGGTTGATTCGAAGGAATATTACAACATAAAACACAAACAAAACTAGTATCATCACACTTAATGAAATACTCATCTAACAGTCTGTTTCAACAACATCGATTTTAGGTTGTTCACAGTGACTTTCTTTTAAGTAGCAAAAGGTAGTTTTTGTTCAAGTATATAAAATACATACGAGGGTTTTGTATCTTTACTGAAGAATCAGGATCTGGATGCTGTTTATGTATCACCTGAGTACCAATCTGTTCTATAAGAATCTACAGAAGTAAAACAATGGATTACATTAGCAAATCACTGGATTAGCATCACTATTAATGAGCTTTAAGTACAACACTAATCGAAATATAGTATATTTTTAGTCCAATATTGTCATGTTAAGTATTATACTTCTAAAATAACTACAGCATTATTACTCTATGTTTTCTTAATTATAAAATGAGACATCAAATAGTTAATACAATGAAGGGAATATTTAAACAGAAATAACAATACTGTTTAAAAATTCACACATTAATAATAGATTTATAAAAATGCAGCCACATCTCCTTTATATCATTTCATAGCTGTACATTACAAACTTAAATGATCTGGCCAGCATGGTGGCTCATGCCTATAATCCCAGCCCTTTGGGAGGCTGAGGTGGGTGGATCGCCTGAGGTCAGGAGTTCACGACCAGCCTGGCCAACATAGCGAAACCCTGTCTCTACTAAAAATACAAAAATTAGCTGGGTGTGGTAGCGCACACCTGTAATCCCAGCTACTGGGGAGGCTGAGACAGGAGAATCACTTGAACCCAGGAAGTGGAGGTTGCAGTGAGCTGAGACTATACCACTGCATTCCAGCCTGGGTGACAGGGTGAGACTCTGTCTCAAAAAATAAAATAAAAGTAAATGATCTTATTTACCTATACAATGTTAAGAGGCATTTTTATAATAAGAAATTTAGAGGAGTAAATCCTAAGTACATTCCTACCTCAAACAGGACATTATATGTGGTCATTGTGATTAAATTTGTCTGAAGCATGAGCCTTTCAGCTAGCAATGAAAACAATCCATGTCCAAGCATGACTTCAACTTTCCTCCTGCAATTACACAAAAAGAAATCATCAAATGTAGAGCTTTTCTGTGCTCTACTTAATATGCATGCTGGATGAAGGAAACACAAAATACTTTTTCACACTACAAACAATTCCCAACTCCATTACTCTCCCAACTATCTTCAATCTAGAACTTCTAAAGCCACAGAACCTTTAAGTAGAGAAATGCTAACCACTATATAAGCATAACTAGTTTAAAAAAAAAAAAAAAAGACAAGTTGCCTATGCAACAGCACAGCAAAAACCTCCTCCCCCAAAATCTTCAGAGCAGTTATTTATTTAATGAAGTTGCTACAGTCTACCAGCACTAACTTAGTCTCTCCTGGGGACGATCATCTAAAGCTCATCTAAAGCACAGTAAGTACCTAAGTAGAAAAACAATTTGGAGAAAAAGTAGAAGAAATGTTATATAATTTTAAAAAATAAATACTATGAAAACATACATAAAAAATTAACTTTCCAAGCATAAATTCAGAAACTAAAGGATCAAAAACTTTAATTTTACCCTTGGGGTCAGCAAAGTTTTTCTGCAAATGGCTAGGGGGTAAATATTTTAGAATTTGTGGACCAGGTGATTTCTGTCACAATTCAACACTGTCCTTGTATCATGAAAGCAGCCACAGATGATACACAAATAAATTATTGTGGCTGTTTTCCAATAAAACCGTATTTTTACAGGTGGCTAGCTGGATTCCTAAACACTGCAGTTTACCAACACTTGTTCTAAACCAAAAAATTTTCTTTTTAAAATAAACTACTTCTGGTACAGAGAACAAAAGGTAGAACATGAATATCTGCATTCAGCTAAGAAAATAAGCATGGAAGTTTCAGTTCTGAGTTACGCATATATGAGAACACACTATGTCACAAACATCCAGGTTACTGTATTACTTTATAATAAAGATAAAGCAAAAATGGTGTGAGTCACCTGAAATCAAGTCTCCATAGCTCCTTGAATGCAAGTTGTCCAAACTAATTCTCATAATTCACATTAAATATATGGATAATTTAAATAATTTTATGTATAAAAAAACTATTCCTGTTCAACTTAGTTTTTAAAATATGTACTACTGTTTACATTCATACAGCAATTTATGAATAAAAATACAAGAAAAACTAGAGGACTATAGAACAAAATTGCTACTGCAAAGATTTATAAAATAAATAAGTAGAATATAAGAGTCCATCTTAGATTTCAGGCATACTTACTTTGGGGCCAGATGTTTTAAAAAATAACCCATTGCCTTAAGAGCTTGTACCCTGATTCCTTCGCTTTTCGATGCCAGAAGCTTGTAGATAACACTGAATGAATAAGATTAAAAACAAACTATTTTCAGTATAATTTTTAAAAGGAAAGTCTTAAAATATATACTTTTCTTATTATTATAAACCTATTTCAAATAATATGGAGGGAAATTTAATACACATTTCTGGTATTTAAAAACCTGTCTATCTCAGGCTAGAGTTCCTTTCAATGAAAACTAAGAAATGAGAAGAAATTGGAATATAAGGTGGCCTTTCCATGCACACACTTATATGTAACGTGTGCATCAAGCTAGCTTTGAGACAGTTTTTTCCGTCTGCTACAGGCTTATGTCCTTTGAAGGTTACCAACTGGTTATTTTAAGTCAGTAGAAAGAAAGCATTCTCTAATGGTAGCACATATTTAAATTTCTAAATAATTGTCACCATGAAAAACAAGACAGCAGGCTAATAATAAATGATAATCAGAAATAATTACAAAAGTAAAAAGATTTAAAACCAAAGGACGCTAAAAATAAATTTCCCATTCAATTCTCAAAAATTATACAGTAATTTAATATAATTTTTAAAGATCTATGTGGAGGCCGGACGCAGTGGCTCATATCTGTAATCCCAGTGTTTTGGGAGGCCGAGGCAGGCAGATCACCTGAAGTCAGGAGTTCGAGACCAGCCTAGCCAACACAGCGAAACCCCATCTCTACTAAAAATACAAAAATTAGCTGGGCATGGTGGCATGCGCCTGTAATCCAGCTTCTCGGGAGGCTGAGGCAGGGGAATCACTTGAACCTGGGAGGTGGAGGTGGGAGTGAGCCGAGATCACGCCACTGCACTCCAGCTTGGGCAACAGAGTGAGACTCTGTCTCAAAAAAAAAAAAAAAAAAGATCTATGAGGGCCTTCTGATTTTAGTATAAGCAAAGTATAATGAAACTGAAATTCAACTGATTCATTACAGCATTCCCTTCTTCATAAACATTTAGAACAAGAACAGTAATTAGAAACTCTTAGAATTACTTTTAAAAATTAAGGATATCAGTATCCTCCTAGATCAAAATTTTGGTGTTTAGTAAGTCAGAAAACATTCTGAACAAAAAGGAAATATCTTCCACCTCTAGTGATCAATAGAAAAGCAGGTATATAAAAAGAAGTTTGATTCCTTTTCAAATATGAACTAAAGGCATTCAAGTCCATATCACATTGTAACTGCATAATTTTAATTCAAATCTTAGTACAAAAACTTAACAGTCAATCATTGGGAAAATACTAATATGTTTTACGTTTCTTTTCCTCAAGGATTTAAATTCAGCCAAATAAAAATTAAACCTTTTAAAAGAAATATTAATATAAGCATGATACTAGTTTAAAATCACAATAGTTTTTTGAGGTTTTTTCCCCAAAGATGGCAGATTTGAGGGTTTTAGCATTTCTCAGCCACTTGGAAATATCAAGATAGTACATGAAAATCAACTGTGAGCTTTAATTCAGGAAGGAAAGCAGGACTCCACCAGAATCATGAAGGGCACCCTAGATCCCGAGAGCCCTTTGTTTCTCCCGAGACCTGGAGCTAACTGGGAAAGAGGTAGGGAGATACTGTGAGGGAAGGACACCAGGAAAAGTTGCAGGGACCAACAGCAGGACACCATTTTGAATTCAAGCACTTACAATTCAACCTGGAAATCTGGCAGTGTGTCTGTGCAGGCATGCCAGAAATTAGAGTCCCCGTTTTGGAGCCAGAAATGTGAAAACTGCCTCAGCAGTAGGTGTTATAATTGTACTCTACCCCGTTGCAGGCCTAGGGTGGGAGGAAAGCTGCTATAGCTGCAATATCTCCTGGACAACAAGACTTGGCAGGCAGAGGCAGCTTGGTGACCTGGAACCTGTCTGCATGTGTCATTGCTGGGTGCTCCAGCCTGCTACCCTGACACTGTGGTGCAGCAGGGCCCTCTCTGCTCCACTCTCAGGCAGAAACCCAGGCATTCAAGCCACCCCACCCTTCATAGACACAGATCATGGCACTGGACCCTCTTTGGTCCATGCCCAGGCTAATCTCCAGGCAACTGAAGCACCCGCTCCCATGGACTAGCAACCTGAGCCCTATTCCACGCGGTGCAGCAGGATGCACAGGCAGATCTCCAGGCATTCAATGCACTTGCTTGCCCAGATTGGCAGCCTGAGCCACCCCACTCTTCCTTTGCAGAGATCCAGGTTTAGAGAAGTCTTCTATGCTTCACGCCCAGGGAGATCTCCAGGCATTCAGAGCAGCTGCTTGGCCAGCCCAGCAGTCTTAGTCATCCAACCCTCTGTGCAAAGATCTTGGTGCAAGCGGTGGCCCTATCTGTCCACAGCCAGGCAGATTTCCAGGCATTCAGACAACTCACTCACCTGGAACAGCACACTCTGCATCATTCCTATCTATGCAGAGATCCTGGTACAGGGGGCCCTCTCTGTTTCACACCCAGGCCTGTCTCCAGGGATTTAGGGTAACTGCTTGCCTGGTTCAGTACCCTGAGGTGTCCCACCATTCCAGTGCAGAAATCCTGGTGCAGGAGACCCTCTCCATTTCACAGCCAGCAGATCTTCAGGAATCTGGAAAACCCACTTTCCTGGATTAGGAGTATAGGCCACCCCCATTCCCATGCAGAGAACTTGGGGCTGAGGTTTCCCATCACTATGCCTAGGCACTCCTCTGGGTACTTAGGGGCTGCCCACTGAATTCTCCCTCAGCACTGATGCCTGCCATAGAGAGACCTAGTAGGACCTGCCCAGTCTGCCCATTTTGTGCCCTCCTCCAGAGCAGAGGAGGGAGCTCAGACCACCGTGCACTCCACACATCAACCTATTGCCTGAGGCAACAGAGAGCTTCTCCCACTAAACACAGGTCAAGTATATACCCAGTCACATTGGCCAAAGCCCACTCTCACTCATAACTGCCATCCAATGGCTTGTAGGTTGAACTGCACAGACCAATATAAAACCTGCTGACAGAAGTGTATAAAGCTATAGAAGCAAAGCCAAAAGGCCCTACCCAGCATTCTCTATAGCCACAGCACCCATGGAGACAGGGAAAGGGAAAGAAGACAAAATAACAATAATAACATTATAGAGAAAGGAAAAAATACCTTAAAAGCATGAAAATTATTACAAAAGTTAGAAGTGTCAGCATCTCCAAAGGAGAAGGAACCAGCACAAAGCTTCGGACACCATGAAAAATCTGAGTGTGGTGACACCGTCAAAGGATCACACTGGCTCTCCAACCATGGACCATAACCAAACTGGAAACTCAGAAGAATTGACAAATAAAGAATTCAAAGCATGGACTGCAAGGAAGCTCAATGATATCCAAGACAATGTTGAAAATTAGAAGAAACTTCTAAAGCAATCCAGGAAATGAATGGGATTAAATATCTTAAAAAGAAATCAATCAGAGATAGTGGAATTGAAAAACTCACTTAAGAAATTACAAAATAAAACTGAATGTTTTATCAGCAGACTGGACAAACTAAAAGAAAGAATTTCAAAGCTTGAAGACTGATCTTTCAAATTTACCCAAACAAAAATTTTTTAAAAAGGTTGAAAAATGAAAAAAAGTCTTCAAGAAATATCAGACTACATAAAGCAGCCAAACCTACAAATTACTGGCATTACTGAGAGAGATGGATAAAAAGAAAACAACCTGAAAAACATATATGAGGAAATAATTCAAGAAAACTAACCTAATTTTGCTAGAGATATAGGCATCCAAATACAAGAAATCTAGAGAACATCGCAAGATACCATACAAAATGAACATTGCCACAGCATTTAGTCACCAGACTGTCCAAGACCAACACTAAAGAAAAAATCTTAAAGGTAGCTAGAGAAAAAGGTCAGATCACATACAAACAGAACCCCATCAGCCTAACAGCCGACTTCTCGGCAGAAACCACACAAGCCAGGAGAGATTGGGGGCTTATTTTCAGTATTCTTAAAAGAAAAAAAAATTAGCCAAGAAATTTCATATCTACCCAAACGAAGCTTAATAAGCAAAAGAGAAATAAATGTTTTTCAGACAAGTAAGCATCAACGGAATTTGTTGCCTATAGACCAACCTCACAAGAGATCCTTAAGATAGTTCTAAACATGGAAATGAAAGAATACTTACTACCACAAATATGCATGTACACAGCTTGCAAACCTTATAAAACAACCACACAAAAGAAACTACAAAGCAACCAGCTAACAACTTCATGATAGGATCAAAAACTCACATATGAATATTAATTATGAGTGTAAATGGTCTAAATGCCCCACTCAAAAGGTACAGAATGGCATGTTGGATAAAAAAACAAAACTCATCCATCTATTGTCTTTAAGAGAGCTATTTCACATATAACACTACTCATAGGCTCATAGTACAGGGTTGGGGAAAGATCTATCACACAAAGAGAACACAGAAAAAGAGCAGGTGTCACTATTCTTGTATCAGATAAAACAAACGATAAACGATCAAGAGTTAAAAAGGGCAAAAAATTGCATTGCATAATGAAAAATAGTTCAATTCAACAAGAAAACTTAACTATCTTAAATATATATGCATCCAATAGTAGAGCAATCAGATACATAAAACAACTACTACTAGACCTAGGAACAGTCTTAGACAGTCACACAATAATAGTGAGGGATTTCAACACCCCACTGACAGGCATTAGACATGTCATGGAGGCAGAAAACTAACAAATTCTGGACATAAATTCAGCACTTGACTAATTGGACCTAATAGACATCTACGGGATACTCCACCCATCAACCACCACAGAATACACATTCTTCTCATATGCACATGAAACATACTCCAAGATCAATCACATGCTTCACCATAAAGAAGGTCTCAATAAATTCAAAAAATTGAAATCATGCCAACCATATTCTCAGACGACAGTGGAATAAGAATAGAAATCAATAACAAGATGATCTCTCAAAATCATACAATTACATGGAAGTTGAACAACTTGCTCCTGAATGACTTTTGGCTAAACTATGAAAGTAAGGCAGAAATTTAAAAATTTTTTGAAATAAATGAAAACAAAGACACAACATAGCAAAATCTCTAGGATACAGCCAAACCAGTGTTAAGAAGAAACTTTAGGCCAGGCGCAGTGGCTCATGCCTGCAATCTGAACACTTTGGGAGGTCAAGGTGGGTAGATCACTTGAGAGCAGGAGTTCTGGACCGCCTGGCCAACATGGTGAAACTCTGTCTCTACGAAAAATACAAAAAAAATTAGCCAGGCATGGTAGTGGGTGCCTGTAATCCCGGCTACTCAGGAGGCTGAGGCAGGAGAGTCACTTGAACCCTGGAGGCGGAGGTTGTAGTGAGCTGAGATTGAGCCACTGCACTCCAGCCTGAGCGACAGAGCAGGACTGTCTCCAAAAAAAAAAAGGAAATTTTATACCACATAGCACTAATGCCCTAACTCAAAAAGCTAGAAAGATCTAAAATTAACAATCTGACATCACACCTAGAGGAACCAGAAAAACACAAAATAAACCCCAAATCTACCAGAAGAAAAAAATAATAATGAAAATCAGAGCAGACCTAAACAAAACTGAGACAAAAATCCATACAAAGAACCAACAAAACAAAAGCTGATTATTTGAATAGATAAAGAAGACTGATAGACCACTAGCTAGATTTTTTTAAAAATCCACATAAGCACAATCAGAAATGACAAAGTTGATGACACAACCAATCCCACAGAAAGACAAAAGATCCTCAGAGACAATTATGAATACCTCTAAGCACACAAACTAGAAAATCTATAGGATATGGATAAATTCCTAGAAACACAAAATCAGGAAGAAGTTAAAACCCTGAACAGACCAGGATTGAGCTCCGAAACTGTATACCTGCTAAAATTTGGCAGTGAATTTTTCTGGTCCAGAATTTTTTTTTTTTTTTTTTGGTTACCTACCAACCAAAAAAATCCCAGACAAGATAAATTCACTGCCAAATTCTAGCAGATATACAAAGAAGAGCTGGTAGCAATCCTACTAAAAATATTCAAAAAAAAATTGAGTACAAGGAACTCCTCCCTAACTCATTTTACAAAGCCAGCATCACCCTGATACCAAAACCCAGCAAAGACACAACGAAAAAGAAAACTACAGGCCAATATCCCTGATGAACATAGCTGCAAAAGTCCCCAACAAAATACTAGCAAACCAAATCCAGCAACACATCAAAAAGTTAATTCACCATGAATTAACTTTTTAATTACTAGGAATGAAGTAAGCTTCATTTCTGGTATGCAAGGTTGGTTCAACATACACAAATCAATAAATATGATTCAATACAAACAGAATTAAAAATAAAACCATATCTTTATCCCAATAGATGTGGAAAAAAACTTTCAATAAAATCCAGCATCTCTTCATCACAAAAATCCTCAAGAAACCAGGCATAGAAGGAACATACCTCAAAGTAATGAGAGCCATCTAAGGTAAACCCACAGCTAACATCATATTAAACAGACAAAAACATGAAGCATTCCCTTTGAGAACTTGAGCAAGAAAAGGGTGTCCACTCTTACCACTCCTATTCAACATAGCACTGGAAGTCCTTCCCAGAGCAACCAGGCAAGAAAAGAAAACAAAAGGCATCCAAATAGCACAAAAAAATTCAAACTCTCTCTCTTCATGATGATATAATTCTACAACTTGAAAACCCTAAAGACTCCCCCAAAAGGCTCCTGTGACTGATTAAATGACTTCAGTACAGTTTCGGGATACAAAATTGATACACAAAAATCAGTAGCATTTCCAAACAACAACAACAATCTTCAAGCTCATATCCAAATCAGGAAAGCAATTCCTTTTACAATATCCATGCTCAAGGACTGGAAGAATCAATATTATTTAAATGGCCATACTGCCCAAAGCAATCCACAGATTCCATACTATTCCTATAAAACTATGAATGTGATTTTTCATAGAACTAGAAAAAAACTACACTAAAATACATACGGAACCAAAAAAAGAGCCCACATAGGCAAAGTAATCCTAAACAAAAAGAACAAAGCTGGAGGCATCACAATACCCAACTTCAAACTATACTATAAGGCTACAGTGACCAAAACAATATGGTACTGGTATAAAAACAGACACATATGCCAATGGAACAAAATAGAGAACCCAGAAACAAAGCCACATACCTACAGCCATCTGATCTTTGACAAAGTAGAGAAAAATAAGCAATGGGGAAAGGACTCCCTATTCAATAAATGGTGATGGAATAACTGGTTAGCCACATGCAGAAGAAAGAAACTGGACCCTTACCTTTCACCATACAAAAATTAACTCTGACACTTGTATCCTAACACTTTGGGAGGCCGAGGTGGATGGATTACGTGAGCCCAGAAATTTGAGACCAGCCTGGGCAACATGGTGAAACTCCATTTCTACAAGAAACGCAAAAATCATCCAGGCATGGTGGGACATGCCTGTAGTCCCAGCTACCTGGGAGGCCAAGGTAGGAAGATCGCTTGAGACGCAGAGGCAGAGGCTGCAGTGAGCTTTGGTCGTGCCACTGCACTCCAACCTGGGCAACAGAGCAAGATTCTGTCTAAAAAAAATGCTTTTAGCTCAAGAGGGATTAAAGGTTTAAATGTAAGCCATCGAATTAGAAGAATCCTAGAAGAAAACACCGTTCTGTACATTGGCCTTGGGAAAGAATTTATCACTAAGGCCTCAAGAGCAATTGCAATACAAACAAAAATTGACGAGTGGGACCCAATTAAACTAAGCACTTAGGTACAAAGAAACTGTCAACAGAGTAAACACACAATCTACAGAATGGGAAAATATTGACAAACTATGCATTCAACAAAGGTCTAATATCCAGAATCTATAAGGAACTTAAACAATTGTACAAGCTAAAAACAATCCCATTAAAAAATTGGGAACACCACAGACAGACACTTCTTAAAAGACGACATACAAGCGGGCAACAAACATATGAAAAAATGCTTAATTAACATCATTAATCATCAGTAAAATGCAAATCAAAACCACAATGAGATACCATCTCACACCAGTCAGAATAGCTATTACTAAAAAGTCAAAAAACATCTGATTCTGGCAAAGCTGCAGAGAAAAGGTTACACTTACACACTGTTGGTGGGAATGTAAGTTAGTTCAGCCTCTGTGGAAAGCAGCTTGGAGATTTCTGAAAAACCTTTGAACTACCATTCAACTCAGCAATTCTACTACTGGGTATATATCCAAAATAAAATAAATCATTCTACCAACAGACACATCACTCGTATATATATTACAGCACTAATCACAATAGCAAAGACATGAAATCAACCTAGGTTTCTACCAAAGGTAGATTGGATAGAGAAAATGTAATACACATACACCATGGAATACTACACAGCCATAAAAATAAACCAAAATCATGTCGTTTGCAGAAACATGGATACAGCTGGGGGTCATTATCCTAAGTGAATTAATGCAGGAACAAAAAGCCAAGTATCACATCTTCTCAGTTATAAGTAGGACCTAAATAATGGGTACTCATAGACATAAAAATGGCAATAATAGACAATGAGACTATAAGAAGAAGGAGGGAAGGAAGGGGGAAAGGTTGAAAAACTAACTTTTGGGTGCTGTACTCAGTACTTGGGTGACAGGATCAACCATACCTCAAACCTCAGCATTACACACTCTACCCATGTAACAAACCTGCTCCTGTAGCCCCTGAATCTAAGATAAAGGTGGAAATTATTAAAATAAATACATAATAAATAAAAATAAAAACCATAACACACTAAGATATTTTAACATATCAAAAAACTATGCTTGCTATAGCTTAACTCACAAATATCTGTGGTTAAAAATCACAATAGGGCTGGCCATGGTGGCTCACACCAGTATACCAGCACTTTGGGAGGCTGAGGTGGGCGGATCACCTGAGGTCAGGAGTTCGAGACCAGCCAGACCAACATGGCAAAACCCTGTCTCTACTAAAAATGCAAAATTAGTCAGGCTTGGTGGTACACGCCTATAATCCCAGCTACTCTGGAGGCTGAGGCAGGAGACTCGTTTGAACCCGGGAGACAGAAGTTGCAGTGAGCTGAGATCGCACCATTGCACTCCAGCCTGGGCAACAAGAGCAAAACTCTGTATCAAAGAAAAAAAAAACACACAAAAATTTCTTCAAAAGATAAACTCTAGATATTGTCTACATACTTTCAAATAATGTTTTATTAGGATTAATAACATGAGAAGATCAAAAGAACCTGAAATTATTCTATAACCCTAATAGTTATCCTACAAAAAACTTTTAAATTTTGAACACTTCTAACCAAAGCAGAATCAAAGTAGTTTTATCTGCTAAACATCAGCAGTAAATTTTGTAAAAGTTAAATAGGCCTATTTTGCTTTTTGATCATAGTTTTTTTCTTATTTAATGCACAAAAAAATACTTTACACATTAAAGGGAGGAAAAATCCTGTAGGGCTTCAATGAAATTTATATATTTATCTAATCATAAAACAATGTATAAATACATGTACACTTCTCTATTTGGAAATAAAGTATAAGGAAGAGAGCAAAAATAATTCATGAAAAACAATATTCAAATTTGGAAATATTTTCATGCAATCTATTTTACTATGGTTATATGTTTAAAGAAATAGATATGGACATTTTTGAACTGAAATATACTATGGCATGTACAGTATATTTTCAATGCAGAAAATACAATTCAGGCAACAGAAACACCCAAAAAGATAATCTGAATAGTAACATTATTTCAATCTGCTCACAGATATTAAAAATGTGATAACAGCTCATTAAACTAGACTCAAATATTAAAAATGTATAACAATTTAAGCAGGGCATATGATGAGACTGACACTGAGTCGGAAAACACAGTCACTTCTAAGGAAGGATAAGTCTTTCCAAGCTGTTGACCTAGTTCAATATCAGAGCTAATGTTTAAATGATTTCATGGTAGAGAAAAATTTATATTAAATAACTGAATGTGAAAATTTATGTCATTTGATGGAAATTAAATTGTCACTCAAATTTAGAAATGCTACTGATGTCTACGACACAGTTTGGCATGCCTATATTATCTGGCACCAGTAAAGACTATCCTCCCTCCAATTTTCTCCATTTGAGATTATCCTTATACCCCCATTTAACTTCCAGTTAACACGAAACCTTTACTAAATTCACCTCTGTTCTTTTCATGGTGGCCTTCAAAAATTATGGTGTTAGGCCAGGAGCAGTGGCTCACGCATATAATCCCAGCACTTTGGGAGGCCGAGGTGGGCAGATCACTTGAGGTCAGGAGATCGAGACCAGCCTGGGCAACATGGTGAAACCCTGTATCTACTAGAAATACAAAAATTAGCCAGGCATGGTGGTGGGCACCTGTAATACCAGCTACTCAGGAGGCTGAGGCAGGAGAATCACTTGAACCTGGGAGGTGGAGGTTGACGTGAGCCGGGATTGCACCACTGCAATCCAGCCTGGGCGACAAAGTGAGACGCTATCTCAAAAAACAAAAAAATTATGGTACTATATACTAAGTACCAAAGTAATCATAAACAGGTACTCAAATTTTGTATCAATGTCCAGTTTGAATTTTCTCTCTCTCCCCGACCTTCTACCATCTCTTTTTAAATCATCAAAACCAAAAATCCATAATTTAAAAAATGTAAATACTGAATTTTTGGACCCAAAGAATACCTTCAAAGAACTCCAATTAGATTGAAGGGAACTATCCACCATTCAAAAATTATTTTTAAACTACATAACTAATATAAACATTTAATAAATATTTCTACCCAGTTTTTTTTAAGTAACTGAACTGAATTTAAATGGAACTAAATCTTCACATTTCTGTATATTAATCCAAATTAGAAATTTTTTAATTCTTCACAGTAACAAATAAAAGACTGAGAAAGTAGCGAAAATTAAAATATACTATAAAAGCAAAATGGGGGAATAATGATGCCAACATGGAAGTCAGCATTTTCCCTCCATAAAAAAAGACAGGAATAAAAACAAAAAAAATTTTCACTGACAAGTATTTATTCTTGAGAAATTGCTAGAAATCCAGGTAAGAATATCAGGAGTCAGTGGCCTTGTTGATGAGACTACTCCTGTCATTACCACTCCAGTTTAGTTGGTAAGAACTGTAGTTTTACCTTTTGGGGTTGGCAGTAAAAAGTAGCACTGTTGCTTTCAGACAGGGCAAACCTATTCAGGGTAAGAAATGAAAACTGCAATTCTCCAGCTAAAAGTGGCAGACTTGGTTACAAATCAATGGGAGAAACCAGCAGCTTTGCTAGATCAGAGATGCAGTTACAATTCAGGGTGAACAGCAGACGCGTTAGATATTTAGTAGGCAGATATTTAAAAAGAGAGAACCATAGAAAGACTGAGATAAGTACTCCACACAGACCTAGCTGATTGAGAAAGTACCTATATCCAGGAGACACCTGGGTCACTAACTGAAAAAGGAAAGGCAAAAGAGACTAAGTAGCCACAACTTTGAATGCAATCCCTAAAAATACACAGATCAACACAGTGAACCGAAAGGCTGAAAGAATTTTATCAGAAACTGTAGCTAAATCATTGATTGAACTCTAAGATATATAGAAACATGGAAAACCCTAAGAGCGCTATGGAAAGAAAAAAGGAAAAAGTAAAAATACTGGACAGAGAAAAGTCAGAGCTGTATACCATGGAGAAAACACAATCTGCAAATTAAATGAGGCAAATTACTTAAAACAAAAACCAACAACCACAGAAAAACAAAAAAAGTCCAGAGTTGCCCAGTTTTCCACAAAAATTACTACATATGCAAAAAAAACAAAAAAGAGTATAACCCATAATCAGTAAAAGAGCAATAATCAAAAATAACTTGTACGGTCTAAATGTTAGATTCAGCAAATAGTTTTAAGGACTTGTAATAAATAATATTCAATAAATGAAAAAATAGTATGCTCAAATAATTGAATGAAAAAATAGTATGCTCAAATAATTGAATTATATTCAATAAATGAAAAAATAGTATGCTCAAATAATTGAATGAAACAGATTAACAATGAGTTCTCAATAAACTATAAAAAGACCAAATGGAAATTCTAGAGATTAAAAAGTATAATTTAAAAATCAAGGAATTCACTATAGGCATTCAATAGGAGACTCAGATGGCAAATGAAGAATCTGTGAATTCAAAGATAAATCAATATAAATTATACAGTCTAAAAAGTAGAGAAAAAATAGGAAAACAAATTATTCAACCTTTAGACACTGTAGGACAATACACTGTCCTAACATAGGTGTAACAAGAGTACCAAAGAAAAAAAAAAGGCACGGAAAAGAAACATCTGAAGAAATAGGAATAAAATCTTCCAAAATTTAATGAAGAAATATTTACTTACAGATTCAAACTCAATAAACCACCGAAGTGAAAGTAACAAAGTGAGTCACAACTAGGCCGGGCACAGTGGCTCATGCCTGTAATCCCGGCACTTTGGGAGGCCAAGGTGGGCGGATCATTTGAGGTCAGGCATTCGAGACAAGTCTGACCCACACAGTGAAACCCCATCTATACTAAAAATACAAAAATTAGCTGAGCACAGTGGTACACGCCTGTAGTCCCAGCTACCTGGGAGGCTGAGGCAGGAGAATCGCCTGAACCTGGGAGACGGAGGCTATAGTGAGCCAAGACCATGCCACTGAACTCCATCCTAGGCAACAGAGTGAGACTCAGTCTCAAAAAAAAAAAAAAAGTGAATCACAACTAAACAAACCACAGTTAAACTGCTGAAATCCAAAGACAATGAAAAAAACCTTAAAAGCATCAAGAGAAAAATGACTGATGACATACAGAGAAACAACAACGCAATTCATTGCTGTCATCTCATCAGAAACAATGGAGCCCACAAGTCAGTGAGATGACAGTCAAGTGCTAACAGAAAGAAAACTATAATTTAAATTTTTATATCCAGGATAAGTATCCTCTAAAAATGGAAGCAAATAAAAGTATTTCAAGATGAATAAAGACTGAGAAAATTCATTGCTAGCAGACATGTCTTATAAGAAATAATAAATAAAGCCCACCAAGATGAAAGAATATACTGTAAAACCACTAATAACAGATAACCTTTAAGAAAAAAACTAAAATCAACAGGGGAATTTTGATCCAACCAAACGAAGTCAGCCCAATAAAGCCTCTCTGTCCCAAATATTAATAAAATTTTAGGGAAAAAAACACAAAAATCAACTTCCCAAGTACTCTGAAGACTAAACAAAAGCAGGTGCATTGTGAAGGGTAGTTAAAACTTGGAGAATAACTCATATGGATACAAGAATCATTGTTTCCTTTCTCTCTTCTTCTCTCTTCTGAATCTGCCCCTGTTTCAGGGCTGGATGTCAGAAGCTCAGGTGGCAAAATCTCTAAGAAAAACTATGCTTCCAGTTAGAGAAATCTAGAAATTAGGTCCCAGAGAGGAGAAGTGTGGGGAAGAGTCCTAAATAGCAGAGAGTAAGAGAAAAGGGTTCTCTAAATCTGTGTAAAAACCTGCGATAACCGTAAACTCATCCCAGAGATGCATGGGTGTGGGACAAACCCAAGCCAGAATAGCCACCTTTCTAAATTTAATTACCATCCAATTATCAGCCTAATTCCTGAATGAAGCATATGCATGTGAGGAAAATACAAGGCAAACTAGTCTGTCTCCCTGCATCGAAGGGGAAAGAAGAAAAAAATGAAAGAAAACCCAAAGCAGGGTAAGAGAGGTTTGAAAAATGAAGGGACACTAGAACCACCATGCACAGAGAAGAGGTGGAACTTGCAGCCCGACCCTTACCAGGTTGTGTGTTTGCTAAACAGCAACAAAATATCTGTTAGAGGATTATAACAGGGCCCAGAGTTATGTTCTAATGTAACCAGGACCCACAATGTTCAGGACACATTAATATGCAACATACAAAGAGCCATGAAAATGTGATTGTTTCTCACAGGAAAACACAAACAACAGATGTCAATGAGATGAACAAAACATTGGACTTATCACACAATGACTTTAAAGGAGATACTATAATTATGCTTTAGAAAATAAAGGTTAACAAAGTCTAAATGAATTGAAAGAGTTCTCCAAAAAGAAATAATAAATGTTTGAGGTGATAGAGGTGTTAACTACCCTGATTTGAATATTATACATTATATGCATGTATTAATATATCACAATATTGCACATATGTACAATTATTGTCAATTTAAAATATTAAAGAAAATAGAGTTCTCATCCAATAATGAAAAGCACAAAAATGAACCATATGGAAATTTTAGACTTGAAATGCATACTACCTGGAAAAAAAATATGCATAAGATGGGTTAAATATCAAAATTTAAAACACAAAGAAAAAGTCCATAAATTCGAAGATCAAGTTTACCATACGTATCAAGTTTCTATGTACAAACTACAACCTGAAAAAAAGAAAAACAAGACTGAAACAAACAAAACAGATGCTTAAGTAGTTGCCTGACTCTATCAGAGGATCTAATACTTATTTCTTTGGAGACCCAAAGTGAAGAACCGGCCGGGCGCGGTGGCTCAGGGGCCGGGCGCGGTGGCTCACGCCTGTAATCCCAGCACTTTGCGGGACCAAGACAGGCGGATCACAAGGTCAGTAGATCAAGACGATCCTGGCTAACATGGTGAAACCCCGTCTCTACTAAAAATACAAAAAATTAGCCGGGCGTGTTGGCGAGCACCTGTAGTCCCAGCTAACGGAAGGCTGAGACAGGAGAATGGCGTGAACCCAGGAGGAGGAGCTTGCAGTGAGCTGAGATCATGCCACTGCACTCTAGCCTGGGGGACAGAGCACGACTCCTTCTCAAAAAACAAAAAAGAAACAAAAAAAAAAACTTTCATAGAAACATCAAAAATAATGTTTGACCATATATCTGAGCATCATGACCCAGTCCGGTTGACACATAAAACTAACCACCACCCTGTATCAGTAAGAAATTCAATTAAATACAAAAACATAGATATGTTACCAAGTAAAAAGATGGAAAAATATATATATACCATACAAACACAAAGCAAAAGAAAGCTGGATTAAATATCAAACAGGTAAATTCCAGATCAAGAAATATTTCTAGGGATAAAAAAGAAAATTACATAATTATGAAAGCATTGATTCACCAAGAAGACATAATAATCATAAATATGAATGTATGTAATAACAGTTTTAAAATTCATGAAGCACAAAATGATAGAAATACAAAGAAAGAAAAATAGAAAAAGCCATAATACTACTGACATTTCAATAACTGTATTTCAGTAGGTGACAGAACAAGTAAACAATACATTAGTAATGGTATAGAAGATCTGAAGAGCATTATCAACCAACCTAATTGACATTTATAGAACACTCCATCCAACAATGTCAGAAAACACATACTTTTCCAATGCACATGAAACCTTTACCCAGATAGACTACATTCTGCACCATAAAACAAGGCTTAATAAATGTAGAAGGATTCATGACATACAAAGAATGCTTGCTGGCCACAACAGAATTAAACTAAAAATCAAAACAAAAAGATCTCTGCAACATACTTCTATATATATATATATATAGAAGATTAATAATATATATATGTATATATTTTTTTTTTTTTTTTTGAGACGCAGTCTCGCTCTGTCGCCCAGGCTGGAGTGCAGTCGCGGGATTTCAGCTCACTGCAAGCTCCGCCTCCCGGGTTTATGCCATTCTCCTGCCTCAGCCTCCCGAGTAGCTGGGACTACAGGCGCACGCCACCACACCCGGCTAGTTTTTTGTATTATTTTAGTAGAGACGGGGTTTCACCGTGTTAGCCAGGATGATCTTGATCTCCTGACCTCGTGATCCACCCGTCTCGGCCTCCCAAAGTGCTGGGATTACAGGCTTGAGCCACCGTGCCCAGCCTCTGCAACATACTTCTAAATAACACACGCAAACAAAAAATCAGAAAGGAAAATAAAAAGTATTCTGAATAGAATAAAAATAAGATGAGAATAAAAGTATGTAGAAAAAAATGTATATCGCTAAATGCCTATATTCAAAAAGAAGAAAGATCTCAAAACAGCAACAATCAATATATTTGATGAACCTACAGCCAGGCTAATGACTAGGATAAAAAGAAAGAAATTTTCAATATGAGAAATGAAAGAGGGAACATCACTACAGGTTCTACAGATATTTAAATGAAAATAAGGAAACAACTTTGTATCAATAAATTTTCCAGTTTAGATGAAACAGACAATTCCTTGCAAGATACATTAAATATACTTTATTAAAGCTCATTGAAGAAGAAATGGATCACCTAAATAAACTTGTATCTGTTAAGGAAATTGAATTTACACCTAATAACATCCCCAGGCACACAAAAAAAATCACACCTAGATAACTTCACTGGTAAATTCTAGTAAACATTGAAAAAATAAATAATAACAATTCTATATAAACTTTTCCAGAAAACTGAAGAATAGAGATCATTCTGTGAGACCATTGTTTACTCTGAGATGAAAACCAGATAAAGACAATTACAAGAACAGAAAACTACACACCAATAGTCCTCATGATCACAGATACAAAATTCTTTTAAATTCTTTAGCAAATTGAATTCAACAATATATAAAAACAGTAACATGTAATTACTAAATAATTTTATTCCAGGAAGTGGTTTAATATTTAAAAGCCAGTCAATGAAATATACCATGTTAACAACTAAAAAACAGTAAAAGTATGATATCTCACTAGAAGCAAACAAAGCACTTGACAAAAATCCAACATTCATTCCCGATTTAAAGGGAAAAAAAAATCCAGCATCCTGAGAGAAGGAAATTTCCTCAATCTTACAAAGGACATCTGCAAAAAAACCTAAAAATTCAGTCCGGGTATTGAAGAAGAAAAAAAAAATTGTTTTAACCTACAAGTAATATCATAAATAATGGTAAGAGACTGACCACTGTTCCCCTAAAGTCGGGAACAAGGTAACGTTGTCCATTTCACCACTTATCTATTCAATATTGTACTGGGGTTTCTAGCCATTGCAGTCAGGCCTGAAAAAGAAATTTAAAACAACCAGGTCAGAAGAAAAGAAATAAAACTGATTTGCAGACAAAATGTCTACACAGAAAATCATAATGAATCACTTGAGGTCAGGAGTTCAAAAGCAACCTGGCCAACATGGTGAAACCCCGTCTCTACTAAAACTACAAAAATTAGCCGGGCATGGTGGTGGGTGCCTGTAATCCCAGCTACTGGAGAAGCTGAGGCAGGAGAATTGCTTGAACCTAAGAGGCGGAGTAGCAGTGAGCCCAGATGGAGCCACTACACTCCAGCGTGGGTGACAGAGCAAGAGATCATTTCAAAAAAAAAGAAAAATTAAATCATAATGAATGAATGTACAAATAAAGCTACTGAACTTTAGCAAGATTGAAGCAAACAAGATCAAATATAAAATCAATTTACAAATGGTAGCGATGAATGAAAAATTTTATATTAAAAAATATCATTTACAATACCATCAGAAAATATTAAATACTCAAGGATAAATCTGTCAAAAGACATGTAAAATGAGTACACTGAAAACTACTAAACACTACTCAAAAAAATTAAAGAAGATTTAAATAGAGAGACACTACATTCATGCTCCAGAATCAATATTATTAAGATGTTATTTCTCCCCCAACTAAACTACAGATTCAGCATAGTCCCAATGAAAATCCCAGCAGGCTTTCCGGTAGAAACTGAAAAGCCAATTCTAAAATTCATATGATAATACAAATAACAAAAACAACTGTGGAAAAAAAAGGACAAAGTTGGAGGACTCCTATTATCTCACCTTAAAACTATAGTAATCAAGATAGTGTGAGTTTGGCATCAAGATAAACAAATAAGTCAACAGAAAATAGACCCACATATATATGGCTGATTAATCTTTAACTAAGGTACAAAGGTAATCCGATAAAGAAAAGATAATCTTTTCAACACATGGTGCTGGAAGAATTGAACATTCATACGTTTTAAAAAAAAAAAAGAAAGAAAAAGAAAGAACCTTGATCCATGCCTCTCGTCATATACAAAAATTAACTCAAAATGGTTCATTCATTAAAATGTAAAACCTAGCCAGGCGTGGTGGCTCACGCCTGTAATCCCAGCACTTTGGGAGGCCGAGATAGGCAGATCACTTTAGCTCAGGAGTTCAAGACCAGCCTGGCCAACATGGTGAAACCCCAGCTCTACTAAAAATACAAAAATTAGCCAGGCGTGGTAGCACACACCTGTAATTCTAGCTACTAAGGAGGCTGCAGCACAAGAATTGCTTGAACCCAGGAGGTGGAGGTTGCAGTGAGCCAAGATTGTGCCATCGCACTCCAGCCTGGGCAACAGAGTAAGACTCCATCTCAAATAAAAATAATAAAATAATAATAACAATAATTTATATATGTATATATATGTGAAACTCAAAACTATAAAACTTCTAGGAGAAAATATCTATGAACTAGGGTTGTGTGAAAACTTCTTAGATATGACACCAATATGATCAACCGTAAGAGAAAATTGGGCTTAATTAAAATTAAGAATTACTACTCTTTGAAAGACCCTACAACAGTACTAAAAGACAAGCCACAGACTGGGAGAAAATATTTGCAATGCACGTATCAGATAAAGTACTTGTATCCAGAATATATAAAGAACTCTACTAAGATTTAATATTATTGGCGAGGCGCAGTGGCTCAAGCTTGTAATCCCAGCACTTTGGGAGGCCAAGACGGGCGGATCACGAGGTCAGGAGATGGAGACCATCCTGGCTAACACGGTGAAACCCCGTCTCTACTAAAAAAAATACAAAAAATTAGCCAGGCGAGGTGGCGGGCGCCTGTAGTCCCAGCTACTCGGGAGGCTGAGGCAGGAGAATGGCATAAACCCAGGAGGCGGAGCTTGCAGTGAGCTGAGATCCGGCCACTGCACTCCAGCCTGGGCGACAGAGTGAGACTCCATCTCAAAAAAAAAAAAAAAAAAAAAAAAAGATTTAATATTATTAAATAGGACACAAAAAGCAATTTAAAAAATAACTAAGAGACTTGAACTTTTCATCAAAGAAACATATACAGCTGGCAAATAAGCACATGAGATGATGACTTGGACATAATTCATCATGAGGGAGATGCAAATTAAAACCAGAATTAGATACTACCACACACCTATTAGAATGGCTGAACTTTAAGACTGACCAAACCAAAACTTGGTGAGATTATGGGTCAAACAGAATTCTTATACACTGCTGGTGGGAATACATAATACTACAATCACTTTGAAAAACAGTTTGACTGTTACTTAAAAAATTAAATATACACCTACAATATGACCCAGCCACCACATTCCTAAGTACATACTCAAGATAAATAAAAAAGCACATGTCCATACAAATACTTGTACATGAATATTCACAGCAAGCTTGTGTTCAAGTGCCAAAAACTGGAAACAAATGTCCATCAATAGTGAATGGCTAAATATTGTGATATATGCATATAATGAAATAATATCCAACAATACAAGGAAATAAAGCAATATGGGTGAATCTGAAAATAATTTATCCTGAGGGAAGTCAGACAAATAAGAACACATACTGCATAATTCCATTTATATAAAATTCTAGAAAATCCAAATTAATCTACAGTGACAACAAACAGATCAGTGCTAGCCTAGGGATCAGTATAAGGGAGGGATTACAAAGAGGCATAAGAAATTTTGGTAATGACAAATTTGTCATTATCTTGTTTGCTGTGATGGTTTCACAGATTTAGATATATGTCAAAACTTTCTATGTGCAGTTCACTGTATGTCAATTATGCCACAATAAAGCTACTAAAAAATGATACTGACAAAACTTAGTGAAATCTACATCAAGTCAAATATTTTGAAGTAATAAATGGTTTCAAGTAAATGTTAAGGTAATAAATTATACTTTCAAAACTAAAAAAAACAGATCTATCACAAACTCCCATATAGCTAAAAAGATGCATTTTGTTTACATCTGTATTGCATGAAAAAAAAAAAACATGCATTTTGCTATAGTTTTACCTAACCCTGAAATTAAACATAAGAAGGAAAGGAGATTTAAACCATTAAAGGAAAAAAAAAAAAATTTGGAATAATTTAGCACAGGAGTTAAAAAACTGCTATGTAAAGGATCAAATAGTAAATATTCTAGAACAGGGGTCCCCAGTCCCCAGGCAACAGACCTGTACCGGTCTGTGGACTGTTAGGAACCAGGCCACACAGCAAGCGGTGAGCACCAGGCCAGCAAGCATTACTGCGTGAGCTCCGCCTCCTATCATATCAGCTGTGGCATTAGATTCTCATAGGAGTAGAATCCTATTGTAAACTGTGCATACAAGGTATCTAGGGTTGCATGTTCCCTATGAGAATCAAATGATAAATGTAATAAACTGGAATCATCCTGAAACCACCCCCCACCCCAGTTTGTGGAAAAACTATCTTCCACAAAACCAGTCCCTGGTGCCAAAAAGGCTGGGGACCACTGTTTTAGAATTTATGGGCCATATCATCTCTGTTACAACTCTTTGACTCTGTTGTTATAGCAGGAAAGTAACCATAGGCAATATTTAAAAGAATGAGAATAGCTGTGGTTATAGCAGGAAAGTAACCATAGAATGAGAGTGACAGTGCCACAACAAAATGTTATTTATAAAGACAAACCATTATAGAAGAGTCAGCCAAAGAAAGCAATAAAAATAAAATAGAAAAAATAAAAATAAATATGATCAAGAGCAACAATGGAAGAGCAGCCATAAACAGGAAGAAGACCTTATCTACTACTACCGTACTAGAAGTAAGCAAACAAGAACGTGCTCTAAAATACACCTTTGGGGAAAAAAGATGGAAGTTGAAATAATTCCCTCCTAACAGCTCTAATTAAGTAGACAAGGCTGTCACTGCTAACAGGAAGAGTTGTAAAAATTTAGAATTGTATCTGAAGGAATAAATAAAAGAAAAGTCTAACAATGATAGAAGTGTAGATCATGAATTTATAATAGTTTCAACATACAACACTGCATGACTTTTCCCCACCAGCCACGGTTTAGCTTAGAGTGTGCCTACCTAGACTAATCTAGGATCAGAATTCTCAAAAGCAAATCTAACAGGACAACGGCAGATGGAAGTTTTTGTTAGAAACCACTTCCAGCAAATAACCAAGCCAAGAAGAAAGTAAACAATGGCAGATGTAGTATGACACACTAGGATAAAAAAAAAAGCAAGATCACAGGACAGAAGGTAACTATGAGGCTGAAGAGCATTGGAAAGGGCAATATTAGAAAAACAAGAGATAGATGATTTTGATTAAAGAGTAAGATTGGAATTTTAAATTTATGATGTGGAAACATTCCAGTGATAAAAAGGTCTAAGTTTTTAAAATAGGAATGGATAAATTACAAAGAATGGCAGTAAGGGCAGCAAAGTTAAGGAATTTAAAAAAGTACAAAATGTGAATGCTAAGATGAGTTAGTTACAAGGACAATGAAGTTATTCACACCTAGTGAAACTGAGATAAGGCTATGTACCAAAAATTCACACACGAAGACCACAAGTATAAATTATAGACTTTCCTTGTCCAGATTTTCAACAGAATAATTCTTCTTACTAGTTTTTAAATGTCTATGATCCTATCTTGAAATTATTTTTTAAATAAAAAGTAGTAAAATCCTATACACTAAATCACAAAATACACTAAAGCACATCCACACCAATACTAAGAAAATAAGGTTATAAAATTAGATACTCTGGCACCAAAAAGAAAAAAATCTGCCAGGTCTTTACACAAACCCTTAAATCTTTTTCTGAAATTCAGTTATTGGATAGGAAATGTGTACAAAAGAAACAAGTATTTATAAGCCTCGTTTGTTTTGTGTTAATATGGGTATCATACAACCTATCCATTACATTCCTAAGTATGGCATATACTCAAGAAAAATGAAAACATATGTCCATACAAATACTTGTACACAGCAAGCTTGTTCAAAGTAATAATTATTAGACAGTGGTAAGGGAAAATAAAGAGTACTCTGTTTGATAGCAAAACTATAAATAAATGACAAACTGTAAATTTACATCTTACAATGCTTAACTTTATGTGTCAACTGGGCTAGGCCATGGTATCAAGATATTTGGTCAAATGTTTTTCTAGATGTTTCTTTGAAGGTATTTTTTTGGATGAGATTAACATTTAAATAAGCAGATTTTTTGTATGTGGACCTTATCCAGTTGAAAGCCTAACAGAAAAAAGCCTGACTGCCTTGGACAAAGAGAAAATTCAGTCAGCAGACTGCCTTTGGACTTGAACTGCAACATCAACCCCTCCCTGGGTCTCCAGTCAGCCTGCCTATCCTACAGATTTTGGATTTGCCAGCCTCCACAATTGTGTAAAACAATTGTTTAAAATAAATCTCTCTCATGCATGTGTGTGTGTGTGTGTGTGTGCATGCGCACACACTATTGGTTCTGTTTTCCTGGAGAACGCTGAAAATAAACCCCTTAAATATAATGAATAAAGTTACTTTTTATCTTGTAGAGAATGAGCATTAAAAGATACCAAATAAAGAATCTGTAACAGAAGATCAATGTGCGTTTGAGCCTAGGAGTTCAAGACCAGCCTAGGCAACACGGTGAGACTTTGTCCACCTTGTCTCTACAAAAAAATTTTAAAAATAAGCTGGGCATGGTGGTACATGCCTGTAATCCCAGCTACTCAGGAGACTGAGGAAGGAGGACCCCTTGAGCCCAGGAGGTCAAGGCTGCAGTGACCTGTGATCGTACCACTGCACTCCAATCTGGGTGACACAGTGAGAACTGTCTCAAAAACAAACAAACAAACAAAAATCCCTGTGTGAATTTATTATAACTCGATAATTAAATTAGTTTCTGTAGCTGATGATTAAGCAAAGTAGTTGCTAAACTTTTGTCGCCCAGACACTTTTTCATTAAACAAAAGATTTTAAACTTCCTTATGTGTAAAATATAAGTATTCTGTTTTTGTTGTTGATCACCGTTATGGACCAAATAATTGCATATACCCAAAATTCTTATGTTGAAACCCTACCATTAGTATTTGGAGACAGAGTCTCTAAGGAAATAATTAGGGTTAAATGCAGTCATAAGAGTGGGTCCCTAATCCAGTAGGAGTAATGTTGTTGTAAGAAGAGACACCAGAGAGCTCACTCATGCTCTCTTTCTCTCTCTGCTACGTGAGAGCACAGCAAGGAAGAGGATGTAGGCAACCCAAGAGGAGAGTCTTTACCAAATACCAACCCCACTGGCATCTTGATCTTGGACTTCCCACCTTCAGAACTGTGAGAAACAAATATTTGTTGTGTAAGCCATCCAATCATGGTATTTGATTATGGCAGCCTAAGCAAACTAATACAACGCTGAGTCTGAAGTGGGAGGTGGTGGAAGTGATATTTTAAAGGACAGATAGAGAGCTTGTCTTGGATTACAACTGAACACTATTTAATACTATTCTACAACCTAAAGATAATTCTGCTAAAGAAGGCAACAATACAGTAGCTCTATAATAGCATTCACCATACAAAATACTGGAATCATTTATCTGTCTTCACAAATTAAATAGTAACAAATAGTAACACAGCCTCTATAATTAAAGATTCATTGAAAAAAATGCATGATAATAAATGGGTCTTAAATCTTAACTCATTTCAAGCTATAAACTCATTTCATATGTAAGTTTCAATAATACTTTTCATATTTAACAAGCTTTCAAATATTTCCAAACTAATCCCTTATATAAAATATATCAAAAACTCTTGATATATTAACTCTTACCGTAACCCGTTCCTTTGGTCAAAAGCAGGAATCATAGAGTTAGGGTGTTCTGACATTAATGCAACAAGCAGCTGTAGGACATCCATTAGATTGTCATCCTATAATCATTTTAGAAATTTTTTTTAATGAGGAAAAAAACAACTTAGTTGAATACTAAATACTTCTGAAATAGAAATTTCAACATCAGAAATATAAGTAGACATATCTGTGATAGTTATTTTTAACAAATTATGTTATTTAAATGTACACATTCACCTCTGTAACTCCAAATACACCTAAAATAGCAAAACAACTTCTTTTTCTGTGCAGAGGGACAGAGTCTCACTCTCTCACTCAGGTTGGAGCTCAGTGGTGTGATCTCAGCTCACTGTAACCTCTGCCTCCCAGGTTCAAGCAATTTTTGTGCCTCAGCCTCCCTAGTAGCTGAGACTACAGGTGTGCACCACCACATCTGGCTAATCTTTGTATTTTTGGTAGAGACAAGGTTTCACCATGTTGACCAGGCTGGTCTCGAACTCTTGGCCTTAAGTGATCTGCCCACCTCAGCCTCCCAAAGTGCTAGGATTACAGGTTGAGCCACTGTGCCTGACCTCAAAACAATTTCTTTGGTTTTTTTTGGTTGTTGTTGTTTTTTGAGACAGAGTCTCTCGCTCTGTCACCTCCTGGGTTCACGCCATTCTCCTGCCTCAGCCTCCGGAGTAGCGGGGACTACAGGTGCCTGCTACCACGCCTGGCTAATTTTTTGTATTTTTAGTAGAGACGGGGTTTCAACATGTTAGCCAGGATGGTCTCAATCTCCTGACCTCATAATCCTCCCAACTCGGCCTCCCAAAGTCCTGGGATTACAGGCATGAGCCACCACACCCGGCTTCAAAACAATTTCTTTTTTTTTTAATTTTTAATTTTTTTATTTTGTGAGACAGAGTCTCGCTCTGTCACCCAGGCTGGAGTGTAGTGGCCAGATCTCAGCTCACTGCAAGCTCCGCCTCCCAGGTTCCTGCCATTCTCCTGCCTCAGCCTCCTGAGTAGCTGGGACTACAGGCGCCCGCCACCTCGCCCAGCTAGTTTTTTGTATTTTTTTAGTAGAGACGGGGTTTCACCGTGTTAGCCAGGATGGTCTCGATCTCCTGACCTCGTGATCCGCCCGTCTCGGCCTCCCAAAGTGCTGGGATTACACGCTCAAGCCACGGCGCCCGGCCCAAAACAATTTCTTAATCAAAGAAATAAAATGCCTTTTATGTTATACTGAATCAAGATTTTGTAAAACATAACCTATAGAAACAGTATATCCAACATTATTGTTTTTTAAGGAAGGCTTAAAAATTGTGGGGAAGGATTATTCTTTATTACAGAAAAATATATTAGAGCTTCTAAAATGCTAATAAATGTTGCAAATCTGGTGGTAGTGGTAGGGGCAAGATATTATGTATCATTTCTTAAACTTATCTGACCTGAAATATTTTATTCACTGTGCCTCTCCAGAAACTAGTTCTAAAAGAACACTTTGTAGGAAATGATAACCGGATCGTTTTTATATACAGTCCTATTGTCACTATGAAGATAAACAATAAATGTTTACTTCATCAACATACCACTAATATGTGGTAGTATTTGATAATGTTTACAGAATAACAGCACAGGAACATACATGAGTTCTAGATCCCAAAAAAATCTTCATAAAAATCCTTCACTACCTTTGTTGCATACACCAATATGTATGCATATCATTAGAGCCAACTTGGACAATACTGACCCAAAAAGGAAAAGGCAAATAGCTAACAGAATTTAGTTTACTTGGTTGCCCTAACTCTGGTTTTCCTTCACTGCTTTGGAATTTTTGCTATGGAAGCTACTTATATACCTAATTTTCAGTAAGTTAAACAGATGATCTAGAGCTAGGACACTGAATCTTTGAAAGTGTTATTTACAGGACCTGAAATTTTCCTAACAATAAGGAATCACTGTGACTTCCAGTTTACCTCATATAAAGTACTTTATTCAGTCCTTTAGGGTTAATAAAAACAAAATCACATATATAGATCACATGAAATTCACCTGAAAATTCTTAAAATATTATATTTGGTCAGAAAAATCTAAAAATTAATAGAATTGCCTATTCAAGAGGAAAAAATATAATCATTAATGATTTTGAGTCAAATACTACTCACAAAATTTAAGCCATTCTTTTATACTTGAATTAACAAAGAGATCCAATCATTATCCCTTATTTAAAAATTAAAGAAGGCACTACTCCATACTAAAATATATTTATTAATTCACAAGATATTAATTATAATATAGGAGTACAAATTATCATTTAAAATGCTATGATATATTCCATCAATTCCTAAGTTTTACTAATTATAGGTAAAAATCTAACTAAAAAGAGATGATTTAGTTAGATTGCAACTGACATATATTGCGTTTTCCTGGTACTAAAAAATAAAAAGAAAAACAGATATTTCAACCTATTTAATTTTCAGCCTTCTTTTCAAACACATAATTTTAAATCCCATTATAAATGAGTTGTTTAATATTTGAACATGTAAAGTCAGTGGGAAGATTGTGTTACGAATTTTTAAAACCTAATCATTTTTAGTCATTTTCATAATCTATTTTTTCATTTGTTACACCGGTTTCTGGAAATACACTGAAAGTATGCTTTGGTATACTTTATTATTAATTCAATGAAATCCAATGTTAGTACTTTTTAAAGCTTTTCATGATGATTCTCAAGATTCATCTTGTGGTAATAAAGGATATTTAAATAAAGATTGCTAGGGCTTAGTTCCTAAGTAGACACATTTATTCCCCTTTACAGTTACATAATTATTGAAGATTTCTTTAAATTTTTACTTTTAAAAAAGTCTAATGTAGCTTCAAAAATTAAAATTTCAAAATATAAAATTCAAATATTACCTCATGCATAGTCAGTAGGTAATTAAGAATGGCCTGTAATTCATCTTCCTTTACTCCAGAATCCTTCAAAAACATAATGCAGGTATCTTATGTTTACTTGTAAAAAAATGTTTAAAGAGAAATTATATACATAGATTTGTCAAGTTGGTCAGCTACTATAAATATAAAAATATAATGTAACAGAGAATCTAAATGTAAAACAAAAATTTGGGGAGGCACTAAAGACATCAATGCTCCAGACCACGTAGAGGTCAAAAGAGATTTAACATCAGCTTCCTGTTTTCAACACCTTGTATAATATGATAGCCCACTTACTAAAGCTACGGAATCCTGAAGTCAGCAAAAATAATAAGTAATGATAAATTAAAAAGTAATATCCACACCTAATACGCCTCTAAATACAGAGGACATCTTTTTGACTTAAATTAAATGTGGAGAATAAAATGAACAGTTTCTGAAATTATCAAGTTAAAATGTCAAGTACCTAAAAATTAAATAGTAATTTCACTGGGGGAAAAAAAAAAAAAAACACTGCACTTTTAAATATGAGCTCATTATGAAAATTTTCAACCTGTTCTATGAGTATATTAATCACTAAAAAAGCTGCAATCTTCAAAAAAAAACCACACAAGAAGAAAAGAAATTGGAAAATAAAAACAGTACCCATTGGGAACGAGCAACAAAACGAAGACAAGTCAAAGGATACTTTTTTTAAATAAATGGAAATAAGGTATATGAATCTGAAAGGTATACTAAAAGTTAGGTTCACTTACCATAATCTTATGTGACAACTAATAAAGCATTATAAAATCATATAGGAAAATACTGACAAAATATTGGTAACAACTACATTTATATATTGCTATCTTATAAAACCAAAATGCCTTTTTTAGAATGGTAAATTTTACTTTACCTGTAATACAATGAAAAGGGACTAAATATGACCACTTCTAAAGGCTCATACACCTACCTGGTACATTTATACAGAAATACTATTTCTCAAAATCTGAATGTCAGGTACAAGGAGCCTGCTAAAAATGAAACCTCCTTCAGGAGTATAGTGCCAAATACTAACAGAAACATAGTAAATATTTGCGGAATGAATGAACACACTTGAGCTACTAAAGAAATTTATATAACATAAAATACAACTACCAATCCCTAATTCTGCAACAATTTATATCCATATAGGCTCCAAAAAAGAACCAAAACAAACATGGAAATATCTTTCAAAGTATTTTCCAATGTGTAACCATAGTAACCAAGCAAAGAATAAATAAAACAAGATTGTATTTCATGTGAAATTATAAGCCACAATACACAGTATGCTACAGAATAAGGAATGTGAACTCACCTTCATCACTAATTGCTTAATGAACATCAACAAGAATGCTCGTAGAGAAAGTATTTCTTTTTTACTAGGTCGCGGTCCATCTTTTAAAAAATACACATACACAGTTAGTATTTAAAGGACCTCAATGCTGTCAAAGTATAAAATTCTTATTCCCAAGAGTTTTTCCATTTGTTTGTAAGAAACATAAAGGTCAGTCTCCTACAGAATGACCTCTTTTATGCCTCTAGAAAGACAAGTGTTCAATCTTACACGCACTGTATACACAATATTTCAAACATACATACAGGTTATGTTGAAACTACAATGAAGAAGTACTTTGAATAGGTCAAAGAATGTCCAAAACATAAAAATGAGGTAACAAATAAAATTTGTATTCAATAATAATACACTTATTTTAAGACTCTGAGAGTATTAGTAAGGTAACAGAAGTTTACAAAGAAAAAAACAAAGGAAAATCTAAACTTTCAACATTATTATTATATATGAATTCAGTATGACAAAATTTTTCTACTGTTATCATTATATAAGATAATACAAAAATCTTAAAAAGAATGCCTCACCACACGGTATCATTCATGAAGAAGGGAAATACTATGTTGACTGCCTCTGACATCTCCTCTGCTTGGAAAAGTCCTTGGTCACACATGGCTCACATTAAATCAATTTTCATGTCTCAAACATATAATTTCCAAGTAGAAAGCTTTTGGAAACCAAACACTCATTGCTCTAAGATCCTAAGTTAGGAACCTGTTTGCTCATATATTTTATAATTTTCCCCCCACTAATCACTATTTACAGATAGTTCTTAGACCACCAAAGCATAGGACCACCATGACCTTGAACAGATCAATGAAAATAGGAAGAAAATTGTTTAAAATTTGTTCCATATGATTCCTAGACAAAAAAAAATAAGACTATAAGACTAGAGTTAGAATAGGATCACAAAATTTGTCCAGTTCTCTCATTTGAAGAATTAAGACTTTCCCAAGGTCACTAATCAGTTATAAAAGGCAGGCAAGAATACAAAACTAGCACCTAGGACAGTACATGCATGATACACCTACAGCACCATGAAATAGTCATGAGAAAATTCTGACCCGGTTCTAGATCCGCCACAACCTTGCCAGCTTAAAAAGTTCATAGCTTGCTAAATTACAGATACCAGATTCTCTGAGGCTAAACCAAGCTTATTTTGAAAGTGATATAAAAAGTAGTATGCCAATGTGAAAATCTTTGTAAATCACTAAACAACCAAAGCCTCTTACTATAATGAGAATGTATGTTATTGACTCCCCAGCATCTATTTCTTAATTTCAAGCAACACCCCTTAATTTTTACCAAGTGACTAAAGTCATCTTCACTTTCAGACCATGTCTTTCAAGGTAGGGGATGCCTCCATTTCTAAGCAATCAGAGCAATTACAACCACAGAAATGGGCACATGATATAATCAAAGCCAATGAGCAAGAGAGAGACTAAAAGAGACTTTCACTGGAAACACTTTATATAGGCAGATGCTCTTACACTGGTTTTAAGCTGTTATGGATGTGAAAGTGGACCAGCTGCTTACTACTACAAAGGGAGCGAGTATGTGAAAACAGTCATCACAGAAGAACTGGTAAACGCAGCGAGACAAATTCAGTCCTATGGTCATACTCAGAATACCTGTATCAAGTTGTATCTGAAACTGCCAGTTTACACGAGCTGATTACCTCCCTTTATGATGTAAGCCAATTCCAAGAAGACTGCTATAGTTACAAACAAAAGAGCCACTCTATGTCAAAAGTTTTATTTTGACCCCTTATATGAACTGCTGGTCATGTTGAATGAATATTACCCTTTCAGCAAGTTAGTCCTCATTATGTAAGAAAACAATTACTAATATTTTGTAATTTCATTATATCTTTAAGAGAAGATAACTCCTACTTTTGTAAGAAACCCCCATATTCCCAAAACATCATTTTCAAGGAATCTCATTGTGACAATCCATCTCGCATCAATTACTAAAAACTAATTAAAAATTTCTTGGCATTTTCAGTGCCTTACAACAACCATCCTAGTCATATCAGCTCCCCAAAAAACTCACATCAGCACAAGTAGTATTCTTCCATACAAGTAGCAAGTTATTAAACTCTAGAAACCACAATTTAGGACAAACTATTAACATTATCAATGAGATTAAAATAAAATTTTGCCATAATGGAATATAGAAAAGCTGCCCAAATATATGATCGTACTGGTTAAAACAAAAAGAAAAATTAAATCCTGATTTGCATTTGTGTAAACTAATATACAGACAGAAATTATATACCTAATCCTTTTGGGGTAATACCACTTCGATCCTGAGGATTCACTGCCCAGTAGTAGTACTTCAGCGTGTGCATGATGAGAAGCACTGTTCCAACTCTCCGAATGGTGTTATATATGTTGACTGTACCAATGAATTCCGTGGACAGATAAGTATAGAGCATCAATTGAACCTACAGAATAAAAATGAAGAACTTAGAGAACCCCACCAGCATTTTATCTGTTTCCAGTAACACTTTCAGGCTGTTTTATTTTCACCATGCTTCTTCCAAAAAGTAAAATGCTGAGCCTGATAATAATATTCATATTAGGTAACACATACCCATTGACACACAAGCACATGCACACACACTCCTTATAAAACCAAACCAGGTAATTTCTTCTTTTATAGAAGCATTATCAAATATGGAAACTTTTTGCTGCATTATTCCATGGAAATAACTTTGTGATTCCTATTTAGCAACCAGCAATTATTCCTAAGCATGTGTAACCTCTTTATAATAGACTTATTACTTATGCTATCTATGCATAGTTGTTTGAAAAATCTAGAATTTCTTTCAAATATAACATTTGCAGAAAATCAGGAGCTGAAATGACTCCAAAGAAAAAGTACTAGTAACGCAAAAGGAAAAAACAAATAGAACTAAACCAAAAGAAAACCATAGAAAAAGATAGAGTTTAACTGAGGAGTATTAGAAAAACAGAATTCTGTGACAGTAGCTCATTACAAGAAACATTCCAATCTAGCATTTTCATTATAACATTATAATCTCTCAACATGTGTAAAATGTCCCCTAACTTGGAAAGGATTCTACTAATCTCATTGATAAGTAGTTTAAAAAATACATAAGTTATATATTTTTATATTAACTTCAAAATATCACCTCTTCATATGTAAGAGAAAGAAATAATACAAGTGCTACCCCACCACTGCACATTTCATCTCAACAAAAAATTGGCCCACCCCAGTGGTTCACGCCTGAAATTTCAGCACGTTAGGAGGCTGAGGCGGGCAGATCACTTGAGGTCAGGAGTTTAAAAGCAGCCTGGCCAACATCGTGAAACTTCGTCTCTACCAAAAAATACAAAAATTAGCTGAGCATGGTGGTACACACCTGTAGTCCCAGCTACTCAGGAGACCGAGGCAGGAGAATCTCTTAAACCCAGGAGGTACAGACTGCAGTAACCCGAGATAGTGCCACTGCACTCCAGCCTGGGCGACAGAGTGAGACCCTGCCTCAAAAAAAAAATTTTTTTTTTAGTGAAATTATGGGTCTGAAACTCATCAACTATACTCCATTACTTAGAGCAGCAAAAATAACGACTGCTTTTGCTCTACTCTCATGTTGAAATCAAGAATTTTTCATTTTATTGCTAGACAGTATATTTTATAAGCTGAACAACTTTAAGTATAGGACATATATTCTGCCCTTGACCATAGACCAAACTACTGATCATTTATAATTGAACATTTATGTTACCTTCCTGGACAACAAGGGCATCTTCCTTTTCAAACCTGCAAGGTACCTCAGTGTCACCTAGGGACTTCTTTAGAGAGCAAAAAAGTAGGTACCTATCTTCCAGGTGCCCTACAGATAAACAATCAAGGCTAAATCAATTAGAGTGCCAGTGAACCTAGGGACTTCTTTAGAGAGCAAAAAAGTAGGTACCTATCTTCCAGGTGCCCTACAGATAAACAATCAAGGCTAAATCAATTAGAGTGCCAGTGAATAAATCTAACATGGTAAAAAGTGGCAGGTTCTGAACCACTTAAAAGCAGGGTTTGGAAGATCATTGTAATTCACAAAACCATATATGTGTCTATACGCATACATATACATTGTGATCTACTGATTTGCTGCAAAATGTTATTTTGATGTAGCTACTGCTGTTCAAATTGATAGACCCAATCCACTCCTCATTGAGACAATGTGACATGGCTCAAATTCTTAACCATGTTGTTTCAGTCCTTTAGCAAATATTTACATCTAACTATATGCATAACACTGTATCATGGAAATACAATGGCACGTATGCTGTCCCTAAGTAGCTGAAATACAATTGAAAAGATTAAAAAAAAAATACACTTATATTTAAGCAAAATAAATCAAAGATAATAAATATGCCCACCAAAACATGAAAAAGTCATGAAGCAATATGTAACTGAGTAACATACAGCTCTGAAATATTATTAATTCAGAGGACAGATAAATTATTATAGAATAAACTGAAATCGTAAAGAAAAGCTTCACTAAGAAAGTAGGCATTAAGATAGGCTTTGAAGATGAGTAGTAGAATAGACAGACAGAATACAAGAGAAAATTTCAAGCAAGAAAAATGATGGTTGAAATAAAGGTTTCCCTAGAGTTAGAACAACAGTTCTCAATCTTGACTGCACATTAAAATAACTGGAAAACTTTTTTTTTTTTTTTAATACTGATGCCTGAGTCCCATCTCAGTGAGGCAGGAGAATAGGGTCTAGAGGCAGGGAACCTAAGGACTTCCTAGAACTAAATCAAATGGAAACACTACAGCTATGACAAGAAATATCCTCTCCATTTACATAGGGCATACACCGAGTAAATGACTTTGTAACTTTACCGCATTGTCTTCATTTACATAGGGCCTACAGCAAGCAACCAGTGGAAACCTCTAGAAGTTATTTAAACCCCCGGAAATTCTGTAACAGGGCTCTTGAGCCCCTATGCTCAGGCCTGTTCCCACACTGTGGAGTGTACTTTCATTTTCAATCAATTTCTGCTTTTGTTCCTTCATTCTTCCTTTGCCTTGTGCATTTTGTCCAAATCTTTGTTCAAGACACCAAGAACCTGGACACCCTCCACCAGTAACACCATATTGATGAAATCAGAATCTGCAGTGGAAGTGGTGGGATTCTATATTTGTTTGTTTTTATAAACCTACCCCAACTTATTCTATTAGCAGTCAAGACTGAGAACCACCATTGTAGGGAAACCTTTTGGTACCTCCCTATCCACTGAGGATATTTCCATTTTTAAGCTAGAAAATCTAGAAATAATAATTGACATGAAGTCCTCAATGGGAAACCATTAAAACTTCTGGGGCTAAGGAATGATAAGAATCATATCTTAGGAAAATATTGGGGTTGGGCATGGTGGCTCAAGACTGTAATCCCAACACTTTCTGGGGCTGAGAGAGGAGGATTGCTTGAGGCCAGAAGTCTGAGACCAGCCTAAACAACAAAGCAAGACCCCGGTCTCTACAAAAAATGTAAAAAGTTAGCTGGGAATGGGAATGGTGGTGCACACCTGCAGTATCAGCTACTCAGGAGGCTGAAGCAGGAGGACTGATTGAGCCCAGGAGTTCAAGGTTGCACTGAGCCATGGCCATGCCACTGCACTCCACCCTGGATGACAGAACAAGACTCTGTCTCAAATAAAAAAAAGAACATGTTGGAACTCTGGCAGAATAGTGACAAGTTAGACAAAGAAATGGAAAACTGGAGAAAGTTAGTCTATTGAGAATGATACTGTGGTAAAAGAAAAATGAACAGAGGCTGGGCCTAATGGCTCACACCTGTGATCCCAGCACTCTGGGGGGCTGAGGCAGGTGGATCACTTGAGCCTAGGAGTTTGAGACCAGCCTGGGCAACATGGCAAAACATCATCTCTACAAAAAAATACAAAAATTAGCTGTGTGTGGTGGTACACAACTACAGTCCCAACTACTCAGGAGGCTGAGATGGGAGGATCACCTGGGCTGGGGAGGCAGAGGTTACAGTGAGCTGAGATCACACCACTGCACTCCCACTTTGGTGACACAGTGAGACCCTGTGTCAAAAAAATAAATAAATAGAATTTAGTAGCAACATATAGAGATGAATGAAAGACCTCAAGATTACTCATATGCTAATTATGAATAAACCTTCCCTCATTCACTCATTATGTACTCCAATAGCCACACAAATTGTGTGTTAACATCTGTCTTTCCCACTAAATCTAAATTCTACGAGAGCAAGTATCAAGTCTATCTTGTTCACCACCATAAAGTAGTCACTGAACAAATATCTGTTGAGTACACAAAGGACCATGGTAGACAAGAAAATTCATCTCTCCTGCTAGGTCATTAAAAAGATGGTCTCTGAGCAGATCTAAGATAAATGGAAACTACAAATCGCTGGTAGCTCCCTTTTCAAAAAGCAAAGCTTTTCACATCCACACATCCAGACCTTCAACTTTTACCCAGAGGTGGATTGACCATGAAGCTGATAAAGCTTAAACTTTATGACCACTGATCTATAAATGTTTCTTCCAAGACCCTAAACCTAATTTTGTATGCATTATATTGTATTCTTCTTAAAAAATTTCCCACATGATAAACATTTGACCTTCAAGTCAAACAAAATTTGGCTCTGCCCTTTTTTATGACTGTCTTTACAATAAAATAAAAGTGGATTAAACCCCTTGTGGATACATAAAGCAGATGGCTAAAACAGGAGAAAATGTTAATATTATCAACTCAACTGCAAATTCTAAAAAGGAAATTGAGGAAAGTTATTAAAAGTAGAAGATAAGATATAGGGTAAAATAATCCTAGGAAACTAAGAAAATCATAAGATGAATTTTTTTTAATTCCCTCCAACTAAGTATCTAATAAGAGGCTTTCTGACCACATCAAAAGAGACACAAAGCCTTACAAATATGCTGATCAGTAAGACAAAAAAGTGTCTAGTAAAAGATTTAAAAAGTAACTTGAAACAATCCTCAAAAAGAAATAAGACTGAGGGTCATGGAAGAAAATGAGGTCAAATTTGACCTGGAGATAAAAAAGCTACAACCTCCAGCTGCCTCTTTTGATTATTTCCAAATGGCAATCAGAGTCAGCAGCTGTTTTTCTCTTTAACATTTTAAAAGACCAGCTGAAAATAAGATATTAAGAGTCTAGAAAAGCAAAAAAAAAGTCTGCAGACTTTTTTCTGACAACTAGAATAAGTAGGTGCTATTCCAACTTAAACAATGATACACACTGCAAGTGGACCAAAAGGCAGAAGGGGAGAGAGGAAAACTGGGCTTGAAATAACACAACTTCTAACAAAAATTGTAGATAAGATAGATACAATTATGCAATTTAATAAAATGCTCTGTTTCAAGTTATGCTTAATACTGCCACTACTGAATTTTTAGGACAATGTATTACAACATTAGGATTTATTAAAGATTTTGTTCATACACCTTATCACAAATTCATTTACATTCACATAGAGCTAATTGGTTTGTTGTTACAAAACTGAAAAAAAAATTTGCACAAATGTTTTTATAATTTGAATTAATGTGAAACTAAAATGATTACATGAGACTAGTATATCATGCCTTCAAGGAAAAAGTGACATTTCAGCGGTACCTGTAAGAATGAAACTCAGTAGTTCATCACGTTGGAAGGCAAAAGTGTGAAGTAAAAAAGAGAGAGAGCAGGAGCAGGGTGAGTTCTTAAGAAACAGGAAAAAAAAAGAAAAAAATATATATGCATATTTACAACGGAACAAAGCTACAGTTACTAGGAAACATTATTAATTACATTAAAACTGTCTAACTTTGATTTACATTTAGTAAATGAAGTCTCTCTCAAATAAAACTTTATTTCATTTAATTTCAGAAAATAAGGACTATACCTGCATCTTTTAAATAATGACATTTACACAGAATATATTTTTTGTATGTGTGTATATATTCTTTGTATATATTAATACACACACACACACACACACACACACACATACACACACAGATTTGCAATTTTTCCTGAGGAGTAAAAAAGGATGCTTAGTCAAAAAAAGCAATCTACTGAAGTCTTGCAAAATAGTACATATAAAAAAGAAAATCCTCTTAATTATCACACTTCTCAAGCACAAAAACAGCAAAGATAGTAAAACAATATCAATATATAGATATATATTACCTTGGCTGGGGTATGAATCCATATGGCAGGATTAAGAAGAACGTGATCACACAACTGCTTGAGCAAGGGCATCCCATTCTGCAGATTACTCAGATATTTTGAAAATGCAAGGCAAAGTTCAAGTACTGCTCTGCTGACGTGAGATTTGGAAGACTGCAAAAAAGGTAGTTCAAATGTTATCACAAATTCAAGTCAAAGCAAGTGAATTACAGGCTATCCCTACCAGGAAAAAAGTTGGCCCACAAATTATGCTCAAAGTTAAAGATGCCATGAAGCTCACTATCACATTTGTTTAATAGAGGAATGGAGGCAAGGTAAAACAAAAAAATGTTATTTTAGTTTAGGTAATTTTCTGTAACCAAGGAGACATTCTTGCAGACAGAATTCCTTGGCCACTTAGAGAACAAATGTATGGCCTGTAAATTAAGAATCAAAAACATAAAATATACTTTACCTTTTCAAGGCTATATCCTATTACCAAGAAGCCCTTACAGGCAAGCATCTGCTCCTGCATAGCAATTGAGTTCTTCAACAATTCCATGATAAAGGCCAGCAAGGTTGAACTACAATTTTTTAAAAAGGCAATGATTAAAAAACATATTCTATTTTTTTAAATTAGGTTAGATAGATGTAACCCTTCCATTCACCTTAATAAAAAGTTCTCCATTTCAAAGAAATTGAAGCTCCACTAAAACTGCTTCCAACATTACATCAGAACTAGAATTTTAATGTAGGACTAGGAGTTACTCAAATATTTATTTCATATACTTTATCCCAAACACATTAATAGGTGAATTACTTAGAAACAATGACAAATGTGCATGATATAGAGAAAAATGAGCAACTTCCAAAACAACCAATAACAAATACTTATTAAAAATATAGTAAGGCCTCAAAGAACAGATATAACTTAGATAAGCAAGCATATTCAACTTTGAAGTGTTAGGGGCCAAAAGGTGAGAAAAGACAGTGGAGCAAAAAGAGTAAGGTATAAATCCTCAAAATGTGTTAGGGCTCCAGACTTGCCCAGTCTGAATGGAGCAGAGGGCACATGAAGAGAAAGATGAGAAAGTTAACTTGGAGGCAAATCTGAGGTCGTTGAACACTAATTTAAGAAGTTTGTTCATTATCCCAACAACAAAATTGTAATTCTTCAGTCAGTCTTGAACACTTTTAAAACTGAACAGGGGCTACAACCATGCTCTACTACCTACAATTTTTAAAGATTCCCAGAAGGGAAAGGAATAAGGTCAGTTGTTACTGCCTTCTCAGAGAGAAGTCCCACCAAAAAAAAAAAAACAGAGAGAGAAAGCATGACCGGCAGCCAATCTCCACCCCCACATCAGTGCTTTCACTGCCAGCAATTTCAATAAGGGGGGGGGGGGGAGGGGGGGGGGGGGGTGGGGGGGGGGAGGGAGGAAGGAAGGGAGGGAGGGAGGGAGGGAGGGAGGGAGGGGGAGGGGGAGGGGGAAGGGGAGGCGAGGGGAGGGCATGGGATGGGGAAAACTGTAAGTAAGCCCTGTTAGAACATAGAACAAAACAATTCTATAAAGTATTAATATGTCAGGGTAATTTTCTATTTTTTAAAATATAAGTTGACAAATACTAGATTTGATAACTTTTTCTTTTTAAAAAAAAATTGTTACCTGAAAAGAATCAGGACAAAACTATTCCATTATTATACACATTGGTGGTAGACATCAAGTTACATATAAAAGCAAAAATCAAAGGGAGAATTTCAAAATGAGAGAATGTAAAAGTCATTTAAATTTCTCAAGTAACAAATGAAACAATAATTTCACTACAAATGAAACAATAATTTCACTATATATAGTTTCACTAGAATATACAGCCATGAGAAATTTAAACTCCTTTCCCACATCCCTTTGTCTTTTTTAGACTCAGGACTACAACACAAGAGACAAAAATGTGCTAAATGTACAATCTAAGTTTTTTTTAAAAAAGACTAATTCACTTCAGATAACGCTATTAAAATTTTTGGCTTCTGATTACATAAATGCAATCAGTAATAAATAATTAAAATATGAAAAGTTCCATAATAAATCATTACCAAATAATTTAAAATATTTCAGAAATTAAAAATTTCTTATTGTATTATGGGTAGTAAAAAAATTTAAAATTTAGACAAAAAAAATGTATTTATTTTTGAGTAACCCATTATTGCCATTTATAACATTATTCTAAAACCAATTTACTGTGTTTCTTACAGCTTCCATATTTCCTACTGATAAACAAGAACTTAATACTGACATAATTAATATGGTCTTGTAATAGTTTATAGTTCACAAGTTTCTTTAAATTATTTTGACCCTACAACAAAACGTGAGAGACAAAATATTGTATAGCTCAACAGTGATGAAAGTAACCCTCACAGCAAATTAAAGAAACAAAGGCACTCACCATATAGTCAAATCAACCTCATCAGACAAATATTGCCTGTAATCCAACTGTGCAAAAAGTGGAAATAGTACTTGTACTCCTCCAATTGAATGCATTGCACTTTGGATGGAATGTGTTAAAACTGCCTTTACATCCTTGTAAGATCAAAAACACAGTAAAGACTTCAATGATTTCTTTTCCAAAACAATTAAAAATAAGGCACAACAATAAATGCAGAAACACTAAAATGTGACATTCCATGTATTTAACAGAAGCTACCAAATACATCTCAATAACACATCAAAAATTACCAATATAAATTTTCTTCAAAGATCACAGTTAGTACCTGGAGCATGAGAGCATGTGGTGAATGAACAAAAATTGAAGGGTTGTCCTTAGGAGATGATTCAAGGCAAAGTTGGGCATCTGTAGCCCGTGGATTGTACGTGAACGCAATGGCACTAGAGAGTTTCCCATCGTACAATAGAAGTTTGTGATGCTCAGCTAGGAAAAGGTCGCTTTCTGCTTTGAATTTAAATGTACCCTAAGAATTAATTAAAAACAGTTAAATAGCATGCCACAAAAAGAGAATCTAAGTACAAATCAATACAGGTGTAAAATTTTAAGGAGGAAGACCGTTGATAATCTTTTAACAGTATCATGTAAGAGGACCCCTCTTTGTTTACTTCTAAAATTGGCTGAATTTAATGATACAATGGAAATCAAGTCAACTTGACATTAAAACCTTACCTTAAAAAGGTAAAAGTGACCAACAGATCACATTTTATCTTTTTTTCTTATACTTTTTTTAAAATTGTGGTCTAAAGTATATAATATACAACTTACCATCGTAAGTATTTTTAAGTGTGTAATTGAGGAACATTAACTGTATTCATATTGCTAAACAGCAAATCTCTAGAACTTCTATATCTTGCAAAACTGAAACTCTGTAGCCATTTAACAACTCCCCATTTCCTGCTCCCCACCAGTCCCTGACTATCACAATTCTACTTTCTGTTTCTACGAGTTGGACTCTTAGATCCCTCATATAAGTGGAATCATACAGTATTTGCCTTTTTGTGACCAAAGCATTTCATTTAGCACAATGTCTTCATAGTTCCTCCATGTTTTAGCTGATGACAGGATTTCCTTGTTTTTTAAGGTTGAATAATGGTCCTGTGTGTTTATGTGTGTTGTCTGTCACATTTTCTTTATCCATTCATCTGCTACTGGACATCTGGGTTACTTCTATTTCTGAGTTATTGAAAATATTACTATGAACATGGGTGGGCAAATATCTCCTTGTGACCCTATTTCTTGTGTGAAAATATGTCTCCATGATCCTCTTTACAATTATTTTGTATATATCCCATAAGTGAGATTACTGGATCACATGGAAGTTCTATTTTTAATTTTTTGAGGAACCTCATATTGTTGTCCACAGCAGCTGCACCATTTTTCATTCCCCTCAACAGTGCACAAAAGTACCAATTTCTCCACATTCTCAACAACACTTGTTATTTTCTGTTTTCTTTCTTAAAGAGTCATCCTAAATGGTGAGGCGATAGTTCGTTGTAATTTAAATTAGCATTTTTCTAATGTCTAGTGATATTGAGCATCTTTTCGTATGTTCATTGGCTATTTTCATATCTTCTTTAAAGAAATGTCTACTCAACTCTTTTATGCGTTTTTAATTGTTTTGTTGTTGTTGTTGAGTTGCAGGATTCATATATTCTGGATATTAATCCCTTATCAGATATATGATTGCTAAATATTTTCTCTCACTCTGTAGGTTACCTTTCCACTCTGCTGGATATTTCCTTTGATGTTCAGAACTGTATAACTTTGACATCATCTTATTTGTCTGTTTTTGCTTTGGTTGCCTGTGCTTTTGGTATCACAATCAATCAAGAAATCACTGCCAAATTCAATGTTGTAAAGCTTTTCCCTTATGTATTCTTTCAGGAGTTTTATAGTTTTACATGTTACTTTTAGGTCTTTAATCCATTTTCAGCTCATTTTTATATACAACATATAATATGAATTAAGTATAAAACTTTTTTTTCTTATTTTTCGCATCTGGATATCCACTTTTCCCAACATCATGTGTCGAACACACTGTCCTTTCCCCAATATGTGGCCTTGCCTCACTTGTCAAAGATCATCTGACCTTATATGCAAAAGTTAATTTCTGGACACTATATTGTGTTCCTTCGGCGTATGTGTCTAAGCAAGTCTAACACTGTTTTCATTATGTATTATAGCCTTGTAATAAATTTTGAAATCCAGGAGAGTAAAGCCTGCAACTTCGTTCCCCTTTTTAAAGACTGTTTTGGCTACTGAGAATCCCTTGAGATTCCATATTAATTTTAGAATTGTGTTTCTATTTATGCAAAAAAATGCCATTGGTATTTTGATAAGAACTGCACTGAATCTGTAGATTGCTTTAGGTAGTATGGATTTTTAACATATTAAATCTTTCACAAGATGAACAAGGGATGTCTTTACATTTCTTTGGGTCTCTTTAATTTTGTCAGCAACATTTTGTACTTTTCAGTGTACAACTCTTTTGCCTCCTTGGTGGAGTCAGGGTACAGCTCTTTTGCCACTTTGGTTGAGTTTATTTCTAAGTATGTTATCCTTTTTGATGCTATTTTAAAAGAAATTGTGTAATTTTCAAACTGTTCATTATTACTTCATTATTGCTACATAGAAACACAATTGATTTGTGTGTATGATTTTGTGCCTTACAACTCTGCTGAATTCATTTCCTAGTCCTAACAGTTTTTGGTGAAATCTTTAGGGATTTTTAGATACAAGGTCATGCCATATACAAACAGATCATTTTACTTGTTCCCTTCCAATTTAGTTGCCTTTTCTTTCTTTTTCTTGCCTAATTGCTCTAACTGGATTTCCAAATACTATGTTGAATAGAAATGGAAAGAATAAGCATCCTTGCTTTGTTCCTGATTTTAGAGGAAAAACTGTCTATTTTTCACTGTTCAGTTAGTCATGGGCTCTTCATATATAATACTTCATTATGTTGAGGTAGTTTCCTTCTATTCATAGATTGTTGAGTGTTTTGTTTTGTTTTTTTTAAATCAAGAAAGAGTGTTGAATTTTGTCAAATGCTTTTTCTGTATCAGTTGATATATGACCATATAAATTTTGTAATTCACTGTTAATGTGGTACATTGCATTGACTGATTTTCATGTTGAACCATCTTTGCATTCCAGAAACAAATCTTAAATTGACAATGTGTATCATTCTTTTAATGTGCTGTTAAATTCAATTTCTTAGTGTTTTATTGAGGATTTTTCCATCAATATTCATCAGGGATATTGGTCTATAGTTTTCTTTCTTTTACTATCTTGATCTGGCTTTGGTATCAGGGTAACACTGGCCTCATAAAATCAGTTTGAAAATGTTCCCTCCTCTTAAAATTTTTGTAAATTTGAGGAGAACTGGTGTTAATTCTTCTTCAAATAACTGACAGCATTCTCCAGTGAAGCCATCTAGTCCTCAGCTTTCTTTGTTGAAAAGTTTTTTATTATTGGTTCAATCTCCTTACTAGCTACAGGTCTTTTCAGATTTTTAAAATTTATTCTTGATTCAGTCTCAGTAGGATGTATGTTTCTAGAAAATTATCCATTTCTTCAAAATTATCCAATTTGTTGGCATACTTTTCATAGCATTCTCTTATAATTCTATTTCTGCGGCATGTTATAATGCCTCCTCCTTAATTTCTGATTTTACTTATTTATGTACTCTTTTTTTTCCTTAGTCTTCATAAGAATTTGTCAATTTTGTTGATGTTTAATAAAAAAAAAAAAAAAAAAGACCTGTTAGTTTCACTGATTTTTTCTCACTACTTTTCTATTTTCTATTCCAAGGGTCCCTAACCAGGTATATAACCTATTAGGAACAACAGCAAGAAGTGAGCGGGGGCAAGCAAGCCAAGCTTCATCTGTATTTACAGCCACTCCCTATCACTCACATTACTGCCTGAGCTCCACCTCCTGTCAGATCAGATTTTTATAGGAAGGTGAACCCTATTGTGAACTGTACATGCAAGGGATCTACATTGCGTGCTCCTTATGAGAAATTAATACCTGATAATCTGTCACTGTCTCCCATCAACCCTGGATGGGACCGTCTAGTTGCAGGAAAACAAGCTCAGGACTCCCACCGATTCTACATTATGGTGAGTCGTATAATTATTTCATTATATATTACAATGTAATAATAACAGAAATAAAGTGAACAATAAATGTAATGCATTTGAATCATCCCAAAACCATCCCTGTTGTGCCCCCACCACCCATGGTATGTGGGAAAACTGTCTTCCATGAAACTGGTCTCTGGGACCAAAAAGGTTGGGGACTGCTGTTCTAGTTCATTTATTTCTGCTCAGATTTTTACCACTTCCTTCTATCTGCTAACACTGACTTTATTTGTTCTTTTTCCAGTTCTATACTGTATAAATTAGGTTGCTGATCTGAGATCTTTCTTATCAGTCATTATCACCATAATCTTCTCTCTTAGACTGAGGTTACTGAATCCCATAAGTTTTGGTAGGTTGTGCTTATATTTTGATTTGTCTCAAGATATTTTCAAATTTTCCTTGTGATTTATCTTTGACCCAATGGCTGTTTTAAGTGTGTTGTTTAATTTCTACATGTTGGTGGACTTTCCAGTTTTTCTTTGGCAACTGGTTTCTAGTTTCATTTTACTGTGGTCAAAAAAGATACTTGGTATAATTTCAATCTTAACTTTGTTGACACTCACTTTGTGGCATAACACATGTCTATCCTGGAGAATGTTCCATGTGTGCTTAAGAAGAATGCAGGCCAGGCGCAGTGGCTCACACCTGCAATCCCAGCACTTTGGGAAGCCAAGGCGGGAGGATCATCTGAGGTCAGGAGTTTGAGACCAGCCTGACCAAAATGGCAAAACCCCATCTCTATTGAAATTACAAAATTAGCCAGGTGTGGTGCCACATGCCTGTAATCCCAGCTACTTGGGAGACTGAGGCAGGAGAATCGCTTGAACCCAGGAGGTGGAGGTTGCAATGAGCCAAGATCGTGCCATTGCACTCCAGCCTGGGCGACAAGAGCAAAACTCTGTCCCCAAAAAAAAAAGAAGAAGAAGAAGAATGCACATTCTGCTGTTGTTTCATCGAGCGTTATGTATATTACTGCTAAATACATTGGGCTGCACTGCTGTTCAAGTCTTCTGTTTACTTATTGATCTTCTGTCTGGTTGTTCTATTCATTATTGAAAGTTGAATACTGAAGTCTCCTACTATCATGGTGTTGCTAGCTTTTCTTCTAATTCTATCAAAGTTTGCTTCACATATTTGAGAGCGCTGATGTTAGGTACATATATTTATATTTGTCCTATCTTTCTGGCGAACTGACCCTATCATCATAAAACGTCCTTGTCTCTTTTGACAGTTTTTGACTTAAAGTCTATTTTGTCTAATTTAAGTAGGCTACTCCTACTCTTTTCTGGTTACCGTTTGCACACATCTCTTTTGTTGTGGGTACATTTTAGGTGTATATATTTGTGGGGCCCATAAGATGTTTTAATACAGTCATGCAACGTGCAATAAGCACATCATGGAGAATGGATATCCATCCCTTCAAGCATTTATCTATTTAGTTGAAAATCATCCAATTACACTATTTTAAAATGTACAGTTTTTATTGATTATAGTCACCCTACTGTGGTATCAAATAGTAGGTCTCATTTTTTTTTTTTTTTTTGTATCTATTAACCAAACTCTGCATGTATAACCCACCTTCAAATCAAGCTGAACTAACATTGGTTAAGCACAAAACAGTAAGTAAACTACCTTGTATCCCAGGCCCAACTGATAAATAGCAAATATCTGAGCTGCATTAAGAGCTTCACTGAAAAGGTAAACTGCAGTCATCTGGCCACAGAATACTCTATTAGCATCTGCTGTTTCTGATGAGCCCAGGAAACATTTGTCAAAGGTCTGTAAAGGAAAAAAAAAAAGGAATTAGAAAAAAAAAAAACTCCAAAAATAATAAAAACCTATATTATCACAAATGTGTTGTCCATTCTAAACTGTATCTAAATAGACTAAAATAATTTATACCATAAAACCATTAGAAAGAATGTTGAAAAATGTGTATGTAATGATATTAGGGGATATAGAAAAGTTTGCAACACGTGTGTTACAAGCCAACCCACCTAGATCAAATCCCTGCATCCTATGCCACTGAGTATGGCAAGTTACTTAACCTCTTTGTACTTCACCAATCTCTAAAATGAAGATTATAATAATGCTTATCTTGCAAGGTTGCTGGGGCTTTTTGAAAATAAAGCTATTTATTACAATGCCTGGAATACAAAAAGCACTCAGTAAAAGTTAATGTAAGAAAAAACAGGTTACAAAACGATACTTACATACGAGCCCTTTTTTGTATTAAAAAGGAGCTAACATTTACTGAGCACTCATTCTGCATAAGGCACTCTGGTAACAGATTTATGGATATTATTTAATATCATTTAATCAGATGATAACTTTCTGAGGTATTAATTATTTTATGTCCATTTTCAGGAGGAAAAATACTAAGGCCTAATATTTAGGTAAGGTCATACAGTCAATAAACGACAGAGTTGAGATTCAAACCTAAGTCTGTCTGATTCAGGACCCTGATCTCTTAAGGTTAGCATTACAAAATATGTATATATGTGTAGCAAAGGATATGAAAAGAGGAGTTAATGGTGTATGGGTAATATGCTTTATGTTCATTTTCCTGCTCTGTATTTTTCAAGTTTTTATTAAAAAAAAATAATTACAGGAAAAACATTGGAAATTTCATTCTAACCTATAGATTTATTTTTGAAACCTGTAAATGTTACAACATACTAGTTATCTATAGCAGTTAGAATTATATACAAGATTTATAAGCATGCATCATTTAACTAATTCAGAAAAATGATCAGAACCCTATAGTGGAGGTCTCGTTCATTTTGATAAATGAACCAATGACCCACTCCCCAGATATAGCCACTGTTAGCTATAAATCCTCATTTCTACCTATACGGAATAATTTTATAACAAGGATTAATATTTTAGTGACACATTAAGTTCTATTAACAAATTAACATGCTAGCCAAATTATGTTTATAAAAATCTACCATTGTAATATTTTGAATTTTATATTCAAGTTGTAAAACTTTTTCTTGTTTAAAAAATTCATGCTTTTAAAATCATTTTTTTCATTGCAACATTTTGAAACTACTTACATCACTAGTGTTGACAAACCATGTTATCTCTCCATAGGAAGCCAGTTCACCATTCACATAACATCGAAGTTCACTATTCTTCCATCGGTTATAGATGTGCACTATGGTAACCATATACCACTGAAGAAGCAAAAAACAGTTAAAAATACAAAGATAACAATTATCCCAATAACGCAACCATATTGATGAGTAAAAGTTAAATGATAAGTTGTAATTCAACCTAAAAATAAAACAAGACTACCTTTGTTAAATTCAATATTTACCTTCTGGAACAATTATCTATTCATGGGCCTTTCAACTGATAAGAACTTAATCACTAGATTATTTTTCCAGCTTCTTATTATGGAAGTTTTCAAACATACCCCAAAAATCTGAAAATCAAGTACAAACACCCCCTTTTCGCACCACCTAGATTCCACAATTGTCAAATTTTTGCCATATTTGCTTAATCTATCTGACTACCTATCTACCTATACATTTTGTTGATGAACCATTTATTAACCGCTAAGTTTTAAGGTACAAAAGCAAACACATATTAAATTTGCAACAGTAAAATAAATGCCATAGATATTTCCTATTTGTGTCTCCCTTGATCTCCATAAATAACTAAATTTGCAATCTTTTTCATATCCAAATCAGAGAGGTCAATTATCCAGTGATTTACACTTCATCTTTTGAAACAGTAAAAATGGAGTTGTGCTTTAGCATGTTATTATATGAATAACATTAAAACTAAGCATTTTGATGACTAGCATAGCTTGTTAACATAACTATGACTCAATAAGATCATGTACCTTTTGTGGCTTGAAATCAAATTTCACACAATGTTGAAAGCCTTTTCCTTTTGACTTTATTGATGTTATAATCAAACAGCCTCCAACAAAATGAGCAGAATAGCCAAGACCTTTGCTGGTTCTGAAACTATAAAGATTAGGTTTTCATTTTACCTCTAAATATTCTTCTCAGTTTCAAAGTAAGGTTTTAACACTAATCAGTTACATAAATACATACCAATACAAATACGGTTTATCCTTATCTACATTGATGTTATTTACAGGATCCATTCTAAGCCATGTATGAAATGTAAAACCATTCTGGTATGGCCATTTGGCTATAGGAGGTAATGCAATAGCCTAAAGGAAAGAAACTTTGAGTTATTAACTCACGTGAAACCCCGTATTATTAAAATCATGAAAATAAGACTTTGCAATGCTACATATATTTGTACTACATCACATTACTTTATGTCACAATCAAAATATCTGAAAGAAGACTCTTTATCTGGAAGAAGACTTGTAGTAAATTTTTAATTTTCCCTAATACATAGTAATGTTAATTAAATGAAAAAAATTCAGTGTAACCTGGACACATGAATCTTGTATTCTTCATTTCTTAAAATGAACATATCCACAGAGATTCAAATTAAAAGAGATAGGAAGTGATAACAAATTGGAAATTTGATGAAACTTTAAGGTATTAGAATAGAGAAAGATGGACAGGAATGGAAAGAGAAAACAGAAAAACTTGGTATATGCTGCTTTTATAAAACTATAAATATAAAACTGAAGAAGATTAGTTCATAATATTTTTATTCAGAGGTCAATATACAAATGGCTTTACCACTTGGTTTAGATTTTTATTTAAAAGATCATACTACATAATAAAAGGATCTTGTATAGCCAAAACAATCTTTAAAAAGAATAGGCCAGACACAGTGGCTCACGCCTGTAATCCCAGCACTTTGGGAGGCCAAGGCGGGTGGATAACCTGAGGTTAGGTGTTCAAGACTGGCCTGACTAACATGGTGAAACCCTGTCTCTACTAAAACAACACAAAAATTAGCCAGTCATGGTAGTGGGTGCCTGTAATCCCAGCTACTCAGGAGGCTGAGGCAGGAGAATTGCTTGAACCCACGAGGCGGAGGTTGCAGTGAGCCGAGATCGTGCCATTGCACTCCAGCCTGGGTGACAAGAACAAAACTCCATCTCAAAAAAAAAAGAAGAAGAACAAAGTTAGAGGACTCATACTACCAATTTCAAAACCTACCATTAATATAAAGTAACAGGGATGAAGACTGTGGTATTAGCATCAGGCCCTGGTGTCCTTTGGTTAGGCAAATCCTTATTATGCCACCAAAAGGACAAGTGACAAAAGAAAAAATATATACATTGGACTTTATTAAAATTAAAACCTGTGCTTTAAGGAACACTATCAAAAAAGTGAAAAGACAAGCCACAAGAATGGAGTAAACATTTGCAAACTGAATAAATGATAAAGGACTTGTAACCAAAATATATAAAGTACTCCTACAACTCAATAATAAAAGGACAAGTAAAATTTTAAAATGGGCAAAAGATCTCAATATAAATGTTTCCAAAGAAGATATACAAATAGCCAATAAAAACATAAAAAGATGCTCAATATCATTAGTCATAAAGGAAATGCAAATCAAAACTACAATGAGATACCACTTCATACCAACTAGGATAGCTATTAATACAATCACAGAGACAGATATTGGCCGGGTGCGGTGGCTCACGCCTATAATCCCAACACTTTGGGAGGCTGAGGCAGATGGCTCACTTGAGGTCAGGAGTTCAAGACCAGCATGGCCAATATGGTGAAATCCCGTCTCTATGAAAAAATACAAAAATCAGCTAGGCATGGTGGTATGCACCTGTAATCCCAGCTACTCAGGAAGCTGAGACACAAGAATCGCTTGAACCGGGGAGGCGGAGGTTGCAGTGAGCCAAGAGCACACCAGTGCATTGCAGTCTGGGTGACAGAGCAAGACTCCATCTCAAAAACAAAAAAAATAGACATTAACCATGTTGGCAAGGATGTAGAGAAATTTGACCCTTATACATTGCTAGTGGAATCATAAAATGTTACAGCTACTTTGAAAAATAGTCTGCAAGTTCATCAAAATGTTAAACAAAGACCATACAACCCAGTCTAGAGATGGGGACATTAAAACATATGTCCACACATAAAATTGTACACTAATGTCCATAGCAGTATTATTCATAGTAGCCCAAAAAGTGAAAATCCCAGATATCCATTAGTTGACAAATGATTAAATAAAGTATGGTATATCCGTACAATATAATATTAGCCATAAAAAGGAAAGAAGTACTGATACATGCTATACCATGGATGGACCCTGAAAACATTATGATAAATGAAAAAAGGCAGTCACAAAATACCACATGTTGTATGATTCCACTAATATGAATGGTCCAGAATAGGGCTGGGGAATATGGGGAGTGGCTGCTAATCAGTATGGGGTTTCTTTTGGGTGTGATGAGAATATCCCAAAATTGACTGTGGTGATGGTTGACAACTCTGTGAACACATTTACCTACTGTACTATATACTTTAAAGGAGTTAATTGTGTGGTATGTGAATTATATCTCAATAAAGCTGTTTTTTAAAAAATTCAAACTATACAAGCTTCTGTTTTATTGTAACTTACATATGCATTTATGTATACATATAATATATACATACATTCTTTTATATGTATTAGATATGACCTAAAATATGAAAGACATCACAGAGACAAACTTCAGTAATAACACTGAGACTTCAAGAGGCTGATTTAAAATGAACGTTGCATTAAGAAAAAAGGAAAAGAATAACTACAACTCACAGACTGACAAAAAAAAATTTTAGGAGAAAAACATATATTCAGTGTGTACACATGTTCTCTCTCACCAAAAATAATAGCAAAGATGTATAAGTTTTGCAAAAATACTTCATTCATGAATACTTTAAATTCCCAGTAAAAGCTATGTTTAAGGGAAGGAAGTCACTGAACATATTTAAAACATCTATTCTCTTCAAGTTTCAAAAGCTGTTCAGCTCACCTGCCCTACTTTCAAGATAAATGCATGCACTGCAATCTCAGAGAACTGTAAATAATAAAATTATAACATGAGGCACGAAAAAAGTTAATCTCTTAAGAACACTTTTTTTAATGTTAGAGGCAATGATAGGCTATGATAAGAAAGTAAAATTATTCTGAAAAGCTACAAATCTAAAAGCCTTATAAGGAAAAACTGTAAAGGAAAAAACTGGGCAATAAAACTTTTCAAAGAAAGTTGTATATTGTGTATATAAAACTCAAATATCACAACTGTCATATTAAAACATATTCTTATCTTTCTGCAGATATTGCCAGGCTACACAGGGCCTAATATAAGATTTTATGAGAACAAACATAAAACAATGATTGAAAGATAAGCTCAGGAAAAGAACAGACTGAAATATCTTTTTTAAAAGTTTGTTTTGGGCCGGGCGTGGTGACGCACGCCTGTAATCTCAGCACTTCGGGAGGCTGAGGTGGCTGGATCACCTGAGGTCAGGAGTTCCAGACAAGCCTGGCCAACATGGCAAAACCCCATCACTACTAAAAATACAAAAATTAGTCAGGCTTGGTGGTGGGTGCTTGTAATCCCAGCTACTCAGGAGGCTGAGGCAGGAGAATCACTAGAACCCGGGAGGCAGAGGTTGCAGTGAGCCGAGCTCGCGCCACTGCACTCCAGCCTGGGCAACAAGAGCAAAACTCTGTCTCAAAAAGAAAAAAAAAAAATAGTTTGTTTTGCTTGTAAAAGACTGACCAACGTAATAATGAGGAGATTTTAAAAACTTCCATAAATAACATATATATTATAGAATGTGCTTCAATAACATTATGAAACATTACAGATATCACTATTATACATAATTGTCTTATGCATAAACTGATTAACAGCTTACAGGAATGCTGAGATCAACATAATTTGGAAACTCACAAGTCAAGGAAAACTTGCATAGTAAATTTCAAAGCCTCTATGTCTTCACTATCATTCTATACACCAGGTACAAAAAAAAACACAGGTAGAGTAATGAAAGGTGAGAGAAAGATGTTCACAAAGACAGACATGAAGGTGTTACACACAAACAGCTCCTTAAGACAACACGGCTATGTTTAAAAGAATGAGGTTCTTATTCCATTGCTGACTCAAGCTGTGACTGAACATTTTCTCAACTAATTTAAGCCTCTGTTTCCTCAACCTCCAAAGCAATTACAAAAAAGTAATATGCAGTCATAAGGATTAAAGTATGTTGAACAGAAGTTTCTACCTAGCACAGAACCTGTCAGGGGTGTTCACAGGGCTGTACTTTCAGGGAGTAAAGGAAAGAAGAACTGGGAGTGATTTCCTAATTAATATTTACTTACTGCAGCACTCTTTCCTGGAAAGTTAAAAAAGGCATCAGGACCATACTTCTGAGGCATATGTTTTAACACAGAGAGCAACTTCCCAGCATGTGGAGGCTATGAAGATAATTAACAATTCATTAACCACAGTATTCACCATAAGACTAAAAAAAAAAAAAAACACATTTTTAATATAGTCTTGCTTTAATGTATACAGGAATAATGCTATAAGCTTAAAAGCATAGAAAACAACTTTTAAGTTATTTTCAATTATCTTAAAGAAATAATGTACTCTACACCAGTTTTTGTAATGCTGTAGGGCCTATTAGGTATTCAATAAATACAAGCCAATATCATTAGACACCTGAAACTCTTCTCCAAGCTGCAGCAAAAATGATCTTTTTTTTTCTTTCTTCTTTTGAGACGGAGTCTCGTTCTGCCGCCCAGGCTGGAGTCCAAGTGCAGTGGCGCGATCTCGGCTCACTGCAAACTCTGCCTCCCGGGTTCAAGTGATTCACCTGCAGAGTAGCTGGGATTACAGGTGTGTGCCACCACACCAGCTAATTTTTTTGTTTGTTTGTTTTGATTTTGAGATGGAGTCTCGCTCTGTCACTCAGGACAGACTGCAATGGTGCAATCTCAGCTCACCACAACCTCTTCCTCCCAGGTTCAAGCAATTCTCCTGCCTCGGCCTTCCAAGCACCTGTGTGGTACAGGTGCACGCCACCACACACAGCTAACTTGTATTTTTAGCAGAGATGGGGTTTCTCCATGTTGGTCAGGCTGGTCTTGAACCGACCTCAGGTGATCCATCCGCCTGGGCCTCCCAACGTACTGGAATTACGGGCATAAGCCACCGTGCCTGGCCTATATTTTTTGTATTTTTAGTAGAGGCAGGGTTTCATCACATTGGCCAGGCTGGTCTCGAAATCCTGACTTCAAGCGATCCGCCTGCCTCAGCCTCCCAAAGTGCTGGGATTACAGGCATGAGCCACCACACCCAGCAAAAAATGATCTTTTAAAAATACAAACTACATCAACCCACCACCCACCCTTCTTTAAAATTAAGACACTTAATAATTTAACAAATACTTAAATAATGCTTACTATACTCCACTGTTAAAGGTACTTCAAAAAGATACTTGCACAAGCATGTTTATAGCAGCATAACTGACAATTGCAAAATCGTGGAACCAACCCAAATGCCCATCAATCAATGAGTGGATAAAGAAACTGTGATAAGATGGCCGAATAGGAACAGCTCCAGCCTCCAGGCCCAGCGTGAGCGACACAGAAGATGGGTGATTTCTGCATTTTCAACTGAGGTACCAGGTTCATCTCACTGGGTCGTGTCAGAGAGTTGGTGCTGGTCCGTGGGTGCAGCCCGACCAGCAAGAGCTGAAGCAGGGCGAGGCATCGCCTCACCTGGGAAGTGCAAGGGGGAAGGGAATTCCTTTTCCTAGCCAAAGGAAATTGAGACACACAACACCTGGAAAATCGGGTAACTCCCACCCTAATACTGCACTTTACCAAGAGTCCTAGCAAACGGCACACCAGGAGACTATATCCCACACCTGGCCCAGAGGGTCCCACGCCCACGGAGCCTCCCTCATTGCTAGCACAGCAGTCTGAGATCTAACTGCAAGGCAGCAGCAAGGCTGGGGGAGGGGTGCCCACCATTGCTGAGGCTTAAGGAGGTAAACAAAGCCACCTGGAAGCTCAAATTGGGTGGAGCCCACCACAGCTCAAGGAGGCCGGCCTGCCTCTGTAGACTCCTCCTCTGGGGACAGGTCATAGCTAAACAAAAAGCAGCAGAAACCTCGACAGAGGTAAATGCCCCCGTCTGAAAGCTCTGAAGAGAGCAGTGGATCTCCCAGTACAGAGGTTGAGATCTGAGAACAGACAGACTGCCTGCTTAAGTGGGTCCCTGACCCGAGTAGCCCAACTGGGAGACATCCCTCACTAGGTGCAGACTGACACCTCACACCTCACACGGCGGGGTACACCCCTGAGACAAAGCTTTCACAGCAAGAATCAGACAGCAACACTCACTGTTCAGCAATATTCTATCTTCTGCAGCCTCCACTGCTGATACCCAGGCAAACAAGGTCTGGAGAGGACCTCAAGCAAACTCTAACAGACCTACAGCTGAGGGTCCTGAGTGTTAGAAGGAAAACTAACAAACAGAAAGAATACCCACACCAAAACCCCAGCAGTACGTCACCATCATCAAAGACCAAAGGCAGAGAAAACCACAAAGATGGGGAAAAAACAGTGCAGAAAAGCTGGAAATTCAAAAAATCAGAGCGCATCTCCCCCTCCAAAGGAATGCAGCTCAAAGCCAGCAACAGAACAAAGCTGGACGGAGAAACACTCTGATGAGTCGAGAGATAAAGGCTTCAGTCAATCAAACTTCTCAGAGCTAAAGGAGGAACTACGTAACCCGCACAAAGAAACAAAAAACCTTCGAAAAAGATTTGACAAATGGCTAACTAGAATAACCAATAAAGAGCAGTCCTTAAAAGAAATGATAGAGATGAAAACCATAACACGAGAACTACATGACAAATGCACAAGCTTCAGTAACTGACTCGATCATCTGGAAGAAAGAGTATCAGCGATTGAAGATCAAATGAATGAAATGAAGCGAGAAGAGAAGTATAGAGAAAAAAGAGTAAAAAGAAATGAACAAAGCCTCCAAGAAATATGGGATTATGTGAAAAGACCAAATCTACGTCTGATTGGAGTGCCTGAAAGTGACGGGGAAAATGGAACCAAGCTGGAAAACACTCTGCAGGATATCATCCAGGAGAACTTCCCCAACCTAGTAAGGCAGGCCAACATTCAAATTCAGGAAATACAGAGAACGCCACAAAGATACTCCTCGAGAAGAGCAACTCCAAGACACATAATTGTCAGATTCACCAAAGTTGAAATGAAGGAAAAAATGTTAAGGGCAGCCAGAGAGAAAGGTCGGGTTACCCACAAAGGGAAGCCCATCAGACTAACAGCAGATCTCTCAGCAGAAACTCTACAAGCCAGACGAGAGTGGGGGCCAACACTCAACATTCTGAAAGAAAAGAATTTTCAACCCAGAATTTCATATCCAGCCAAACTAAGTTTCAAAAGTGTAGGAGAAATAAAATCCTTTACAGACAAGCAAATGCTGAGAGATTTTGTCAACACCAGGCCTGCCCTACAAGAGATCCTGAAAGAAGCACTAAACATGGAAAGGAACAACAGGTACCAGCCATTGCAAAAACATGTCAAAATGTAAAGTCCATCGATGCTAGGAAGAAACTGCGCATCAACTAGTGAGCAAAATAACCAGCTAATATCATAATGACAGGATCAAGTCTACACATAACAATATTAACCTTAAATGTAAATGGACTAAATGGTCCAATTAAAAGACATAGACTGGCAAATTGGATAGAGTCAAGACCCATCAGTTTGTTGTATTCAGGGGACCCATCTCACATGCAGAGACACACATAGGCTCAAAATAAAGGGATGGAGGAAGATCTACCAAGCAAATGGAGAACAAAAAAAAGCAGGGGTTGCAATCCTAGTCTCTGATAAAACAGACTTTAAACTATCAATGATCAAAAGAGACAAAGAAGGCCATTACATAATGGTAAAGGGATCAATTCATCAGGAAGAGCTAACTATCCTAAATATATATGCACCCAATACAGGAGCACCCAGATTCATAAAGCAAGTCCTTAGAGACTTACAAAGAGACTTAGACTCCCATACAATAATAATGGGAGACTTCAACACTCCACTGTCAACATTAGACAGATCAACAAGACAGAAACTTGACAAGGATATCCAGGAATTGAACTCAACTCTGCACCAAGCAGACCTAATAGACATCTACAGAACTCTCCACCTCAAATCAACAGAATATACATTATTCTCAGCACCACATCACACTTATTCCAAAATTGACCACATAGTTGGAAGTAAAGCACTCCTCAGCAAATGTACAAGAACAGAAATTATAACAAACTGTCTCTCAGACCACAGTGCAAACAAACTAGAACTCAGGACTAAGAAACTCAATCAAAACCGCTCAACTACATCGAAACTGAACAACCTGCTCCTGAATGACTACTGGGTACATAACGAAATGAAGGCAGAAATAAAGATGTTCTTTGAAACCAATGAGAACAAAGATACAACATACCAGAATCTCTGGGACACATTTAAAGCAGTGTGTAGAGGGAAATTTATAGCGCTAAATGCCCACAAGAGAAAGCTGGAAAGATCTAAAATTGACACCCTAACATCACAATTAAAAGAACTAGAGAAGCAAGAGCAAACACATTCAAAAGCTAGCAGAAGGCAAGAAATAACTAAGATCAGAGCAGAACTGAAGGAGATAGAGACACAAAAAACCCTCCAAAAAAATCAATGAATCCAGGAGCTACTTTTTTGAAAAGATCACCAAAATTGATAGACCGCTAGCAAGACTAATAAAGAAGAAAAGAGAGAAGAATAAAATACATGCAATAAAAAATGATAAAGGGGATATCACCACCGACCCCACAGAAATACAAACTACCATCAGAGAATACTATAAACACCTCTACGCAAATAAACTAGAAAACCTAGAAGAAATGGATAATTTCCTGGACACTTACACTCTCCCAAGATTAAACCAGGAAGAAGTTGAATCCCTGAATAGACCAATAGCAGGCTCTGAAATTGAGGCAATAATTAATAGCCTACCGACCAAAAAAAGACCAGGACCAGACGGATTCACAGCCGAATTCTACCAGAGGTACAAAGAGGAGCTGGTACCATTCCTTCTGAAACTATTCCAATCAATAGAAAAAGAGGGAATCCTCCCTAACTCATTTTATGAGGCCAACATCATCCTGATACCAAAGCCTGGCAGAGACACAACAAAAAAAGAGAATTAGACCAATATCCCTGATGAACATCGATGCAAATTTCCTCAATAAAATACTGGCAAACCGGATCCAGCAGCACATCAAAAAGCTTATCCACCATCATCAAGTGGGCTTCATCCCTGGGATGCAAGGCTGGTTCAACATATGCAAATCAATAAACGTAATCCAGCATATAAACAGAACCAAAGACAAAAACCACATGATTATCTCAAAAGATGCAGAAAAGGCCTTTGACAAAATTCAACAGCCCTTCATGCTAAAAACTCTCAATAAATTCGGTACTGATGGAACGTATCTCAAAATAGTAAGAGCTATTTATGAAAAACCCACAGCCAATATCATACTGAATGGGCAAAAACTGGAAGCATTCCCTTTGAAAACTGGCATAAGACAGGGATGCCCTCTCTCACCACTCCTATTCAACATAGTGTTGGAAGTTCTGGCTAGGGCAATCAGGCAAGAGAAAGAAATAAAGGGTATTCAGTTAGGAAAAGAAGAAGTCAAATTGTCCCTGTTTGCAGATGACATGATTGTATATTTAGAAAACCACATTGTCTCAGTCCCAAATCTCCTTAAGCCGATAAGCAACTTCAGCAATGTCTCAGGATACAAAATCAATGTGCAAAAATCACAAGCATTCTTATACACCAGGAACAGACAAACAGAGAGCCAAATCATGAATGAACTCCCATTCACAATAGCTTCAAAGAGAATAAAATACCTAGGAATCCAACTTACAAGAGATGTAAAGGACCTTTCAAGGAGAACTACAGACCACTGCTCAGTGAAATCAAAGAGGACACAAACAAATGGAAGAACATACCATGCTCATGAATAGGAAGAATCAATATTGTGAAAATGGCCATACTGCCCATGGTAATTTATAGATTCAATGCCATCCCCATTAAGCTACCAATGACTTTCTTCACAGAATTGGAGAAAACTGCTTTAAAGTTCATATGGAACCAAAAAAGAGCCCGCATTGCCAAGACAATTCTAAGCCAAAGAACAAAGCTGGAGGCATCATGCTACCTGACTTCAAACTATACTACAAGGCTACAGTAACCAAAACAGCATGGTACTGGTACCAAAACAGAGATACAGACCAATGGAATAGAACAGAGCCCTCAGAAATAATACCACACATCTACAGCCATCTGATCTTTGACAAACCTGACAAAAACAAGAAATGGGGAAAGGATTCCCTATTTAATAAATGGTGCTGGGAAAATTGGCTAGCCATAAGTAGAAAGCTGAAATTGGATCCTTTCCTTACTCCTTATACGAAAATTAATTCAAGATGGATTAGAGGCTTACATGTTAGAACTAAAACCATAAAAACCCTAGAAGAAAATCTAAGTAATACTATTCAGGACATAGGCATGGGCAAGGACTTCACGTCTAAAATACCAAAAGCAACGGCAACAAAGGCCAAAATTGACAAATGGGATCTAATTAAACTAAAGAACCTCTGCACAGCAAAAGAAACTACCATCAGAGTGAACAGGCAACCTACAGAATGGGAGAAAATTTTTGCAATCTACCCATCTGACGAAGGGCTAATATCCAGAACCTATAAAGAACTCAATCAAATTTACAAGAAAAAAACAAACAACCCCATCGAAAAGTGGACAAATGATATGAACAGACACTTCTCAAAAGAAGACATTCATGCAGCCAACAGACACATGAAAAAATGCTCATCATCATTCGCCATCAGAGAAATGCAAATCAAAACCACGATGAGATACCATCTCACACCAGTTATAATGGCAATCATTAAAAAATCAGGAAACAACAGGTGCTGGAGAGGATGTGGAGAAATAGGAACACTTTTACACTGTTGGTGGGACTGTAAACTAGTTCAACCATTGTGGAAAACAGTGTGGCGATTCCTCAAGGATCTAGAACTAGAAATACCATTTGATCCAGCCATCCCATTACTGGGGATATACCCAAAGGATTATAAGTCATGCTGCTGTAAAGACACATGCACACGTATATTTATTGCAGCACTATTCACAGTAGCAAAGACTTGGAATCAACCCAAATGTCCATCAGTGACGGACTGGATTAAGAAAATGTGGCACATATACACCATGGAATACTATGCAGCCATAAAAAAGAATGAGTTCATGTCCTTTGTAGGGACATGGATGCAGCTGGAAACCATCATTCTCAGCAAACTATCGCAAGAACAGAAAACCAAATACCGCATGTTCTCACTCATAGGTGGGAACTGAACAATGAGATCACTTGGACACAGTAAGGGGAACATCACACACCGGGTCCTATTGTGGGGAGGGGGGAGGAGGGAGGGATAGCATTAGGAGATATACCTAATGTAAATGATGAGTTAATGGGTGCAGCACACCAACATGGCACATGTATACATATGTAACAAACCTGCACGTTGTGCACATGTATCCTAGAACTTAAAGTATAATTTAAAAAAAAAAGAAAGAAACTGTGATACTACTGGAATACTACTCAGCCATTAAAAGGAATGAATTAACAGCATTTGCAGTGACCTGGATAAGACTAGAAACTATTATTCTAAGTGAAGTAACTCAGGAATGGAAAACCAAACATTGTATGCTCTCACTGATACGTGGGAGCTAAGCTGTGAGAACGCAAAGGAATAAGAAAGATACAATGGACTTTGGGGACTTGGGGTAAGAGTGGGAGGGGGGCGAGAGATAAAAGACTACAAATATGGTGCGGTGCATACTGCTCAAGTGATGGGTGCACCAAAATCTCACAAATTCACCACTAAAGAACTTACTCATGTAATCAAATACTACCTATACCCCAATAACTTATGGAAAAATAAAATTAAAAAAATAAAAATAAACATTTCAAAAAAAAGGTACTTCAAAAACACTAAAATATTTTAACCTCATAATCACCCTATGGGATGGTATTATTATTATTATCCCCAGTTTACAGAAAAAGAATCTGACGCAGGGAACATTCCCAAAGTCACATGGGTAATAACTGTCAAGGTCAGGATCAGAACTCAATCTGCTCCAGAGTCCATCCTTTTAAACAACTATACAGATGCTCCTCAACTTATGATAGGGTTACATCCTGATAAACCCACAGTAAGCAGAAAATAATGTAAATCGAAAGTATGTTTTCAACCCAAAATACTGTCAACTTAAGATGGGTTTAGCTGGAGGTAGCTCCATCCTAAGTCAAGGAGCATACGGAATGCATATCACTTTCACACCATCGTAAAGTCAAAGAAAAAAAAAACTGTACTTTCACCATTAAAATAGGGACCAAAACCTTTAACATGGACTATAAGATACTTTTATCTACCTCTTTAGCCTCATTTTGCTTCTTACTCTCCCCTTCTCCCTGCACTCCATCCTTTTTTCTCAGTCTTCTTCCCACAACAAGGCCTCAGCAAAAGCTATTCCTTAAGCTTAAAATGTTCTCAAAAGGGCTCCTCTACTCCCCTCTTAACCAAGTCAACCTTACCCAGCCTTTAGAGCTCATGTTAACAGTCACTTCCTCAGGGTAGCCTTCCTTGAAATTGAGAGTGGATTAAACTTCCCTATCATATTTCGTTCTACAATATACCTTTACTGCATAGCATATAAATATATGTATACACATAGCATATACATACAAAAGCTGCAACGCTGAGTTTATTTGATTAATGTTTCTTTGATCCACAAGTCTCTAATACTGAAACAATCAGCAATAAAAATGAAAAATCTCATTTGCAGTTACAAGGATAAACAAAAGATAATCAGACATACCATGTCATTTTAATCTGTTTATAAGCAAATAAGAAAAGTGCAGGGCATTCCTCCTTGTTAAAAGTTTAAAAGTTCAAAACAGGGTCAAACTACAAATGAAATCACTGGTTTGCCTTCATCTTATTTTCATAGATGATATAAATTATAATTACTAACTGTGTAAAAGAGTTTGGCAACCTTTCACCTAAATATTAAGTGGAAAGCTTCATTCTTAAGTGAACAAGAAATTTTCAATTAATCATACTGCTCAATTATAAAAGCATAATAACAAGTAACTACAATCAGTGATTTTTTTAAAATAAATTCCAAAGTAAAATAACCAAAAATAACTTTGCAGTTAAAAATAAAAATACAGTATTGTAGCATGTCCATCTAGAAACATCATTCCTCCAAATTTCCTTTCCTATAAATCAGTCAACAAAAGAACACATTAAGATAAGCACTTTACTTGACAGACATTGCTGGGGGAGTATATACTGTACTGGGAAAGCCTTTCAGAAAAAAACTTAGGCCAGGCACAGTGGCTCACATCTGTAATCTCAACACTTTCGGAGGCCAAGGTGGAGGGATCGCTTGAGCCTAGGGGTTTAAGACCAGCCTGGGCAACATGGCAAAACTCCATCTCTACAAAACAATACAAAAATTAGCCAAGAATGGTGGCAAGTGCCTGTGGTCCCAGCTATTTGGAAGGCTGAGGTGGGAGGAGTGCTTGACTTAGGACGCAGAGGTTTCAGGGAGCCGAGATAGCACCACTGCACTCCAACCTGGGTAACAGAGCAAGACTCTGTCTGAGAAAGAAAAAGAAAGAGGAAAGGAAAAAGATGTAGTAGTCATATTTCAAGAGTCTGTAAAAACGTTCATGTCCACCAATGCACTATTTCCACATGCAAAAATCTATGCTAAAGTAATCATCACAAAGGCAGAGATTTAGATACAGGGAGTTTTTCACTGCACTGCTATGACACCAAAAGATAGAAATAATATGCCTAATATTAAATAACTAAATAAATATAATGAATCTCTGAGCAAGGCCTTGCTCTCATTTTATAAATAGTTCATTATTTTTTCCCTTTATCATCTAAACCTATTCTCATTCTCCTCCCGCTCCCCACAGGCCGCTATATTAACATGTTTAATCTTTTATATGTAGATTATTCCTTCAAAAATGTTTTTTGGGGCTGAGTGTGGTGGCTCACACCTGTAATCCTAGCGCTTTGGGAGGACTGCTTGTGCTCAGGAGTTTGAGACCAGTCTGGACAACATGGCGAAACCCAGTCTCTAAAAGAAATGCAAAAATTAGCCCAGCATGGTGGTGCACATCCATGGTCCCAGCTACTTCGGAGGCTGAAGTGGCAGGATCTCTTGAGCCCAGGAAGCTGAGAATGCAGTGAGCCATGATCACACCACTGCACTCTAGCCTGGGTGAGAGTGAGACCCTGTCTTAAAAAAAAAAAAAAAAAAAAAGTTTTTTGTGTGCTTATACTTATCATCGCTTTCTTCCTATATATTTTACATCTATTCCTATTACTCCATGCACTGATTCTGTTATAGAACAATCTATTCTGTGCCTTTTGTACATTTTACCAATCCACTCTCTTAATGATGACCATCCATGTTAACATTCACTGCCATCAAAAATAATACTTCAGTGAACATCCTCGTGTATTTTATGGATCTATGTGAGAAGTTCTTGGAACATGCACTAAGTAGTGAATTACTAAATCACTGGATACAGTATAATTAACATGACTAAGTAGTACTAGACTCATCTTGAGGTTGGCTCCACTAGCGTTGATTCTAACGAAAAGCATACCAAGTATAAAATAACTCTGTATCCCAAACTATACTTGCCATTTTCCAACTTTAAAATTCTTGAGAAACTACAGATGGAAGGTGACCTATCAATACTGTTTTAATGTGAATGTCTCTAATTATTAATGATTTTGTGTTAATCTGATTGTGTGGTTTCTACCTCTGTAAATAAATATTAGTTCATGTTATTTGCTATTTTCTTACCTATAATTTTCTATGCTTATGAATATAATAAAAATATGTTACATATTCAGAATAAATAATGTGAATATAAATAAAAACCAAAATTAAATATATACTTTCTCTTCTGGACACGACACAGTAATATGACCTGGACGCACCAACCTAGCATAAACAACTAGAAAAGTGGGCAAAATGTATCAAACAAAAACAGTTTTCAGTATGGAGGAAGAGGTAGTTCAAGACTGTGATCCCTGAGAAAACAAACAAAATGACTTTAAACCTGGTGTCAATTTCCATATCATTGCACAGGGAAACCAAACAAAACTTGAAAGTCTCAGTGAGTTGGAAAGAAAGTGGAGTCCACAGTGGATAGAAGTTTCAGAGCAGAATACTATGGAGGAAAGAACTGAACAGAGAAGTCCCAGAAATCTGCACTGACTCTTTGGCTTAATACCAGACTGATCATGCTTACGATAAAACTCAACATGGTGGGGCTAAGATAGTAAGAGCTTCAAGTTAAAGAATTCCCAAAACTAATACAGAGCTAGGAATTGTTGAGACCCTACTAGACACTTTGGAGAGACCACAGTCTTGCTACCTCCTGTCCTATGTCTGCGACTTAAGAGTTACTCAATAGAGACTCTGTAAGAGACATGCCTGAATAGTAAGGCTAAACTAGCTCTAGCATAACAGCCACTCTAAACCTTACTGGGAAAAAAAAAAAAAAAAAAAAAAACCTTTAAACTAGTTTTAAAGGATAAAGTTGATCCACAAATAACTTTGATCCACAAATAACTTATCTGCCTGCAAAACCAGTCTAACAATCATAAAAGGAATATGACAAAATCCAGCTCTCAGCAACATAAAATTTGCTGTCTGATATGTTGTCGAAATTCAGTAGCCATAAGCAGCAGAAAAATGTGACCTACGTAAAGAAGCAAAATCAATGAGTAAACTGACCTAGAAAATGACATTCTAGAATGAAAAAATAAGAGCATTAAAGCAACTATTAATATACTAAATATTTTCAAGGATTTAAAAGAATTAAATAAGGAAAAAAATGGAAAATATTTAAAAGAACCAAATAGAATTTACAGAAAGAGGCCAGGCACGGTGGCTCACGCCTGTAATCCCAGCACTTTGGGAGGCCGAGACGGGCGGATCACAGGGTCAGGAGTTCAAGAACATCCTGGTCAACATGGTGAAACCCCGTCTCTACTAAAAATAGAAAAGTCAGCCAGGTGTCGTGGCGTGCACCTGTAATCCCAGCTACTCAGGAGGCTGACGCAGGAGAATCACTTGAACCCAGGAGGTGGAGGTTGCAGTGAGCTAAGATCACACTACTGCACTCTAGCCTGGCAACAGAGCAACACTCCATCTCAGAAAAAAAAAAAAAAAGAATTTACAGAAAGAAAAATACACTATCTGAAATTTCAGTGGATGGAATTAACACACTGCGAAGAAAAGATCAGTTAACTTGAAACTATAGCAATAAAAACAATTTAAAATAAAGCACAAAAACACTAAAAAAAGAGTTAACAGATCTCAGTAACCTGTGAGACAATATCAAGAGGTCTAATATATCTGTAATTGGAGTCCCAGAAAAGATGGGAAGGGGGGACAAGAAGACAGTATTTGAAGAAACAATGACTAAAATGTTTCCAAATTTTATGACAATTGCCTTACACACTCACAGATGCAAAAACTCTATGAACACAAGATAAGCTAGAACCAGAAATATAATCAAATTCAATGACAATCAGTAATAAAACTCTAAAATTAAACACATTAAACTGGAGTTTGAGAGAAATATGCTACAGAATCTAAATTTTAACATAACGAAAAAGAGTAATTATAGGACACAATTTTAGATACATTTAATGAAAGCTAGATTAAGGATCAGCTGACTGAGCTGTTGCTGTGGGCAACGTAAAGGGCACTAAAATAAGCCTGGAAATGCAACAAAAATGGAGAAAATATTTACTACTCCTCCTCAATAGGACAGATAACTATATGGTTGAAGAAACAGTTTGATAAGGTACCTGGGGTTCAAAATAAGTTCACCCCCAACACTACCCATTGCAAATGACTCCTACGTTGCATCTCAAGAGGGTAGATCCAATTAACTGCAGAGGTTTTGTTCACAGAGTGAGTTACTCAAGTTTAAGGGACTCAGATAAAACTAGATCAAAAAGAAGAAAAGGTATGTACTATTACCTAATACTTTTCTTTCTCTACATTTATCTTTCTTTCTAATAAATATTGAATGTACATTTAAAGAACAACAATTGGAAGAAGAATTAAATTATCAGTTTGCCTGAAACACCATTATCTTAGTGCATACTTTTAGGGTCCAAGTATGGCAAAAGTAGCCATAGGGATCTCAAAGCTATTTTAATTAATCTATTCAATTTGACAATTATCCCATGTATAATAATATCAGTTACTTTACAAGCTACTAATGTGTTTGGGAGGGGGATACTTTAAAATACCAAAGAGTACTTAAGTTTTTTTACCCATTGTCCTTTATCTCCTTGAAGTTTACTGAAGAAAAGCTTTAGCTCGCGAACTGTCAAATTATAGCTAGCCAGCACTCCCAACATGTCAACTAAAAGATCTGGAAACAAAAGAAAACAATAAAATAACTCAGCTAGTTATATTTCTAGAATATTTAAAATAAACAGTGCTTATTTAAGGGCTTGGACACTAAAGTTCTAGGTGCATGGTACATGCTCAAATATTTCTTAAATATTGCTAAATGGAATAAGAAAAATATGTATTTAAAAATTAAACTTTATTTCTTTGCATACATTGTACTATAGAAAAAAATCATACCTGCTATCATATTGTCAACTTTTTCAATTTTCCCAAGCACTTTTTCAACAAGGCCTACTTCAGTGCAGACCTGAAGATTCCGTATGCTTTTCTTCAGAATAGCTGTAAACATGCTCCAGACTTCTGCTTGGCAAGTAATATCACATTTTTCCAGTAGGTCCACCATGCAGTTGATACTCTCACCTTCTTGGATAATGAAATTCATTTCCAAATCAAACTGTCCTCCTACCAACTTCCAAGGGAAAAAAAAAAGTAAAAGCATTAGTATCCTCAATATCACTATAGCAGGTTCCTAAACATTAGATTAACAATAACTACTCACATTCTTCCTCCAAAACAAAATGTTCATTAAAAAAAAAAAAAAAAAAAAAACACGCAGCTCAAAAAACTGAAGTTTCTGAAGTAATCTCCAAATTTAGACAGTAAAGTCAAGTAAGAGAATATAAACATTAAAATATTTTTCAACAAAAACAAATATAGGATGTCTTAGGTAAATTGCTATCTACTAACCTGTTACCAATAAAGATCTAAATCAGCTCTACAATTGCTTCTCATTCAGTATTTCGTTTATGAAGTATCAAATCTGTGAACTACACTGAATAATCTAAAGGTCCTTTGTTAACCAAACAAGTAATGAGCTCATGGTAAAACTGAAAAGCTGAAAAAGGCTCAGAATGGTCACACACTGGAGTTTATATTAGTCAAATTTTTGGTTTATTAAGCCTATTCATTTTACCTCTCTTCTTTTCTGTCAATAATCAGTATAACTTACATATAATTAGCCACACATCCAAAGTCAGTAATCAAGAAAATGTATTTCACTGATATTACTATGAGAACGCTATAGCTATACTGGCCTTGTCATCACATCCACAGCCTCCCCACACAAAGGAAAGGTTTGTACATTTTAAATAAATCCTAATTACGTAAAGGAATTAAAATACTTTTGGAATCACCTTTGTAGAGTTATCTCACTTAACTAGATTTTTTAAATAAATTTTTTAAATTTAAAAATACCTACATTTAAGGTATACGATAATACAATCAACTAGATTTTTTAAAGATCTCTGTCAGAAATAGTTACACACGATTCACCTACACTTTTTTCTTTCTGAATACTTCTTGATTTTTCATTACGCATTTCTAAACTGCATACCCAAAAGGTATGCAAGTAGAAGAAAGTGAACTTTAAAAAACAAATCTGGCAGGGAGTGGTGGCTCATGCCTGTAATTCCGGCACTTTGGGAGGCCAAGGCGCACGGAGCACGAGGTCAGGAGATCAAGATCATCCTGGCTAACACCGTGAAACCCCGTCTCTACTAAAAAACTACAAAAAATGGCCAGGTGCAGTGGCTCATGCCTGTAATCCCAGTACTTTGGGAGGCCAAGGCAGGCGAATCACCTGAGGTCAGGAGTTCAAGACCAGTCTGGCCAACATGGTGAAACCCCGTCTCTACTGAAAAAAACAAAAATTAGCCAGGCGTGGTGGCATGCGCCTGTAATCCCAGCTATTCAGGAGGCTGAAGCCAGGAGAATCACTTGAACCCGAGCAGCGGAGATTGCAGTGAGCTGAGATCATGCCACTGTACTCCAGCCTGGGCAACAGAGTGAGACTCCGTCTCAAAAAAAAAGAAAAAAAAAAAATACAAAAACTTAGCCAGGCATGGTGGCATGTGCCTGTAGTCCCAGTTACTTGGGAGGCTGAGGCAGGAGAATCACTGAAACCTGGGAGACAGAGATTGCAATGAGCTGAGATCACGCCATTGAGCTTCAGTCTGGGCAACAGACCAAGACTCCGTCTTAAAAAAAAAAAAAAATCCAATTGCTTATAAATAAAAACAGACATGATCAAGTAGAGTTTAGTCCAGGAAAGCAAGGAAGGTTCAAAACTAGGAAATAAATTAAAACTCCTTTCAGCAAAATCAACAACATGTATCCCAGGTTTTCAACAAAAATAAAGACAGGCATGAGACTGAAAAAAATGGAAATGAACAATGTGAGGATCAGTACTTGCATGCAGAGAGACAAGAACTCCTGGCAAGCACAGTGATGAAGACATTTCATCTTTCTCAGAAAGCTGTGGCAGAGATTTCAGTGTACAATGCTTTGTATTATCACTACCAAGCAGTGTTAGGAGATGATAGCTGGGATTCTACTAAAACAGTCATCTCTCCTTGTCATGGAGACAATTCTCCTAGTTACATGGCCCTAGCTTAAAAGTATGCCTGGTTACCTAGTTCTCCTGGATAAATGCTATAAGCTATCCATTATACTATGATACATTCCATTCTACTTAAACTGTTGAATTAGATTATATTGTCCATAAATATATTGTTTATAAATTTTAAAAATACATAATTCAAATAAGAACTTTAATATAGCTGTTTTGGTTTTGTTTGTATTATTTCCTTGTCTGTAACTTTCTATTTTGAAATAATTTCAAACATTCAAAAAAAGTACAGAATTCCTTTATACTCTTCGTTCAGCTTCCCCAATGTATATATATTACATAATCATAGTACAATCATTTAAACCAGGAAATTAACTTTTACAATACCATTAACCAATCTACAGACATCACTCATAAAAATGTTTAAAAAGGGCCAGGCGCAGTGGCTCAAGCCTGTAATCCCAGCACTTTGGAAGGCCGAGGCAGGCGGATCACGAGGTCAGGAGATCGAGACCATCCTGGGTGACACGGTGAAACCCCATCTCTACTAAAAAATACAAAAAACTAGCGGGGCGAGGTGGCGGACGCCTGTAGTCCCAGCTACTCGGGAGGCTGAGGCAGGAGAATGGCATAAACCAGGGAGGCGGAGCTTGCAGTGAGCTGAGATCCAGCCACTGCACTCCAGCCTGGGCGACAGAGCAAGACTCTGTCTCAAAAAAAAAATTTTTTTAAAAAGGTATTTATATGAATAAGGTACTTATTACTAACAATGCCTGGCTGCTGGTGGTGGTTATTGTTATTATAAATTTTATAATTTTATAACTACATATCCATATTATTATATGATAAAAGTGACATCTAAATAGAACAAAGATCATTTAATGAAAAGGTTAGTGGCTGGGCAAGGTGGTTCACACCTATAATCCCAAAACTTTGGGAGGATAAGACAGGAGGATCACTTGAGGCCTGGAGTTTGAGACCAGTCTGGCAACACAGTCAGACTCTGTCTCTATAACCAAAAAAAAAAAAAAAATACCCGGGCATGGTGGTGGGTACCTGTAGCCCTACTACTCCGGAGGCTGAGGTGGGAAGATTGCTTGAGACCAGGAGTTCAAAACTACAGTGAGCTATGATCACACCACTGCACTCCAGCCTGGGTGACAGTGCAAGACTCTGCCTCAAAAAAAAAATAAGTTTAGGGATAGCTATATTCAAATATCTGGGGGGAAAAAAATCAATCCATCCATCCCTCATACCATAAAAAAAATTCCAAATGAGTCTAAGATTTAAATGTAAAACTGAAGTCATAAAATGAGTCTAAAATAAAAGCCATCAAAGCACTAAATGCGTTAGGTGTGGTGGCTCATGCCTGTAATCCCAGCACTTCCGGGAGGCCAAGGTGGGAGAGTCTTGTGAGTCCAGGACTTCAAGGCTACAGTGAGCTATGATTACGCCACTGAACTCTAGCCTGGGTGACAGAGCAGGACATGTTTCTAAAAATAAAAATTAATTAAATAAAAGCACTGAATGAAATGATACAAAAAACATTTTATCACTTCAAGTGGTAAACACTTTTCTAACTAAGAGTTCTTAAGACTTCTTCTGGACTTCATATTGACATATTTAACTATATAATAATTAGAAATTCTACATGCAAAAAAAACATAAAATCAAAAGTAAACACTTAGAAAAATCATTTCAACCCACATCATTACATAAGTACAAATAGCTGCCTGAAAAACATTTTTTAAAAGAAAATGTATCTGCTTGTGGCAACTAGGGTGCTAAAAACAAAAACAAAAAAAAGAAAAGAAAATTTAGGCAAAGGCAAAGGCAATGAACAAAAAAGGAAATAAAAGTGGCACTAAAACATGAAACTCAACTTTGCTTACAAAATGAATGAATATTAAAACTACACTAATATACCATTTTTACATATTTGACAAATTCCAAATCTCTAACAACATATAAAAATAAAACATAGTATGTGCAAGAACATGAGGAAACATACATCACTGTTGTTGAGGAAACAGGTACAACAGGACTTATTAAGAGCAATTTGGGGCTGGGTACGATGGCGCACACCTGTAATCCCAGCACTTTGGGAGGCCGAGGCAGGTGGATCCCTTGAGCGCAGGAGTTCAAGACGAGCCTGGTTAACATAGCAAAACCCCGTCTCTACTAAAACTACAAAATTTACCCAGGTGTGGTGGTGGGCGCCTGTAGCCCCATCTACTCGGAAGGCTGAGGCACAAGAATCGCTTGAACCCAGGAGGCAGAGGTTGCAGTGAGCCAAGACCACATCACTGCACTCTACTGGGTGACAGAGTGAGACCATGTCTCAAAAAAAAAAAAAAAAGATAAACCAAAAAAAAGCAATTTGGTAATATCTATCAAAAATTTTTATTTTTCAAACAGCAATCAAACATCTAGAAATTTATATTATAGACACATTTAGATAATGATGTTAGATACAAGAACTTCATTGTATTGAATTTTTAAAAATTACAAGATAAAGGTTAATGATGGCCTGGCATGATGAATCACACCTGTAATCCCAGCACTCTGGGAAGCCGAGGTGAGTGGATCACTTGAGGTCAGGAGTTCAAGACCAGCCTAGCCAACATGGTGAAACCCCACCTCTACTAAAAATACAAAACTTAGCCAGGCATGGAGGCATGTGCCTGTAACCCCAACTACTTGGGAGGCTGAGGCACAAGAATTTCTTGATCCCAGGAGGTGGAGGTTGCAGTGAGTCGCCTGGGCAACAGAGTAAGACTCTGTCTCAAAAAAAAAAAAAAAAAAAAAAAAGGTTAATGAAGTTGCACATAACTATAAATGAAATATGATGTACATACAGAAAAGAATTAGGCCATTCCATATGATAGGAAAAGATCTCTAAGATACTTTAAGTGAGAAAATCAAGGTGGAGAAAAGTGTGAACAGTAGGCTACAATTTGAGTGTAAATCATTTACACATAGACCTACACATGTGCTAAATATGTCTAAGAATGAACTAAATATTGATTGTCTCTGGAAAAGATCTATTGCATAGAAGGCAAAAAAAAAGATTTTAGTACATACACTTTTGAACAATTTGAATTTTGTGCCATGAACACATATTACTTATTTCAAAAAAAACAATTTAAAAAGAAGCCAATGCAGCCAGGCATGGTGGCTTATGCCTGTAATCCCAGCACTTTGGGAAACCGAGAGAGCAGATCAGTTGCACTTAGAGTTCAAGACCAGCCTGGGGTCTTGAACCAACATGGCAAGACCCCATCTCTACCAAAAATAAAACAAAAAATTAGCTGGGTGTGGTGGCATATGCCTATAGTCCCAGTTGCTTGGAGGCTAAGGTGGGAGGATGGCTTGAGTCCGAGAGGCAGAGGTTGCAGCAACCCAAGATTGTGCCACTGCACTCCAGCCTGGGCGACAGGGCGAGATCCTGTCTCAAAAACAAAAAAAAAAAAGCAAATGCATAAAACACCACTGATGCGAGCTGCAGAGCTTATGAAATCATCATAAATACAAATGATATGAATACAAAAGTTTGGGATTTCTCAAGTAACCTATTTCTAACAAATTACTCACTGAGTCAAAAATAATTCAGCACAATATAACAATGACATTGCAGAGGCATTATTCAAATATTTAACAACTGGCACAGTGCAGGCATCATGCAATCAGAACACATATGAAACCTATCAAGATGGGCTCAAGCTGTAAAAATCTCATACTTACATACTGAGGCACACTGGCTAAATAATGGCCTTCATAGAACATACATTAATAAAAAAAAAAATAAGAGATACAACACATCTACAGAAAACAATCACAAAATACAAACCTCTAATATATAATAAATTTATAAACTCATTCAACACTCTTTTACTGAATGCCTACAGTATGCCAGGCCCTGAGGAAATAGTATAACAGTGATCAATACGACAGAAATAGCCTACCCGTATTTGTAAGAATCAATACTGTGTCTTATATCCTACAGAAATCTTTTTTAATTGCTTATTTAGAAAATGGCTGGGTGCGGTGGCTCACACCTGTAATCCCAGCACTTTGAGAGGCCAAGGTGGGTGGATCACCTGAGGTCAGCAGTTTGAGACCAGCCTGGGCAACATGGTGAAACCCCAGCTCCATTAAAAATACAGAAACTAGCCAGGCGTGGTGTTCCATGCCTGTGGTTCCAGCTACTCAGGAGGCTAAGGCAGGAGAATCGCTTGAACCCAGGAGGCGGAGGTTGCAGTAAGTTGAGACTGACCCATGGCACTCCAGTCTGGGTGACAAAGCAAGACCATCTCACAAAAAAAAAAAGAAAGAAAAGAAAATACTAGACTTTCAGTTTCTAAACTGGAAATCTCTTTCTCCATGAAAACATATAGGAACGACACCAAGTAGTAACTTCAGTACAAAATGTCATTTTTGTATGAATATAAAATATATAACATTCATAAGTTTTCCTAAATACCTACAATATCTAATAGAAAATACAATGGAGTGTTAAAACAACATTTCTGATACCAACCATAAGTGTAAAAGTATCTAGGAGTGAATTAAAACATACACATGACTTGAAAGTAAAAAATTTTTTTTCTACTTTTGATAAATGAACAGACTTGTTTCTGGATGGGAATATTAAATCAGTTCAAGTTGTTAACTTTTCACAAATTAATCTATAAATTCAGCACATTACCATTAAAATTCCAATATGATTTTTTTTCCTGAAACTTATAGTGATTCTAATTCCTATTTGGGAATTAAATATATGAAAAACGTGAAGGGAAATTCTATACAAAAAGAATACTAGAATCATCAAACAAATGGTATAACATAATTATTAAAACTGTATAGTACTAGACAGAAAACAATCTAATTAAAATAAAAGGTTGATACAAATAAATTCAATACAGAATTAGAGTGTCATCTCAAGCATTAAATAGAGCTATGAAATTTTCATTTTAAAAAATTAAGACTGAATCCTCATCTTACGATATATGCCAAAATAAATTCCAGGTAACTTAAGACATCAAAAGTTAAATTAGAAGCCATAAAATATAAGAAATTCTCAAAGAACACAAAAATCATTAAGCTGTAGAAATAAAAAGTGGTACAGAAATAAAGTATTTTCAATTTGGTGAAAAAAATTTTTAGGAAGACATGAACAGTCAATTCACAAAAAAATCCAAATGACACATGCAAAAAAAAAAAATACTAAATAAATTTCACTTTGTTTGAAATTATTAAAGCTCAAAGTAGGTGAGAACAAGACTAAACAAATACTTTCATACACTCCTGTTGAAATATTTCCAGAAAGCAATATGATAATACTAATTAAACACAGAATTGTGTTAACTCAAGAAAATCTTTTATTAAATGTGGGTAATAACAATCAGCAGCAGATGCCAATGATTAAGAAAAATTAAGAAGAAAAATTCAAAACTGAGAAAATTAATTCCGTGAACTTCAACCTGTAAATTTGGTAAAGATAATTTTTAATCAGTTTTCGCAATAGAAAGGTCTGGTCCAGGTTCAAGAACACCAGTATTCTCTGGAAGATAATTTGAAAGAATCCACATAGAAGAATGTAAAATTAAGGAGTGACAGAATCTTCAGACACAAGAAAAACTTCTTGTGGAAAAGAATTGCAGTGATTCAGAAAGGTAGCAGAAAAACACAAAAATCTCTAAGGTCATATGAAACTAATAATTCCATAATACTATATATAATGATTATAATTTCAAAATAACTTTGTAGTGAAAGGAAAGCTCAAAGAGACAATATTTTATGAAAATCATCTAGATACAATAGTAAAAAAGATAAACTCTTCAACAGTATTTTCTAGAAGACAGAAAGTAAACCTTGTCCACTGAATACAATAAGGTACTTCTTACAACACCCACATACAACTGTATATCATTTAATATAAGGGAAACCAACCAATAGATCTGAAACAATTTGCTGCCAAGAAGATAATGTCTGGAGAGAGTTTTAATAGTGTGAAATTTTCTTGTAACAATTATATACCCTCCATGCAGATCTAAAGTGGTCAAAAATCTCATTACAACTAACATAAGAGACCTTACCTTCACCTTAATATTACTCACATCAATCGTTCCTATAAGTAACCACCCTTTCAAGAAGCTATAGATTTTTGAAAGTAATTTCCAAAAAAAGCCCCAAATATTTCACCAGCTTTTAAACTGAGATTATACTGTGAGAGCAATATCCAGACAGGTGTTTTAAATATTCTTCCGTTGCTTTAAATACTATAAAATATGCCTTTCAAGCAGAAAATTGATGGCAGAATTTGTACATACAAACGTGTGGCACAGTTGATATACTATATGTATGCATATCTATTATACCTAAAAAACATGCACAGGGTCTACAGTATGTCATGTTAACCCTTTCTAACAGTTATTTGAAGTTGATCAACCTTCAAAACACAAATTTGTTTCCAATGACAGGGATCATAATCCAGGTACAGGCATTGGCTAGTTATTATCTGAGCTGTAGTAATGGCTCTACACTACCAAATGTAATCTTCCCAAATGTCACAGTAAGTTATGAATATCTGAGCAGCCTAATGCACTTTACTAGCCATGAAATGTGAAAATGTAATCTTATTACCTTTTTTATGGTTGTATTTTTTTGAATAATGTAGTATGGAAACTGATGTATAGCCTTTTTCTACATTTTAGCATGATTTGGTCTCCTTTGCTGTATAGAACATTTTTCAAAACTCTCCATTTCAACATATTTTAGTCTTGGCCTGAACTTCATAAACAATTTTTATAGCAGCCTTCAGGGTGGCATAACATGCTTTCTATAGGTTATACTTTAATGTATAAGATTATAGAAATTTTAAAGCAACTTACTCAAAGAATTCAAATAAACCTTTGTAAGTTTTGTATGAGGACTTTAATTGAGCATGATTATTTTTCTTCTCAACAGTTATACTAATAAAATATCTTAAGCTGACATTCGTCACTAATCTAAATTACTTGTATATTCGGAAAACAAAAGACCAAAAAGAGATCAAAAATAATTATCTTCAAAAGATTAATACAACTGCAATACTGTGCGACTCACAGAAAATTCAAATACTTCAAAGTAAAGCTCTGTTTTCCCTGGACCACTCACTGGAAACTTGCTGAATTTTTCCTCAAAGATGGGGCAGGAGTATGGCATAGTTTGGAAAAAAAAAAAGGACAGGGTGTAATCACAGCTTCTGACCCTAACTAGATACTTACTGTTTCTTGTGACCTACCTATTACAACAGGTGTAGTTAACACCTGTCTAAAAATGTCAAAATAGTTTTTTTTTCTCTGAACCTATTTATTTATAAAATTAACTAAGAGTAAGCTTATTTTATTTATCTGCATCCTTTAGAAACACATTCAGGGTTTAAAAGTGCCAATCTCAAGATATTCAGGTTTTCCCCAGGAATCCTTTCCTACGTGAATGTGACCTTGTATATGTTTACAGCCACCGGAATCTTACTACTAAGAAGTTGAGGGAAGGCCGGGCGCGGTGGCTCAAGCCTGTAATCCCAGCACTTTGGGAGGCCGAGACGGGCGGATCACGAGGTCAGGAGATCGAGACCATCCTGGCTGACACGGTGAAACCCCGTCTCTACTTTAAAAATACAAAAAACTAGCTAGGCGAGGTGGCGGGCGCCTGTAGTCCCAGCTACTTGGGAGGCTGAGGCAGGAGAATGGCCTAAACCCGGGAGGCGGAGCTTGCAGTGAGCTGAGATCCGGCCACTGCACTCCAGCCTGGGCGACAGAGCGAGACTCCGTCTCAAAAAAAAAAAAAAAAAAAGAAGTTGAGGGAAAATTACAAAGCTGTGACACAGACTGCACTGACTCCCAGGTTATATTTTCTTCTTCCATAATAATAAAGAGTTTCTAGTTTGGCACACGGAGCCCAGGAAAAAGATCTCACTCTCCAGCTTTTCTTGAATGGAAAGCATTCCTGATCAGCCACATGACCAAGTCCTGACCAACAGGCAGTAACACGTGCAACCTCTAGGTATTATTCTTTAAAGAAAGAAATCTGACTCCTTTTTCCAACTACACTCCTTCCTACTGCTTAAGATGCAGAATAGTGGCAAGAGCTACAGTAGCCATCTTGGAATCAAAGGTGTCTTATGTTGAAGATAAAAGAGCAAATCAGTCTATGGATCCTGACAATCATAGAACTGCCACACTAGCTCGCTACCCAGACTTTCACCTGAAGGACAAATACATTTCTATGTTGCAGAAACCACTGTTAATTTGGGCCTCTCTGTTCTATCAGTTAAAAGTCTATATTCTGACTAATATAGATGCTATTCACTGCATTTTCTCAGAAATTAAAAAATATATATTATCTATAACTATCTCAAATGACATATCCTTATGCCCCATTCTTACCCCATAGCAGGTGTTAGTTCACCAAAAGTGTCTTTTTTGACCTACTTCTGACAGTTGGTTATGTGCCTGGTAAGTTCAGAAACCACAGAACAGCCTATTCCCTGACTATATTCTTACTGGATAGCTTCACATATGCTCTACACCACTGTGCCACTATGACACTTTGCCAGATGCCCTGTTACAGGTTGAATTGTGTCCCCCAAGAGGACATATGTTCAATTCTTAACCTCCAGTGCTTCAAAATGTGATCTTATTTGGAAATACGATTCCTACAGATGTAATTAGTTAAGGTGAGGTCATTGGGGAGGTCTTAATCCAATATGACTGTTACCCTTATAAAGAGGGAAAATTTGTGTTCAGACACATGTACACCAAGAAAATATCATGTTAAAATGAAGACAGAGATCACAGTGATACTTCTATAAGCCAAAGAATGTCAAAGATTGCCAGCAAACCACCAGAAGTCAGGAAAGAAACATGAAACAGATTCTCACAATTCTCACAACAAACCCTACCAACACACTTATCTTAGACTTCTAGCCCACAGAACTGAGGCAATAAATTTCCATTGTTTCAGCAACCTAATTTCTAGTACTTTATTACACAGACCTAACAAACTAATACATCCCAACATCTCCCAGTGTTTATTTTTGATATTACCCACTAAATTCTCCAGTAAGCATTCTCAAGAACTCTTAGAAAAGCCAGACCATGACCCAGAGACTCTGTTCAGCTTATCTTCAGCCAGACCCTCCTACAACACTGTACTCTCCTTACAGAAATAAGTTTGTGGAATGCAAACATACAGAGTGAAATAATAGACACTGGAGACTCCAAATAATGGAAAGGAGGTGAGGGTGAAATATCACCTATTGGATATAATGTGCACTATTCAGGTGTTGGGTGCACTAACAGCCCAGATTTCACCATAACACACTGAATTTATACCCCTAAATCCATAAAAATAAAAACTTCAATGTCAAAAAAATAGGTTTGTGATTGGTACGCAGTTTTTCAAAAAAGAACAATATATTGCTGAGGAATATATACATAGATAATAAACTTAAAAAAAAAAAAAAAAAGCAAAGGAATGACTCACCCTAAAGTTAGCATTAAGGGCTGGGCACGATGGCTCATGCCTGTAATCTCAGTACTTCGGGAAGCTGAGGCAGGAGGACTGCTTGAGCCCGGGAGTTCAAGACCAGGCTGGGCAACATAGCGAGATCTGGTCTCTTAAAAAAAAAAAAAAAAATAGCCTGGCAGGTGGCACATGCCAATAGTCCAAGCTACTCAGGAGGCTGAGGCAAAGGATTGCCTGAGCCCAGGAGTTCAAAGCTGCAGTGAGCTATGATCATGCCACAGCACCCCAGTCTGGGTGACAGGGCAAGATGCTTTCTCAAAAAAAAAAAAAAAAAAAAAAAAAAAACAAAGTTAGAATAAAGATAATTGTTTTAGCAAAGAAAAAGAGATTCCAAGTAAAAATATTGTTCTATTGCTAACCTGGTATTGGGTATATGCAGATACATTTTAATAGTTTTTAAGTACTTTTATACATTTTACACATATCTTTTTAAGTACCTTCTAAAACTTTTTAAGTACTCTTACATATTTTACACATATCTTTGTAAAATACAACCTATTTTGTATTTGCTATCTCCTTGCCTCTCTCTGCTATCTTTTGGAAATTTCCTCAGTGTTTCAGTTCCCACATTCTTTATTCAATTCTTTCTAATCTACTTTTCAATCTGTTAATTTCTTTTTATTTAAAAGCTCTATTTGTTGTTATTTTTCAAATCTGCTTAGTAATCTCTCTTTCCTACATAATCTTTTAACTGTCTTTTTTGTTTCCTTTCTTTCATGTCTTTTTGACATGAAAGGGCCTCTATATCATAATTTATTATAATTTTCTAAATTTTATAGTTTGAAAGTCTTGAAGACTTAATCTTGCTTTCAGTTTATCTACTGACTCCTCATGCTTTGCTGCTTTTTTAATGTGTTTTTAAATTTTAGATTATACATTTACTTTCAATGGGGCTTTATCTGAGAGACTCTCGTGCAGCCTGTGCCTCTCTAGCTTGAATTATGTATTCTGCTACCTGCCCTAGGGATGTCTTCAGCACGGAAAGACTTAAAAATACATACAAATATATATATATGTGTGTATATATATATGTGTATATATATATATTTTTTTTTTTTTTGAGATGGAGTCTCACTCTGCTGCTAAGGCTGGAGTTCAGTGGCATCGGCTTACTGCAACCTCCACCTCCCAGGTCAAGTGATTCTCCTGCCTCAGCCTCCTGAGTAGCTGGGATTACAGGCGCCTGCCAACACGAGCAGCTAATTTTTGTATTTTTAGTAGAGACAGGGTTTCGCCATCTTGCACAGGTTGGTCTCGAACTCCTGACCTTGTGATCCGCCCACCTTGGCCTCCCAAAATACTGGGATTACAGGCGTGAGCCACCGCACCCAGCCTTAAAAAATATTTTTTATTGTGAAATGTTTCACTGCACCCAGCTGCCAAGCTATTCTTAAACAAAATTTAATACTACAGATATTGTGGTAATCTCATCCAGATTTTTTTTTTGGAAAGATCATATTTTCTTTTGTAACAAACATTTCTTATGTAGAGACTGGGTGCAGTGGCTCATGCCTGTAATCCCAGCACTTTGGGAGGCAGAGGCAGGTGGATCACCTGAGTTCAGGAGTTCAAGACTGGCCAATATGGGGAAACCCCATCTCTACTAAAAATACAACAATTAGCCAGGTGTGGTGGCAGGCACCTGTAATCCCAGCTACTTGGGAGGCTGAGGCAGGAGAATCGCTTGAGCCTGGGAGGCGGAGGTTGCAGTGAGCGGAAATCAAGCCACTGCACTCCAGCCTGGGCAAGATTCTGTCTCAAAAAAAAAATTTTTTTTCGTAGTAATATTTGTCTCTACTGGGATTTTAAATCTCTGCAGGTAAAGACAGTAAAATGTTTTTCTTGCAGGTAAAGAAAATTATGAGCTCGATACTATATAAAAGAAAAAGAGTAAGTTTAATCTGATTTACAGTTAAGTGTGAATATAGAATGTCATGGAAACAAATATTAATTTTCATCATATCCCACCCAAAGAACTTCACACAAATATGAGTCCAAGATATTTCCTAATTATTAGGTACTGGAAATCAAATCTGCTGTTTTAGGACCCAATTTGAATTCTAAAATGTTTTCACCAAATACAACAATAAGGGTTGGGTAGACAAAATTTCAGCTCACTCTGGTTTTCCCTTGTCCCTTCTCTAAGACCATAATTGTAAAAATCTATGTCCATGTCCCAGGAAGCACAGAACATTTTGTCTCATATTAGAAACTTCTCATTTCAGAAAATTAGATTAAATTTGGTATTCTCTTCAATTGCCTTCCCTCTTTCTTGCTTCTTTTAAAGAACCATACCTTAATGTTTTCTTAAGGTCCAACTCAAGAAATATCCCTCTGAGAATGATTTTGACCTTTCCAGCCTATAGTAAACTAGAATGATACATATCATATTACCAATACAATATAGTCATTTAATACTCTGAACTGAAAATATTCCCTTTAAAGTTTTTGTTCTCCTTCTACTTACTATATTCTGGGTCTTTCACTATTTCTTAGAATGCACAGAAGCCCTAGCAGTTTCAGTAATATTATCAATAAACTCACAATCATATAAGATTTCCATTTCTACTATTATAAGTAATCCTTACAAGAACTCTGTGAGTCATACAGATTAGTCAATTATCACATCTAGCTGATAAAGGAACAAAAAAAACAAATGTGTCCATTCACAGACAAGACTACAAATCAGACTATCTGACTGATAGTCTCATGTTTCCTTACACCTTCACTAATAATCTAATATTTAAGTTAGATTTTGTTTCTTTAGTGAGCTAAGAAAAGTATCTGAAAAATTTGTGAACTTTACTGTCTATACAAAAATTAGTCAAATATGTTACAGAAAATAAATTATACGTATCATCTTTATATTTATTTAAATCTCCAAATATACTACAAAATAGTCAAAATCTCCTCCCTGTTTATTGTACCCTTCTTAAGAGTTAGAAATGTTCACAGAAAAATGATATGTCTACAAAAGTGTTAAGAAAAAAGGTTCCATGATCAAATAAGTCTAATAAATAATGAATTAAACAATGGTAAAGAGATGTTTATATGATAGAATTACCAGAGCTTTAATATGCAACTGTGCAGTAGACATCTTGAAAGGAAGATATATAACCAATGCATGAAATTCCCAAAAGTTATTTCACAATGGAAACTCTTTTCCTTTTTATTTGATTTAGAGATAGGGTCTCACTATGTTGGCCAGGCTGGACTTGAACTTCTGTGCTCAAGCAATCCTCCTGCCTCAGCCTCCCAGGTTTCTATTTGAACAAGAGATTTTTTTCTTAAATAGCATTCTTCAACAGCTTTTTTGAGAAACATTTGATGATGCAATGTATTTATGTTCTTGAAGCTTATTATTGTAAGCTTCACCCAGACCCCTAAATCCATAAAAATAAAAGTGCTTAAAGTATTAGATAGGCAGCTGGATGAATAAGTATCACAGAATTAACTATGTTTTAAGCAAACATTTAGTAGGCCCTTCGGAAGGTTTTCAGGTAAGTAGTTTAACGCAATCCGTTTGTTTTTTCACATATTTCCTTTTATGACTTATTGAAGTTAATAAGTAAACAAAAAAGACATCTTCAATTTACTTTAGGAAAAAAGAAAATATGAGCAAATAAAATCAGACCAACCCCTCATCCCTTTCTGAACCAGTCAGTTCAAAAGTCAAAAAAGACAGATATCCTCCCACTTTAAATCATGGCTGGTCTGTGTGCCCGCAGAAGCAGTGTGTGACTTATGAAGTTAGGTCATTAGAGCTTCATGGCTCCCTTTACATCATTCATTCTGAGGAAAATCACTCACCACAAATGAAGATATTCAAGCAGCTCAGTGAGAGGCTCACTTAGAGAAGAACAGTCCTCCAGCCACGAGCCAGCAGCAACTTGCCAGTCATGTAAGTAACCCTGGAATCAAGTCCTCTACCCCCGGTTAAGTCTTTAGATTACTACAACTCCAGCCAACATTTTGAATGCAACCTCGTAACAGACACTGAGCCAAAACTATTTAGCCAACCTACTCCCAAATTCCTGACCCAGAAAAACTGAGCTGATAAATGTTTATCATTGTTTTACACTGTAATATTTTGGGGTAATTTGTAACACAGCAACACATAACTAGTACACTTACAAATCAGTTAGTAACCAGGGAAAACTTTATTATGCTATTTATTCCTGTATCATAAAATTTTTAATTCAAATATTCTAATAATAAAAATGCACAGAATAAGTGACTGCTGTAAGCTACATCAGCACTTTACATAAACACTTTACATGGATTATCATATTTAATTACCTCTTGTAAACATGAAACATAAGTAACTTCTGAACATGGGTTTCAACACTACATAATACTTGTATTTAATTATTTGTGACAGTTACTACACACTGGCTTACTCAACACCAATTCCTCAAAGTCTATCAGACAAAACTGAAAAGAAAGTATCAATGAAAAAAAAAAGTTCATATGGCAAGAAGACAGTTTTGGCAATGAGAAAAATGAAACAAAAAGATATAGCTAGGCTTTAAAATCATACTCTATACCTATGTATTAAGAAGAGAAAAAGCAATGAAAAAAATTCCATGTAAGAGTGGATAACAGTTTGTACTTTGGCATGAAATTATACTCTATAAATCTGAATAATGGTGATATGGTTTGTCTGCGTCTCCAAATCTCATCTTGAATTGTAGCTCCCATAATCCTCTCGTGTCATGGGAAGGACCCAGTGGGGGGTAACTGAATCAAAGGGGTGGGGGTTCTCATGATAGAGAATAAGTTTCATGAGATCTGATGGTTTTATAAAGGGCAGTTCCCCTGCACACGCTCTCTTGCCTGCCTCACATAAGACGTGCCTTTGTTCTTCCTTCGCCTTCCACCATGACTGTGAGGCCTCCCCTGCTATGTGGAACTGTGAGTCCATTAAACCTCGTTTTCTTTATAAATTACCCAGTCTCAGGTATTTCTTCATAGCAGTATGAAAATGGACTAATACAACTGAAAAGTTCTTTTTTTCCATCTCAAATATCCAAGTCACTCTGAAATGTGGTTAGAGTTAGAGTTCAAATGTGGTTAGTAGTTAAGAGTTCAAGGACAAAAGGGCAGAATCAAATAATTCGAGTACCTATACAAATCACTTCTATAAAATTACATATAGAAAATAAAATAAAAAGATATCTATTGCAGCACTGTTTGTGAAACTGAAACATTAGATATAGCCTAAATATCCAGCAATAGAGAGACATTTATAACCCAGAGATGGCCATGTAATGGAATATAATACAGCATTTAAAAAGAATATAAATCAATATGTGCAGGCATGCCATGATGTTCAAGACACAATACTAAATTTTTTTAAAGGTGCGGGACAGTATTTTCAGTATGACCACATTTCCTTAAAAGAGACAATTATATTTCAATCAGAGATAAGTGAAACCAGAGTTTCAGCCTAGGTAGTGGCCAAAATATATTACTTGGTTTCAGCTAAGTGCCCACTTATGCATTGCTTCTGATATTCCTTAAGTGTAGGTGATAAATAATTGTATTATCAAGTATATTAACATCATATATAATCAGTATGACAATACTGTAATATAAATTAGGTAATATAGTAATATATTAAATTAGTAATATATTAAATTAGTAATATAAATTAGGCAAGTCATTTGGATTTAATATCTGAATATTCACTTTCAAATACAGACAAATTTTTGAGGAAAAAATCTCCTTATGTGCTTTATATGGTAAAAGTGGGGAATTAAGGCATATCTCTTTTAATTTTTTTTTAAATAGAGTCTCACTCTGTTGCCCAGGCTGGAGCGCAGTGGCACAATCTCGGCTCACTGCAACCTCCGCCTCCCAGGTTGAAGCGATTCCCCTGCCTCAGCTTCCTGAGTAGCTGGGACTACAGGCGTACGCCACCAGGTCTGGCTAATTTTTGTATTTTTAGTAGAGACGGGGTTTCACCATGTTAGCCAGGATGGTCTCGAACTCCTGACCTTGTGATCCACCCGCCTCAGCCTCCCTAACTGCTGGGATTACAGGCATGAGCCGCCACGCGCAGCTGGCATATTTCTTACTGTAAGAATAAAATGCTACAATATTTACTTATTACAAAATAAATAGTATTATGAAAGCTACTAATTTTATCTTACAAAAGTAACTGTGCCTTCCTCAATAATTGGTAGAAATAAACAGAAAATCAGAAAGGATTAAAAGAACTCAGTAACACTATCAACAAAGAGGAACTGCTTGACATTTATATAAGACTCCACCCAATTAGAGAAGAATAAATGTTGTTTACAAGTGCCCATGGACTAGAGATTATGTTCTGGGACATAATACAAGCTCAACAAATTTAAAGGTATTGAAAGCATATGGAGTGGGTTCTCTGACCACAATGAAATCAAGGTAGAAATCAATAACAGAAAGATAAAGATCACAGAAAAATGTCCAAACACTTGGAAACTATTACACTCCTAAATAGTTTATGGGTTAAAAGAGGAAGTCTCAAATAAAATTTTTAAATACCATGAACTGAATAAAAATATAATATATCAAAATTTGTGGGCCATACCTGAGAGGGTAATTTGTAGCACTAAAACCAGAAGTCTCAAATCAATAATCTAAGTTTCCATTTTAAAGAACCTAGTAGAAAAGCAAAATAAGCCCAAAACAAGCAGAAAGAAGGAAATAAAGACAAAAGCAGAAGTCAGTTAAGTAGAAAGTAGGAAAACAATAATCAATAAAGAGCTAGTTCTTTGAAAAGATCAATAAAATTGACAAACCGTGGCAAGACTTACAAAGAAGCAAGAAATAAGACACAAATTACTGGTACCAGGGAGAAAATACTATCACTACAGGCCTTAGAGGCAGCACACACACACACACACAAAAATATGGAATACTGCAAACAACTCTAAACACATAATATGACAACTTAGAGAAAATGGACCAATTCCTCAAAAACTGGAAGCTACCACTACTTGCACAATATGAAATAATTTGAATAATCCTATAATTATTAAGGAAATTAAGTTCATAATTTTAAAATTCAAAAAAATAAAACTCAAAGTTAACATGGTTTCTCTGGAGAATTCTTCTAAATGTTTAAAAAAGAATTAATGCCAATTTTAAACTTCTCTCAATCCATTTTACGAAGTTACTATTATACTAAAACCAGACAAAGAGAGTACCAAAAAAAAAACCCTATACACCAATATCCCTCATGAATATAAACACCAAAACTCTTAACAAAAAATTAGCAAGTAGAATTCAGCAATAAATAAGAATCTTACACCATGGCCAAGTAGATTTTATTCCAGGAATGCAACACTGTTTAATCATTTAAAAATCAATTAATGTAATCCACCATATTAATAGGATAAGGTAAGACAATCACACGATCATATCAACTGATGCAGAAAAAGTATTTGACAGAAATTCAATAACACCATTGAGGATAAAAACTCAGAAAAATGGGAAAAAAAAAAAAAACTTCCTCAAATTGATAAACAGTATTTACATAAAACCTACGACTAACATTATACTTAATGATAAAAGACCAAGTATTTTCTCCCGTAAAGATCAGGAACATGGCTAAGACGTGCACTCTCACTACTTTTATTCAAATTAGTGCTGAAAGTTCCAGCCAGCGCAATTCAGCAAGAAGAAATAAAAGGTATACAGGTGAGAAAGGAAGAAATTAAGCTGTCCCTATTGGCAGATAATATGATTGCCTACATAGAAAATCCAAAGGCATTTCCAAAAACAGAAACTTCCTAGAAATAGTGAGTTCAGCAAGGTAATGGGTTACCAGATAAACATTAAAAAATCAATTATATTTCTATATACTACCAAGGAACATGTGAACAATAACATTTAAATCCATAATTGCTCAAAAATACGAAGTACTTAGATGTAAATCTAACAAAATATATACAAGACTTGAATGCTGAAAACAATAATATGCTGAAAGAAATCAAAGAAGATCTAAATAAATGGAGAGACACTGCATTCATAGTACAGCTGTCAATTCCTCCCAAATTGACATACAGATCTAACATAAGTCCCATCAAAATCCCAGCAAGATTTTTGCAGACATAGAAAAGATTATTGTAAGATTTATATGGAAAAGCAAAGGAACTAGAATAACAAAAACAATCTTGAAAGAGAAAGATAAAGTATGAAGAATCCATCTACCCAATTTCAAAACTTATGTAGCTACAGCAATCAACACTGTGAGGAACTGGTGGAGGGGCAGACACATAAATCAATGAGACAGAATAAAGAACCCAGAACTAGACCCACACAAATATGCTGAACAGTTTCAACAAAGGTACAAAAAGCAATTCAACGGAGGAAGAAGAGTCTTTACAACAAATGGCACTGGAACAATTACAAATGAACTTTACCTAAGTATCACACCTTACACAAAAACTAACTCAATATTGATCACAGATTTAAATGTAAAATATAAAACTGTTTTAAAAACATAGGAGAAAATCTTCAGAATTTAGGGTTAAGCAAGAAGTTTTTAGACTTGACACAAAAGCAAGATCCATACAGGGAAAATTGATAAATTAGGCTTTATCAAAATTAAAAATTCTGCTCACCAAAAAACCTTTTCAGGAGGATGAAATGGCAAGCTACAAACTAGGAGAAAATATCTGCAAACCAAATATCTGACAAAGCAATAATACCTAAAAAATATAAAGTCTCTCAAAAGTAAGAGTAAAAAAACATCCAATTAGAAAATGTGCAGAAGAACATTTCACGAAAGAAGATATAGAGAAGACAAATAAACACATGAAACAAAAAAAAAAAAAGTCTAACATCATTAAGCATTAGAGAAATGCAAATTAAAACCACAGTAGATATCACTATATATCAATCAGAACGACTGAAAAAATAATGACAACACCAAATGCTGGTGAGGATGTGGAGAAACTGGATAATTCATATGTTGTTGGTGGGAATGTAAAATGACACAGCCACTGTGAAAAAGTTTGGTAATTTCTATTTAAAAAAAAAAACCCCTAAATATGCACCTACTATTCAATCTAGCAAGTACACTCCTGGCATTTTTCCCAAAGAAATAAAAACTTATGTTCACACAAAAACCTGTATACAAATATTTATGGTAGTTTTGTTGGTAATAGCCAAAGAGTGGAAATCACTCGAATGTCCTTCAACAGTTAAATGGTTAAACAAATTGTAGTATATCCATATCATAAAATACTATTCAACAATAAAAAGGAACAAACTATTGACGCACAAAACAATCTAGAAGAATCTCCAGAAAACCAATTGGTTTTTTTCTCAAGTTCGTACAGTCCTCTGGAGATTCTTCAACTGACAAAAATATAGAAATTGAGAACAGATTAATGGTTGCCAGGGGTTAAGATGGGGTAGAGGAAAGTGGGTATAGCTGTAAGAGGATAATGGGAGGAAACTTTCTGCACCTTGATTATACCAGTATCAATATGGTTCTGGTTTTGCAAGATTTTCCCATTGGGGGAAACTGGATAAAGAGTACAAAGATTTCTCTGCATTGTTTCTTCAACTGCATGTGAATCAGCAATTATCTCAAAATAGAAGACTAGTTTTAAAAAAATAAGTAATTCTATGTGAGGTAAAATTGTCATAGGATTAATTGTTCCACCAATTATTTCCCATTGAAAAGAAAACATATTAACCTAAATGAATCTTCAATTGGTAGAAAAATGAGAGCCAAATTAAAAAGCAAGGAAACTCTCGTAAGTTCAAATTCTGAAGCCATCTACAGACATATATAATCACAGCTTCTTTACTTATCCCTCCCTCCCTACTCCAGCCAAAAAAAAAAAATAGTATATTTAATTACTTGCCCTACACCTTAAAAAACATTTGCCATATACTATACAAAAAAGATGAAGCATATATTGATATCACACAGAGTTTAACTATATATCCTACTGACTCACATCTAATACTTGCATTATAGAATAAATATGCAAATTTGAACCTTCAAACAGGAAATGAAATTTTCTAAATCCATTATATAACTTCAGATTAATGTGTGCACTGAAGGCTAATAAATCATCTAAACCTTCATACAGAGAACCTTTTTAAATTTGTATTTATCTACAGTAAATACTGTCATGTTCTTTAATAGCTTGCTGGTTCAATCTAGCAAACTAGTGATTTATAGTAGTGACATATTTCAAAAATCAGAAATCTCTCACTATGTGACAACCAGTCAAAGTCCACTGAACTTACATTACTTGAACTCAAACATCATAGGATATGAAAGAGATAGCAAAATGTCATGCATTCCATATTCAAATCAATTTAAGTTTATGTGTTTATAACTGTTTAAAACTACAGCATCACATACATTACTTATTATTTTAGTACCCCAAATATTTTATGTCATGATTCCTTTAATGTGTCCAAACTACCTGTATTTTAAAATACATTGTTAAATGTGATAGTTCATATTTTGAAGACTCTACAAATCTTACTTTGAAGAACACCAAAATTTAGGGTACATGAAAGAAAGATCTATAAATTAGTTTGTCTCCACCAAAAAGAAAAATGTACTTTTAGATCTTCACAATAATTTCATACCAATATCCTTATGTGAAAACGGAGATTATATTAACAATAGGGAAATAAACTGGAAATTACCAAAATGTCCAGTATAATAGACACTGTTGTTTTTGTCTGTATTGTATTTACTCTTTCTTCCATCCTCTTCTATTTATGGAATTCTGACAAGAAAGTCTCAGTACCTCACACCCAGTCACAGAGAGGTTGGTTAAGTCAGGCCTGGCTAAATATATAGCTCCCCATTCTCCTGGACACAGTGATTAATACAAGAATGAGAATGTGAGTTAAGTCAGGTCATTCAAAATCATTACCAAGATTGTTTTTTAATTTATAAAGTGAAAAAGAAGGGCTCTTGGTCTTTGGGTCAAAAGTAGGAGAAATATGTAAACTGAAGCCTTCCAGCAGACATCTTCCCTGCCATGTGGACACAGGAGGCCTACCTGCACCATGAACGGAAGAAGAATATTCTGGTGACATCAATTCCCTGTTTCCAGAGTTTCCTTGGTACTTGCAGCTTCATTCAATGATCTACTTCAGTCCTATGAACCAATCATTTCCTTTTATACTTAAGCTACTTTGATGTAAGATTCTATCTCTTACAACGAGAAAATCCCAGATTAATTCCAAAAAAAAGAAGGAACTAGCTGAATTATGGCACATACGTATAGTTGTATATAACACAGCAATTTTTTAAATGAAGTTTTTCATTTTTATTCATAGTTCTCCACTGACAGTCTACGTTAGACCCAACATCGTCTTTTTACAAAAAAAAAAAAAAAATTCTTTGTGACGCCCCTATACTAACCTGAAATAAAAGCAACACATTCCATTTTATCAATTCTTTTAAAAAGATCAGAGATCAGAATATGCCTTGTAATCAATGGCATCTAAAATTACAATTGCAGGGTTTTTGTCTTAATGCATAAAAATGATTACAAATCTTACAACTTGGCATCTTAGACTTGAGGAAACACAATAGATAATAAGACCTACCTGTAAACAACAACAAAAATCTACAAAGTACTCTAACCATAATAAAAGAAAAATAATTAAAATATTTTTCAGTATTTTTTCCATATACAAATCCTTGTAAATAACCAAATAATAAAGTAGTTAGATCCTGGTAACTATATACAGAATCTATATTAATGTATGTTACAGAAACAAGGCACAGTGATTCAGGTGTGTATTACATACTCAAACACTATTATATTCCAATTAGACATGATTTTTAATTCTTCACAAAGTTCCAAATAAAACTAAGTATGATTTTTCCTTCTTTAAAGCTTACTTATATTTCTAAAAAAAACTCAGCATATGTCAAAAGTATTCAAAAAGTTTATGCTGATATGGAAAATGAAATTAAAGTCTAATAAGTTCAGGAGAACAGAGGATGTAACACCTTGTTGTTTGCAAATGGATCTTCCATTGCAAGGTCCTTAGCAGCCTTAGTCCAGAACACTAACTGTCCACTACCAATTCCAAATCATTCTAAAAGCCAAAAATACTCACCAAATTTCCTAAACACCATACTGGTCTCACTGAGAACTACTCATGAATACGACTGGACAAGGAAAGATGTTTAAGACACATGATTAAAGGGAAAAAAAAACAGATATGTATAAAATAACCTGTTGTGTGTGTGTGTGTATACATATATATATATAAACTAAGGAAACTGACTCAAAAACAAATACAAAATACAAACAGACCTACAATAAGAGATTAAATAAGTAATAAAAAATCAACTCCCCCCCCCCAAAAAAAAAAAAAAAAAAACCTTAGGCCCAGGTGGCTTCACTGGTGAATTCTACCTAACATTTAAAGATAAATTAATATAATTCTTGACAAACTCTTCCAAAAAACTGAGAAGGAGAAAACAAGTCCCAACTAAATCCATGAGGCCAGTACTAACCTTATGCCAAAATCAGACAAAAGCATCACAAAAAAGAAAACTATAGACCAATATATCTTATAAATATGAATACAAAAATCCTCAACAAAATACTAGCAAACCAAATCCAGGAACATATAAAAACAGTTATACACTATGCCTAATTGAGATGTACTCCAGGAATGCAAGTTCGGTTTAACATTCAAAAATTAATAAATGTGATGCACTGTAAAATGAAAAACCACATGATCATCTCAATAGACAAAAAAAGCATCTGACAAAATCTAATACCTTTCATTATTAAAACACTTAACAGACTAAGAATAGAAAGAAACTTCTTCAACCCGACAAAGGGCATCTATAAAAATCCCACAGTTAACATCATACTTAATGGAAGTATCACTATGAACCAATTAGGTATTTTATCTTAAAATATATATACACACACATATACACATACATAGTCATACATAAATATGTAATATGTGTGTGAGTGTGTGTATGTGTAGTTTTATCCACTGGAAAGGGGTATGAACAATGACCAACACAGTAACAATGAACATGCCTATTGCCCAGATTGTGGTCTTGAAATACCATTTCTCACTAAAAATCAGGGCTTCTTGAGGGAGTAGCCTGTATTAGTCTGTTTTCACACTGCTAATAAAGACATACCTGAGACTGGGTAATTTATAAAGGAAAGAGGTTTAACTGACTCACAGTTCCACATAACTGGGGAGGCCTCACAATCATGGCTGAAGGTGAAGGTGGAGCAAAGACATGTCTTTGCAGGCAAGGGAGCATGTGCAGGTGAACTCCCCCTTATAAAACCACCAAATCTCATGAGACTTATTCACTATCATGAGAACAGCATGGAAACTCCCATGATTCAATTAACCTCCCACTGGGTCCCTCCCACAACATGTGGGAATTATGGGAGCTAGAATTCAAGATGAGATTTTGGAGGGGACACAGCCAAACCATATTATTCTGCCCCTGGCCCCTCCCAAATCTCATATCCTCACATTTCAAACCCAATCAGGCCTTCCCAACAGCATTAACTCCAAAGTCCACAGTCCAAAGTCTCATCCGAGACAAAGCAAGTCCCTTCTGCCTATGAATCTGTAAAATCAAAAGCAAGTTAGTTACTGCCTAGATACAATGAGGGTACAGGCTCTGGGTAAATACACCTGTTCCAAATGGGAGAAATTGGCCAAAACAAAGGAGCTACAGGCCCCATGCAAGTCCAAAAGCCAGTGGGACAGTCAAATCTTAAAGCTCCAAAATGATCTCCTTTGACTTCATGTCTCACATCGAGGTCACACTGATGCAAGAGGTGGTTTCCCATGGTCTTGGGCAGCTCTGCCCCTGTGGCTTTGCAGGGTACAGACCCACTCCTAGCTGCTTTCATGGGCTAGCATTGAGCATCTGCAGCTTTTCTCGGCACACAGTGCAAGCTGTCAGTGGATCTACCATTCTGGGGTCTGGAAGATTGTGGCCCTCTTCTCACAGCTCCACTAGGCAGTGCCCCAGTGGAAACTCTGTGTGGTGGCTTGTACCCCACATTTCCCTTCCGCAGTGCCTTAGCAGAGGTTCTCCATGAGGGCTCCACCCCTGCAGCATACCTCTGCTTGGACATCCAGGTATTTCCATACGTCCTCTGCAATCTAACTGGAGGTTCCCAAACCTCAATTCTTGACTTCTGTGCACCCACAGGCCCAATACCACATGTAAGCCATCAAAGCTTAGCGCTTTCACCCTCTGAAGCAATGGTATGAGCCGTACATTGCCCCCTTTTAGCCACAGCTGGGACGCAGAGTACCATGTCCCCAGACTGCACAAAGCTGCAAGGCCCTGAGTCCGGCCCACAAAACCATTTTTTCCTCCCAGGCCTCCAGGTCTGTGATGGGAGGGGCTGCTATGAAGACCTCTGACACGCCCTGGAGCCATTTCCCCATTGTCTTGGCAATTAACATTTGGTTCCTCATTACTTATGCAAATTTCTGCAGCTGGCTTGAATTTCTCCTCAGAAAATGAGTTTTTCTTTTCTATTGCATCATTAGGATGCAAATTTTCCAAACTTTTACACTCTGCTTCCTCTTGAATGCTTTACCACTTAGAAATTTCTTCCACCAGATACCCTAGATAACCTCTCTAAGTTCAAAGTTCCACAGACCTCTAGGACAGGGGCAAACTGCCACAGTCTCTTTGCATGGCAAGAATGATCTTTACTCCAGTTCCCACCAAGTTCCTCATCTCCATCTGAGATCATCTCAGCCTGGACTTTATCATCCATATCACTATTAGCATCTTGGTCAAAACCATTCAACAAGTCTTTAGGAAGTTTCAAACTTTCCCACATTTCCCTACCTTCTTCTGAGCCCTCCAAACTGTTCCAACCTCTTCCTGTTACCCACTTCCAAAGTAGCTTCCACATTTTCAGGTATCTTTACAGCAGCACCCCACCCTACCATTACCAATTTACTGTCCTAGTCTGTTCTCACGCTACTAATAAAGACATACCTGAGACTGGGTAATTTACAAAGGCAAGAGAATTAACGGACTCACAGTTCTACATGCCTGGAGAGGCCTCACAATCATGGCTGAAGGCAAAGGAGGAGCAAAGGCACATCTTACGTGGCAGCAGGCAAGAGTGTGTGCAGGGGAACTCCCCTTTATAAAACCATCAGATCTTGTGAGACTTACTCGCTATTATGAGAACAGAAGGGGAAACACTCGCCCCCATGATTCAATTACCTCCCACTGGGTCCCTCCCACAACATGTGGGAATTATGGGAGCTACAATTCAAGAGAGATTTTGGTGGGGACACAGCCAAACCATATCATAGCTGGGTCAAAGTCTGGAACTGGAAATGAAAATATGAGCCTGAAATATCTTGCCATAAAAAATAGCAGGAACATGCAAGTCTAGTAGGGTTGTATCAAAAGGACTCAGGAGTCAACCTGAAGAAGTGCCTACTGGCCAAAAATAAAAGTTTGGGGTTCAATAAAGAAAGTAATAATAATTGCAATGAAATACATTTAAATCCATTAATTCATAATATTTCAAAAAGACAATAAAAACTAATTGGTCTCCTATGGAGGATGATAAGAAGAGAAATGACTGTTACTTACAAAACTAATGAATAAAAGGAATGAATCTGTTTCAATTATATATTTATATAATTTTATATAATATATAACATAAATCTAATATACTCAAATAATTATATATAAAGAATATATAAAAAGTATATAGATATATAAAAGAATATAAATACACAAAGAATATATAAAAATCTATATAAAGTATACATACATATATATATAAAGCGTGTGTGTGTATGTACATATACATACTTTTTTTTTTAAGAAACAGGGTCTTCCCATGTTGCCCAGGCTGGCCTTGAACTGCTGGGTTCAAGGAATCCTCCTGCTCCAGCTTCCCAACTAGCTGGGGCTACAGGTGTGTACCATCATGCCTGGTGTGCCTATGTATTAACTGTGCCACTGGATAACTAAATACAACTGGATAATTAAATACATATTTTCATAGAACTACTCCATTTAATACATGAAAAAATAAATCATATCACAATTATTCAGACTCCAGTGATTTAACAGATCTAGATGTTGAGAATCAACAGCTGATAACATCATAAAAAGAAACAACCTGACATAAGAGCCTCCGGATGAAAGAACACAGCACCACCTAGAGTCTAGCCAAAGGTATGGAAGCCAAATCTTCTGGAATCAACTTCCAATTTACAGGAAATACAGAGGACACAAGAAACATGTTAAACTACATCATGAATATGCACTCAACAAAATTCAGACTATGGGAAACGCTAAATGTCAAAAGGTCCAGGTTCTTTAAAAGGTCCAGGTTCTTTAACAGATAGAATGATCTGAGACTTAAAAAACATGTTTTTTAAAAATAAGAAAAACTAAATTATAGATAAGGGATGTACTCTTAGATTACATAATTATAAAGAAATAAAAGAAAGTGATTACTGTAAAAGTTAAGATAGAGGTTCCATTTGAGGGAGAGAGGCAGTTGTAATTAGAGGGATTCTAGGATGACTGGCAAAATTCTATTTCTTGACCTACATGGTGGTTTAAAGGTTATTTGCCCTTTAGTTTTATATTTGTTTTGGTTTGGTTTTCAATAGTTACAGTTTTACAATAAAAATTTTATGAGAAAGTTCTGCCAAATGGTTAATTTCATGTTTTAAAGTATCTATATTCAGGCAATGTAATTCCATTATAAAATTGGTAGTTTCAGTTTTTGTAAACTTGCAACTCGCAGCCTGTATTAAATACATATAACACATATTTCTTTCAGTAACTCCTAAGAAGCTTCTGATGCATAACTAACCTCCATATGTAAGTCACCTCCAAACAATAACAGTGCTCTCAAGCTGCCTTGGGGAACATGGCGCCACCTCTCTGCTGAGTTATGTAGAGCTACTTTGGCCGCCCACTGCATCCTGATGGTGATGGGGGAGACAGGCTTTGATTGCCAATCACACCCCTCTACCCTTACCCCATGTTGGCTGTGGCAGTAGATGAGATTCAGCTGTAGGTGGCCTCAGCTCACCAACCACTGCCTTGGTTTTGAGGGTTAAACCCAGGCTCAAACAGGTGGGGGAGGGGAATAAACAGCCACATTCACAAATGCATTCTTGAATCACTGAATCTACCTGAAATAATTAAATAAAAGAGAATGTCCTTAAAAAGAACTCATATTTGTAGGCCTAATCTTCACCAAAGAGATCTTAAAATGCTATCACCTTATGCATAAGAGCTAAAGAGAAATACTGCAAGGCATCCATGATATCCCAAGAAAACTTGGAGCTAAGACAGAAGAAACAGAGATTAGCCAAAAAAAAAAAACACAAGGTCTAGAAAAATCAACATTGATATATTTCAAAAGATTTAACAGCTGCAGAAAATGAATTTCAAAAACAAAAAATACTATTTTTAAAAATACCAGTCTTATTATTTTTATTAGAAAGGTTAGGAGGATAGAAGAGAAGTAGACAAGCTGACTCCAAATTTCTCTAGGAAAATTAAGCAAACAGGAATAGCCAGGAAGCTGTGAAAAAGAAGTGCAACAATGGGAAGCTAGCTCTATCAGAGATTAAAACATAATATAAAATTAAACAATTTTTTTAAAAAGAGCAGCAGCAGATGAATGTCTGCTAGATGAAGAAGAGAACAGAAAGTCCACGCATAGTGCCCAATACAACAGGAAGTTATCATACCATAATAATAGCAATTTTTAGAGCACTTACTTGTGCCAGGCACTAAGAATCTTATATATATTAAATGTCTGACTACTCCATGAGATAGGTACAATTATTGTATTTTTATTAGAGGAAACTGAAGCATAGACATATGAAGTAACTTACCCAAGATCTCAAAGGCAAGAAGTGGTGCTGTTAGAATTTCAACTTAGGTAACCCAGCTACAAAGTCCACACTCCTAACCTGTATGCACTATGGTTTTTCTGTTTTTCATTCAGGTGCGATCTCAAATCATGAAGGAACGATAAACAATTCAATAAGCAGCATTAAATTGGAATTCAATTTTTTTCTACATATGTTCAAATGGACATTTGTAGAAAAACTAAATTGGCCCATATTTCAAATCAGGAAAAATTTCAGGTCAGACACAGTGGCTCACACCTGTAATTCCCACACTTTGGGAGGCTGAGATAGGAGGATTGCTTCAGTTCAGGAGTTTAAAACCGGTCTGGGCAACATGGGGAAACCCCATTTCTACAATAAAATGCAAAATTAGCCAGGCGTGGTGGTGCTCCCCTATGGTCTCAGCTACTCAGGCGGCTGAGATGGAAAGATCACTTGAGCCCAGGAAGTCCCAGCTACAGTGAGCTGTGATCACACCACTGCAATCCAGGCTGGGTGACAGAGTGAGATGGATAAATACCAGAGTGATAAATACCATCAAAATATTAGAGGAAAGCATAGAATTTTAAGGAAGTTCTATGTAAGAAAAGCCTTTCTATATGTGATTCAAAACCCACTAACTATAAAAGAATAGCATAACAAATTCAAGCTACATAAAAACAAAAAGCTTTTGGCTGGGCACAGTGGCTCACGCCTGTAATCCCAGCACTTTGGGAGTCTGAGGTGGACGGATCACTTGAGGTCAGGAGTTCGAGACCAGACTGACCAACACAGTGAAACCCTGTCTCTACTAAAAATATAAAAATTAGCCACGCATGGTGGCGCGTGCCCATAATCCCAGCTACTTGGGAGGCTGAGGCAGGAGAATTGCTTGAACTCAGGAAGCAGAGGTTGCAGTGAGCCATTATCACACCGCCGCACTCCAGCCTGGGCAACACAGCCAGACTCTGTCTGAAAAAAATAATAAATAAAAACAAAAATACATAAAATAAAATAAAAAGCTTTTTTTTTTTTTTTTGAGACTGAGTCTCACCCTGTCACCCAGGCTGAAGTGCAGTGGTGCAATCTCTGCTCACTGCAAGCTCCGCCTCCTGGGTTCACACCATTCTCCTGCCTCAGCCTCCCAAGTAGCTGGGACTACAGGTGCCCACCACCACGCCCGGCTAATTTTTTTTTTTGTATTTTCAGTAGAGATGGGGTTTCACCATGTTAGCCAGGACGGTCTCGATCTCCTGACCTCGTGATCCGCCTGCCTCAGCCTCCCAAAGTGCTGGGATTACAGGTGTGAGCCCCCACACCCAGCCAATAAAAAGCTTTTTATTTAAAAAAAAAGAAAACACTAGCCAAGTCAAATCAATCCCTTTAAAATAAGAAGCTTCTAGAAAATAATAAAAACATCAATTAACTCAATATAAAATGGGGCAAAGTAACATGTTATTTAAGAATGAATTTTAAAATGAGCAAAAGATACAAATGGATAATTCAAAGAAAATATGCTCAACCTCAGTCATAAGGGAAACGTAAATTTAAATTCTGATTAATCACTTTTTCACCTATTAGACTGGCAAAAACCACTGTTGCTAATACTGTTGGAGATGCTACTGAGGCACTTTCACAGAGTTCTGGAGGGAGAATAAATTAATATAATCCCTGGGAAGGCAGTTTGGAAATATAAATCAAAATTATAAAGGAATAAAACCTTTGACCCAGCAATTATATCTCTAAGAATCTATCCTATAGATACAATTACATTAAGTATGAAATAGTATATGTAAAGAGTATTTATTGAAGTACTATTAGTAATAACAAAAGACTGGAAACAACCCAGTCAACAGAGGTCAAAACAACCATGGTTCATCTATGCAATAGAATGCTTACATAGCTCTTTTAAAAATAGAGAAGCTCTCTATAAAATGCTTTAGAAAGACAACTAAGAAACATTAGCAAAGAAAAGCAAGATTAGAACAAGAGGTACAGCATCCCACCTTCTGTATAACAAACTAGTGGAACATACAAGTATTTATATTAGTTTATAAAAGCCTAAAGAAAAGTTAGAAGGATACATGAGCTGCTAATAATAGTTACTTTTCAGGTTTTCTATCATCTATCAATCATTCATCCATCTACCTATTTGTTTGAGACAGGGTCTTGCTCTGTTGTCGAGGCCTACTTCCGCCTCCCAGTGCTGGGGTTACAGGCGTGAGCCACCGCGCCCAGTCGCTAGTTCATTCTTAATTATTCAAATTAAGTAAAAGGCAAATCAGGATTTTTTCTAGATAATTTTATATATTAAAAAACCAAGAAGGTAAACAGTGCTAGTTTAAGCATTTGGCTGAACTAACAGGTTTTCCCAAACAAGAGCACACTGCAGCCTGTATTTCTCAAAACATCTATCACTATTGCATGTTACCCATCAGCATAAACAAATGGAAGTTCAAAAAATAGGGCTGAAACAAGACAGCTTTGGTAAGAATTAATATTTAAATGTCTTCCTCAGTGTCTTGTCATCAGGAATCCCAGGCTCAGGCCCAGAGACAACCTCATGGCCTTGAAATCTAAACAACATAGAAACATAAGCCTTCACTATCTCTTATTAGTTATTTGAGATCTACTATTCACTCTGTAAAGTTAAAATATCAAGTAAATGCTGATTTTTAATAAAAGTCTAATTTAATTTGTTTTAAATAGTAGTTGAAAAACCATTAACGCATTAAGGACATAAAAAAAATTCCCCCTTGAAAAATAACTCCAATTTAGTTCAGAACTCTAATGATAGCACGTTACTACCACCACCTCAAGCTTCCCAAGACCATTTTAACTATGTAATAACCCCTGAACAAAAATCATCATGGCTCCTCATCACCTACAGAATAAAATTTTAATCACTTGGGCAACAACGCAAAATGTCAAAAAAGTCTCACCTCCCATGTTGTCTCTATACAATCTAGTCCAGACTATTTATTATATCCAGAAGGAGTTTTAATATTCTACTCCCTTGCCTTTGCTCTCCCTCCCTAAAATTCAAAGTTTGGCTCTAGCCCCACTTCTACAAAACGACATTTCCAGATAAAACTAAAAAGAAAGTGGTGCTTCCTCAACTCTCTCAATTGTTAAGACATGTCTCGTCCATTGCAAACTATGCTCAGTTCATAGATACTGCTGTGAATTTTTAGTCTCCCATCCAAGTACAAACATACATCATTTTATCGCACTTCATGTTATTGTTTACAAATTGAAGGTTTGTGGCAGCCCTGCATCCAGCAGGTCCATTGGCACCATTTTTCCAACAGCATGTGCTCGCTTTGTGTTCCTTTGTCACATTTTGGTAATTCTCACAATATTACCAACTTTTTCATTATTATTGTATTTGTTATGATGATCTGTGATCAGTGATCTTTGATGTTACTACTGTAACTGTTCTGGGGTATCATAAACCATGTCCATATAAGACAGCGAACTTAATAAATGTGGTATAGCCTTGACCTCCCAGGCTCAGGTGATCTCCCACCTCAGCCACCCAGGTAACTGGGACTACAGGTGAACGCCACAACACCTAGCTAATTTTTTTTTTTTTTTTTTGGGTAGAGACAAGGTCTCACCATGTTGCCCAGGCTAGTATTGAACTCCTGGGCTCAAGTTATCCTCCACCTCAGCCTCCCAAAGTGCTGAGATTATAGGCATGAGCCTCCGCACCTGGCCAAAGCAGTTTGAGATGGAAATCTACAACCGGTGAAGATGTCATAAGCATTGTTGAAATAACAATGATTTAGAATATTACATAAATTTAGTTGATAATGCAGTAACAGAATTTGAGAGGATTGACTCTAATTCTGAAAGAAGTTCTACTGTTCATAAAACACTACTGAATAGTATTTCATGCTACAGAGAAATCTTTCAAGACAAGAAAGGTCAATCAACGGGGTAAAACTTCATTGTGGTCTTATTTTAACAAGTTTTCACAGTCACTCAGCAACCACCACCCTGATCGAGGCAAAACCCTCCACCACGAAAAAGATCAGGACACTCTGAATGCTCAGATGATCATTAGCATTTTTAAGCAATAAAGCATTTTTTAATGAAGGTGTGTGTATTTTTTTTTAGACATAATGGTAGTACACACTTAACAGACTAAAGTAGGCTAGGTGCGATGGCTCACATCTGTAATCCCAGCACTTACGGAGGCTGAGGCAGGCAGATCACTTGAGCCCAGGAGTTTAAGACCAGCCTGGGCAACATAGGGAGACCCCATCTCTACAATAAAGTAAAAACATAGCTGGGCATGGTGGCCTACACCTGTAGTCCCAGCTACTTGGGAGGTTGAGGTGGGTGGATCGCTTAAGCCCAAGAGGTTGAGGCTGCAGTGAGCCATAATCACACTACTGCACTTCAGCCTGGGCAGCAAAGCAAGACCCTGTCTCAAAAAAATAATAATATATATGGGTGTGTGTGTGTATACAAAAATGAAACTAATGAGCACCATCTCATGGGCATTTGAAGTAATATGTGTAAAACCAGCCTTTGCAAGAGCTTTAAAAAGCCAAGCTACTTAGTAAGCCTCTGCTGGCTTCCATCTTTTCTTCTACGGCTTCCTTGCCTCTCCCAAACTTCATAAAATTGAAGAGAGTTAGGGCCTTGCACTGGATTAGGCTTTGGCCTAAGGGAATTTTGTGGCTGATTTGATCTATCCAGACCACTAAAACTTTCTCCATATCAGCCATAAAGCTTACATTTACACACACAGAAGTATAGTGTAAATATAACTCATATGCATTGGAAAACCAAAAAATACATGTGACTCATATTCACTACTTTATTGCAGTGGTCTCAAACAAAATCTGGTGTATCTCCAAGGTATGCCTGTACTAATTAGGCCTAACTCCGCTTAGCTTCAAAGATCAGACAAAAGTAGGTGTGCTCAGGGTGGTATGACTGTGTCTGGAGTATTAGTTATCTTTATATGAGTCTTGTTTTCATCAGACTGTAAGCTTCTGAGAAGGAAAACTGCATTTGATGAGTACCTACTCTGTGCAGGGTATTATTGTCAAAGATTCTAAGAGCCCTAGGAAACTGGTACTGTTATTCTCATTTTAAAGATACAGAAACTAAGTCAGAAAGATTATATACCCTGACCAAGATCATAAGCCCAAGAAGTGACAGATCTAAGAGCCAAACTGAAAGTCTACCTGATTCCACGCAAGATACTGCCTCTCAAAAAGAAAAGAAAAATTTGAAACAAAACTATTAGAAAGCTACACAGTATACAGAATATGTCAAAGTGTGCTCACTCATTTCATTTTTGTTGCAACCCTTGGAGGCAATGTATTAGTTATGGTTGCTACTACTTTTCTCCGGCAAGCATAATTTCACATTTCCCTTTCTCTGGCTCCCTTGAGGAACTTTTCCCTTACTTCAAAATAGTCCTGGCAGGGATGTGAATCATGGTGCCCAATTTCATACAGAATGGCACATGACAAAGATAAGGCAATCAGACACATACTGTCAGATATAATGATTGTTTTAGGCATAGGGCCATCATGTAAGCTAGCCCAATCAGAATCCTTCAGGGGTCTAAGCATTTTCGTTATGTTATTTTGAATAATTCTGCTCCCAGCCACCTTCTCTTTCCCCAACTCAATATAACAGAGAAATCTGATAAAAGTTCAATAATTGCAAAAGGAATATTTGGCATAAGGGTGACAATCCAGAGATATACTTGGTTCCTCATGTCTTAATAAAATCTATAGTGAAATAAAGTCAAAGAATAATGCTTTCAGTACAGAGTACTTAGATCACAAAATACCATTCTCTTTCTAATCATAAGATATATTTAATACTAAATTTTATGTAGCAAATAGCTATAAAGAAATGAAACATTAAGACTTAAGCTCTAAATTTTATTTACTGTTTTACAGGGGTTACAAGCTTGGCCCAAAGAGGAAGGGAAAAAGAATTTACATGCTATAAAAAACAGATAAGGAATCTGAAGCTTATATTAAACAAAGAAGGTAAAAATTGAGATGCATTTAATGTATCATCATTTGAAAGCTTACAGCAAATCAATGTGGTATATTAGCCAACATGCAGATTAGGGAGAAAAAATGCATAAATGTATGCCAGCATAATGTACCTCCATTCCATAACTACTGAGAAAATAATTAGAAATTTACAGCACAATATATTTATAGATTCTCTTATAAGCATCTTACCAAAAAAATCAATGCTACAAAAATGAAACTAATGAGCACCATCTCATGGGCATTTGAAGTAATATGTGTAAAACCAGCCTTTGCAAGAGCTTTAAAAAGCCAAGCTACTTAGTAAAGAATTAATCATAAAACTTTACTTTAAAATTTCAAATTTTGTACATATATCCTAAAAAGTTAACAAGGGTTTTAAACAAACAGATATAATATTTAAGCCAGTACTTAAATAGCTTCAACAAATATAAGGGGAGGAGATGTAAAATTATTCTCATAAAACAAACACTGTAGAAGAGTTAAATAGAAGCAAAATCCAAAACTGTTAAAAAGTAAAATAAAGTAATACGATAGTACTTAACAAGAAAAAACAGGATTTTGGATAGATTTGGCAAATCTGAAAGTAACCTAACATAAATCAACTCTTTCTTATAGTGACTAACAGATTTTCCATTTTAAAAACCCTGACTTGATCATTATACATTCTATGCATATAACAAAATATCATATATACCCCATAAATATGTAAAATATTACATATCAATTTTTAAAAGTAAGAAGAAATGCTTAAAAAAATATATTTCATATTTCCTCTAACGGTGTGCATTTAAAAGGAAAGGCATTTCCCATTCAAAGAAACACATGTACTACTTTAAGACTAAAGCAATCCAGCTTCCTGGCTCTTCCTTTAAAAGTTTACTTTCTAAAGGCAATCAAGTAGAATATATTAACTGGACTAGCTGATACTAAACAATGCAGTTATTTCCTACCTGAAATTTCATCCAGTAGCAACACACACTCACTGAAGCACTTCAGTGTCACGTTCTCTCTTGGTTCAGATTACATGAACTCACTTTCTGTAAATTAATAGTTAGATCAAGTATCTTCTTATAGTGTTAGAATGAATGGCAAACTTTGAGAACAAAAATTGTCCTTTAAAAAAAAAAAAACTATCAATAATTAGTCTTGGCCGGGCCTACTGATGGGCACCTATAATCCTAGCACTTTAGGAAGCCAAGGAAGGAGGATCACTTGAGGCCAGGAGTTCAAGACTAGCCTGGGCAACATAGTGAACTCCTGTCTCTATTTTTAAAATTAAATTTTTTGTGTGTTTCTTTGTTTCTTTGTTTGTTTTTGGAGACGAAGTTTCACTCTTGTTGCCCAGGCTGGAGTGCAATGGCATGATCTCAGCACACTGCAACCTCCACCTCCCGGGTTCAAGCGATTCTCCTGCCTCAGCCTCCCGAATAGCTGGGATTACAGGCATGCGCCACCATGCCCAGCTAATTTTGTATTTTTAGTAGAGACGGGGTTTCTCCATGTTGGTCAGGCTGGTCTCAAACTCCTGACCTCACGTGATCCACCCGCCTCGGCCTCCCAAAGTGCTGGGATTACAGGCGTGAGCCACCACGCCTGGCCTAAAATTAAAATTTTTCAAATGATACTAATGAGTCTAGTTATCAAGTCCAATCTTGTTCTATATTAATATTTCAAAAGAAGCATAATGTATAGAATCAAATGTGTACAATATAGAGTAAAATCTTCTAATAATTCTGTTCTAATAACTATGCGATTATATATAAGATAAAAGGATGTCTAAATAAAAACTTGTGTGGATTTTTGCCAGTTACGCTGTTGATTCTCTTTAAAGAAACCAACTCATGACCAGACATGATGGCCCGTGCCTGTAACCCCAGCACTTTGGGAGGCTGAAGAGGGAAGATCACTTCAGTTCAGGAATTCAAGATCAGCCTGGGCAAAATAGCGAGACCCTGTCTCCACAAAAACAAAAAAGCAAAAGAAACTTGAGCATCAGCAGTGCAGTAAAGTTTAAAAGAGTACAACACAAGAATGGATCACTGCAAATGAATCTATCAACAAGCATTAATCAAACAGCTATTATGTAAAAGATCAAATATAAGACACACTCATTGATTCACAAAAATATTCATGTTCAGCAGGCAAAATAACAATGAGTACATTATGCAAAGTACTGCCACTGGCTATAAAAGGGTAATGGACACCAGATTTAATCTCTCACCATAAAGTGGAAAACTAAACAAAATACATAAAACAATTCTTTGGACTGTGATCACTGAAAGCACCAAAACAAACAAGGTCTCAACTCAGTGAGACCTTGAGACAATGACACAATTAAGCTGAGACAGCCATCATTCTAATGAGTCAAAGAGACACAGATCAGAGTTCAGGAGGCTGAGATGGCTGGAATTCAAGGAGAAGAGTACCAGAGAAGGTTACCCGAGAAATCGCTCTAGAAATCTTAGCAGTGGTCCCTTTGAGTATTTGGATGAATACTAAACTGCATGGGCATTGGGTGAGAATCAGAACACCATCAAGAGAAAAACAACTACTGACATTGCTGTAAGCTGAAAAATTCTACAGGTCACACAGGGCTGAGAGAAGTCTGAATTCTATTCAAAGTGGAAAGATCTCAAACATCCAAGGCTTTGGACTAAGCTTCAGTTGTACAACTAAACAAGGACTAGAATAAAGGCTACACTATATCTACCATTGCAATGTTTAAAAACAAGTTTGACTCTGCCTTGAAAGAACTGTACAGCAGATAAATAGAAGGGGTGGCTACAATGCTGACAGAAACATTGTCTTTCAAGCCAGACAAACTGGGAAAAGGCAGGAGAGGGTAGGAAAGTCACGAAAAGAAGAAAGTTCTCTATGAACCAATACAAGACTCATCCCCGTGCTAAGCATATAACAAACCCAAACCAGAAAAATAAAAGCTTTGAGAATTGAACTCAAATCTCAGACTAGCCCCTGAGTGGCATATGCACCGGACAAACCCAAAAAAAAAGCAAGGCAAAGCTTTTGAAAACCGAACTGATATTGAAACCACTACATATAGAAAGCAGGCCAAAACTTGTGGTCTGACCCTAATCAGATTGATTGCCTGCTAAACAAACAAAATAAATAGCCTTCTCCAAGGAATATAACACAGCTCAGAGTTTACCAACATAACTTTCACAAAATCAGGAATACAATCCAGAAATTACTTGACATACAAAAAATCAAAAAACTATGAATTTCAAAAGAAACAACAATAAACAGATAAAAACAAATCTCTATTAATCAGACGCTGGAATTACCACGGAAAGAGTTTAAAGCATCTATTAATATTATAACTATGCTTCAGGAGGTAAAGATAAAGGTAAAGTAGCCGGGCACAGTGGCTCACACCTGTAATACCAACACTTTGTGAAGCCAAGGCGGGTGGATCACTTGAGGCCAAGAGTTCGAGACCAGCCTGGCCAACATGGTGAAACCCCATCTTACTAAAAATACAAAAATTAGCTGGGTGTGGTGGTGCATTGCCTGTAATCCCAGCTACTCGGGAGGCTGAGGCAGGAGGAACCTGGGAGGCAGAGGTTGCAGTGAGCCGAGATCGTACCTCTGCACTTCAGCCTAGGTGACAGAATGAGACTCTTATCTCAAAAAAAAAAAAGAAGAACAGAAAAAAGAAAAGGTAAAGAAAAATGAATGGAAAGACAGAATAGAGGTATTCAATGGAGAAAATTGAGAAGTAAAAAATCTATTAAGAAATATTAAGAAGTAAAAAAATCTATTAAGCCTAGATGGGCACATTAGCAGAATGGAGATGACAGAAAAAATAATCAATTAATATAAAAAGAAATCAATATAAATTATGTAATCTGAAAAACAAAGAAAGAGGTAAGATTAAAAAAATGAATAATCTCATGGAAATATGGGACAGTATCCAAAAGTCTAACATACATGTCATTGGAGTTCCAAAAAAGAGAGCAGAGGCCAGGCACAGTGGCTCATGCCTGTAATCCCAACACTTTGGGAGGCCAAGGTGGGTGGATCGCTTGAGGTAAGGAGTTTGAGATCAGACTGGCCAACACAGTGAAACGCCATCTCTATTAAAAATAAAAAAATAAAATAAAAAAGTAGCTGGGCATAGTGGCACACACCTGTAATCCCAGCTACTCAGTAGGCTGAGGCAGGAGAATCATCTAAACCTGGGAGGCAGAGGTTGCAGTGAGTCAAGATTGTGCCACTGCACTCCAGCCTGAGTGACAGAGTGAAACAACGTCTTGAAAAAAAAAAAGAACAAAAAGGCGAGTAGAAAGAGACTGAGGCAGAAAAATATTTGACTGACTAGACAAATTTGTTGAAATAGATAAATTACTTCTAATATAGCCTCACCATAAATTCACACATCATACAAGCTAACAGAAGAGCTGTCCCCCAAACAAACACATTTCACTAATGATACAGAGCTCAAATAGCAAACAAGAAGTAATTCATCCTCTGGATAAATGATTTCCAAACAGTTGACTATACACTCCTACTGGCAAAAAATTAAGTAGTCAGATCATAGATATATTAATGTAGAAATTATATATGGGTTACTGAATACTAATCTGTTATTTAATCTAATATGTTATATATGTTACTAATTTTTATTAAATTATTTTTTAAAAGAAATTAGAGGACAGAGAAAGACGGCCAAATACAAGCCTTCACCGATCATGCCCGTGACAGAAACAACAAATTTAACAACCATGTACACAAAAAAGCACCTTCATAAAAAACAAAAATAAAGTGAGCAATCACAGTACCTGGTTTTAACTTTGTATCACAGAAAGGGGCACTGAAGAAGGTAAGCAAGACAGTCTTGAACTGCCAAGATCACCCCCACCCTATTACCCCAAAAGCAGCTGTGTGTCATGGAGCACCAAGCTGTGCTTGGGAGTGGGAGAGTGCAGTGACTGTGGGACCCTGCATTGAACAGTGCTGCCCTGTCACAGTGGAAAGCAGAAGAAGGCTAAAATTAGCCAATGTCCACCTACAGAGAGAGTATTAAGACCGGCCCTAGTCAGAAGAGAATTGCACATCCCAGTGGTTGGAAACAGTATTGACAAGCCTCACCACCATGGGTTAAAATGCTTGAGGCCTCTAAATAAACTAGAAGGGCAGTCTAGGCCACAAGGACTGAAGTTCCTAGGCAAGTCCTAGTGCTGTGCTCTGGGTCCACTGGCTCAGAGCCACTCCTCTACAACTCCTGGCAGTGCGGCTTACAACAACAAAACTGACTCCTTCCATCAGCTTGAGGAGAGTGAAAAGCTAAAGGACTTTGTCTTGCATCTTGGATACTAGTTCAGCCACAATCGAACAGGAAACCAAGCAGTCATGAGGACCCCATTCCAGGTCTTAGCTCGGGCAACATATCGACACACACACTGGGCCAGAAGGGAACCCGCTGCCTTGAAGGGAATAACCCAATTCTGGCAGGATTCATCACTCGCTGACTAAAGAGCCCTTGGGCCCTGAAGAACCAGAAGCAACATCCAAGTAGTATGCCATGGGCCTTGGGTGAGACTCTGAGATGAGCTGGCTTCAGGAATCACCTCGAACACAGTGGTGAAAAGCACCAACAGGGCTCCTGAGATCCCCAATTCTAGGCCTTGGCTCTTGGACAGCATTTCTGGACATGCCCTGGGCCAAAAGAGAGCCTGCTGCCCAAAAGGGTGAGTCCCGGACCTGGCAGCATTCACCACAAGCTAACTGAAGAGTCCTTGGGCCTTACGTGAACATTGGCAGTAGCCTGGCAGTATGCCCCATGGGTCTGTGGTGGTGGTGGCCGGGGGAGATGCTCCTCTACCTACGTAAACAGAAGGGAAGAGTGGGAAAGACTTTGAGCAACATCTTAGCCACAGAATAGAGCACCAGTCAGATTTCTAAGAGTTTTTATTCCACTCCCGGGCTCCTGGATGGCCCCTCTAGACCTGCCAAGGGCCTGAGGAAACACACTACTCTGAAGGGAAGGACATAAGCCTTATAGGCTTTGCCAACTGCTGATGATAGAGCCCTAGGGCCTTGAGTGAATACAGACAGTAGCCAGGTAGTGGTCATAGCAGGCCTTGGGTGAGACCCAGTGCTGTGCTGACTTCAGGTCTGACCCAGCACAGTCCCAATGGTGGTGGCCACATAAGTGCTTGTGTCTCCCTACACCCAGCTCCAGGTGGTTCAGCACAACGACAGCAACACACCATTTCTTTGGGACAAAGTAATGGAAGAAAACAGGAGTCTCCACCTAGTAACCAACAGAATTCTTCCAGATCTTATCCAAGATCACCAAGGCAGTACCTCTATGAGTCGACAAGAACCAAAGCATTATGGGCTTGGGATGCCCCCTAATCCAGATACAGCTTAGATCAAAACAGCCAGTCCCTTCAAATACCTGGGAAGCCTTTCCAAGACGGACAGGCACAAACAAGCCCCGACTGGGAAGGCTACAATAAAAGTCCAGACAGTGACAAACATCCACAAGCACCAACACCTTCTAGGAAAACATGACCTCACCAAAACACTAGATAAAGAACTAGAGACCATTCCTGGAGAAACAGAGATATGTGACCTTTTAGGCAGAGAATTCAAAATAGCTATTTTGAAGAAAGTCAAAGAAATTGAAGATAACACAAAGAAGGAATTCAGAATTCTATCAGATAAATTTAACAATAAAGATGAAATATTAAAAAGAAGCAGAAATTTGAGAACTGAAAAATGAAACTGATATATTAAAGAATGCATGAGTCTCTTAACAGAATTGATCAAACAGAAGAATTAGTAAGCTTGAAGACAGTCTATTTGAAAATACACACTTAGAGGAGAAAAAAACAAAAAAAAAGAATGCAAAAGAATGAAGCATGCCTACAAGATCTAGAAAACAGCCTCAAAAGGACAAATCTAAGAGTTATTGTCCTTAAAGAGGAAGTGAGAAAGAGATAGGGGTAGAATGTCTATTCAAAGGGATAATAACAGAGAACGCTGCAAACCTAGAGAAAGATATCAATACTTAAGTATGAGAGGGATACAGAACACCAAACAGATTTAACCCAAAGACTACCTCAAGACATTTAATAATTAACCTCCCAAAGATCAAGAATAAGGAAAGGATCCTAAAAGGGGCAGGAGAAAAGAAACAAGTAACATACAATGGAGCTCCAATACATCCGGCAGCAGACGTTTCAGTGGAAACCTTAAAGCCACATGAGAGTGGCATGACTATGTTTAAGGTGCAGACAGGGCCGGGCGCGGTGGCTCAAGCCTGTAATTCCAGCACTTTGGGAGGCCGAGACGGGCGGATCACAAGGTCAGGAGATCGAGACCATCCTGGCTAACACGGTGAAACCCCGTCTCTACTAAAAAATGCAAAAAACTAGCCGGGCGAGGTGGCAGGCGCCTGTAGTCCCAGCTACTCGGGAGGCTGAGGCAGGAGAATGGCGTAAATCCGGGAGGCGGAGCTTGCAGTGAGCTGAGATCCGGCCACTGCACTCCAGCCCGGGCAACAGAGCAAGACTCCGTCTCAAAAAAAAAAAAAAAAAAAAAGGTGCAGACAGAAAAAAACTCTTACCCTAGAATATCATATCCAATGAAAATATCCTTCAAACATAAAGGAGAAATTAAGACTTTCCAAGACAAACAAAAGCTGAGGTGTTTCATCACCAGACCTCTCCTACAAGAAATGCTGAAGGAAGTTAGTTCCTCAATCAAAAAGAAACAGATGTATGTAAGCAACAAGAAAAGAAATCATCTGAAAGTACAAAACTAATTGGCAATAGTAAGTAAACAGAAAAACACAATATTATAACACTATAACTTGGGCTTAAGAGTAATTCTACTCTTAAGTAGAATGACTAAAAGATGAACACAATACTATAAAATATAAACAGAAACAACAAAAAGTTAAAAAGCAGGGAGATAAAGGTAAAGTGCAGAGCTTTTATTAGTTTTCTTTTTGCTTCTTTGTTTGTTTAAGCAATCACTGTTAAACTGTCACCAGTTTAAAATAATAAGTTATAAGATAGTATTTGCAAGCTTCATGGTAACCTCAAATAAGAAAACATACAACCTACCAATATTGAACCAGGAAGAAATCCAAAGTCTAAACAGACCAATAACAAGTAATGAGATTGAAGCCATAATAAAGTGTCTTACAGTAAAGTCCAGGACCTGATGGCTTTACTGCTGGATTCTAACAAACATTTAAAAAACTAATACCAATCCTACTGAAATTATTCTGAAAAATAGAGGAGGGAATACTTCCAAACTCATTCAACATGGCCAGTATTACCCTGATACCAAAACAGACAAAGACACATCAAAAAAAGAAAGTTTTACGCCACTATCTCTGATGAATATTCACGTGAAAATCCTCAACAAAATACTATAATAGCAAGCTGAATTTAACAACATATGAAAAACATCATTTATCATGACCAAGTGAGATTTATCCCAGGGATGCAAAGATGGTTCAACATATGCAAATCAATCAATGTGATACATCATATCAACAGAATGAAGGACAAAAACCACAAGATCATTTCAACTCTTGCTGAAAAAGCATTTGACAAAATTCAATGTCCCATCATGATACAAAAAAAAAAAAAAAAAAAACCTCAAAAGCTAGGTAGAGAAGAGACATACCTCAACGTAACAAAAGCCATATACAACAGACCCACATATAGTATCATACTGATGGGGAAAAACTGAAAGCCTTTCCTCTAAGATCTGGAACACAACAACGATGCCCACTATCACCACTGTTATTAAACATAGTACTGGAAGCCACAGCTAGAGCAATCAACAGAAAGAAAGAAAGGGTGGTGGCACTGGCCTGTGGTCCCAGCTGTCCGGGGGAGTAGAGGGTTGAGGCAGGAGAATCGCTTGAACCCAGGAGGCGGAGGTTGCAGTGAGCAGAGATCACGCCACTGCACTTGGGTGACAGAGTGAAACTCGGATAGGAAAGGAAGGGGAAGGGGAATCCAAATTGGAAAGGAAGAGGTAAAATTGCCCTTGTTTGCATATGATATGATCTTATATTTGGAAAAATCTAAAGAGTCCACCAAAAAACTATTAGAAGTGATTAATGCAGGAAAGTTGTAGAATACAAAATCAACATACAAAAATCAGTAGCATTTCTATATGCCAACAGCAAACAATCTGAACATGAAATCAAAAAAAGTAATCCCATTTAAAATAGCTACAAATAAATACTTAGGAATTAACCAAAGAATTAAAAGATCTCTGCAATGAAAACAAAATACTGATGAAAGAAAGTGAAGAGGACACCAAAAAATGGAAAGCTATTCCATGTTCATGGATTGCAAGAATCAATACTGTTAAAATGTCTATAGTACCCAAAGCAATCTATAGATTCAATGCAATCCCTATCAAAATACTCATGACAATCTTCCCAGAAATTTAAAAAAAAAAAAATTAGCTGGGCACAGTGGCTCACGCCTGTAATCCCAGAACTTTGGGAGGCCGAGGTGGGCGGATCACAAGGTCAGGAGTTCGAGACCAGCCTGGCCAACATAGTGAAACCTTGTCTCTACTAAAAATACAAAAAATTAGCCGGGTGTGCTGGTGTGCACCTGTAGTCCCAGCTACTCCAGAGGCTGAGGCAGGAGAATCGCCTGAACCTGGGAAGCGGAAGTTGCAGTGAGCTGAGATCGCACCATTGCACTCCAGCCTGGGCGACAGATTGAGATTCCGTCTAAAACAAAAAAAAATTCTAAAATTTACATGGAACCACAGAAGACCCAGAATAGCCAAAGCCATCCTGAGCAAAAGAACAAAACTGGAAGAATCACACTACCTGACTTCAGTTTATACCACAGAGCTATAGTAACCAAAACAGCATGGTACTAACACAAAAACAGATACACAGACCAGAGGAACAGAACAGACAACTCAGAAACAAATCCATACACCTACAGTGAACTCAATTTCAACAAAGGTGCCAAGAACATACATTGGAGAAAAGACAGTCTCTTCAATAAAGGCTGGGTGCTGGGAAAGCTGGATATCCACATGTGAAAGAATGAAACTAAACCCCTATCTCTCACCATATACAAAAATAAAATCAAAATGGAATAAAGACTTAAATCTAAGACCTCCAGCCAGAAAACCATTATAAGAAATTATGGGGGAGACTCTCCAGGTCTGGGCAAAGATTTCTTTAGTAATACCCCTCAAGTATAGGCAATCAAAGCATACACAGACAAATGGGATCACATCAAGTAACTAAAAAGCTTCTGTACAGCAAAAGAAACAATCAACAAAATGAAGAAACAACCACAGAAGAGAGAAAATATATGCAAACTACCCATCTGACAAGAGATTAATAACCGGAATATATACAGAGTTCAAACAACTGTATAGGAAAAAATCTAATATTCTGATTTTAAAACGGGCAAAAGACCTGAACACATATTTCTCAAAAGAAGACAAACAAATAGCAAACAGGCATATCAAAAGGTATTGTCAACATCATTGATCATCAGAGAAATGCAAATCAAAACTACAATGAGATATCATCTCACCCCAGTTATAACAGCTTATATCCAAAAGACAGGTAATAACAAATGCTGACAAAGATGTATAGTAAAGGAAACCCTCATATCCTGGTGGTGGGAATGTAAATTAGTATAAGCACTACGAGAACACTTTGGAGGTTCCTCAAAAAATTAAAAAACAGAGCTATCATATGATCCAGCAATCCCACTGCTAGGTAAAAACCCAAAAGCAAGGAAATCTGTATATTGAAGAGATATCTGCATTCCCATGTTTGCTGCAGCACTTCACAATAGCCAACATTTGGAAGCAACCTAAGTCTCCATCAACAGATGAATGGGTAAAGAAAATGTGGTACATATACACATACTATTCAGCCATAAGAAAGAGATTCTGTCATTTGCAAAACATGGATGGCACTGGAGATCATTATGTTAAGTGAAATAAGCCTAGTACAGAAAGACAAGCTTCACATGTTGTCACTTATTTGTGAGAGCTAAAAATTAAACCAATTGAACTCATGGAGATAAAGAGTAGAAGGATGGTTACCAGAGGCTTGGAAGGGTAGTCGGGTTAGGGGAAGTGGAAATGGTTGTAAGTTCAGAAAAGTAGTTACAAAAAATGCATAAGAAGTAGTATTTGACAGCACAACAGGGTAACTATAGTCAACTTAATCGTACTTTTAAAAATAATCAAAAGAGTGTAATTGGATTGTTCGTAACACAAAAGTAAATGTTTGAGGTGATGAATGCCCCATTTACCCTGATATGAGTATTATGCATTGCATGCCTGTATCAAAATATCTCATATACCCCATAAATATATACACTTACTATGTACCCATGAAAATTAAAAATTTAAAGAAAAGAAATTGAGGTAAACAGAAAAGTCAATTTTTGAAAATATTTATACTGATACCAAAAAAAAAAACACTTTTATACTCTCTTCTTTACATTATTGTTGAAGAGAGAGGAATGTGAACAAATAAATACATTTTTTATCTTGGTTTAAACATTTTATGATACAGCAGTAAGAAGATCTAGTCTAAGTTCAGTTTTTATGTCAAGACACAGATTAGAAAAAAGAACACTTCACAATATATGTAAATCCAATTGTAAGATGGGATTCATGGACTTTGCTGAAATTCAGTTATCATTTTCCAGTTTTTCTTACAACTTAAGTTGTTGTTTTGTTTTTAAAATGTAAGTTCAAATTTCACTATGACTCTTTAATAAACATTAATGGATTTTAAAATTTTACTCAAGTTTTTCTAGTGCTTTTTAAAATATAGACACTTTTTTTCATAAGTGTCACATACTTTTCGCCACCAAAGTCACAAAATAATGTAAATTTTCCAAACATCCCATTTTCATAAGACAAATGTCATTCAAAAAGAAGCAACTTTCTTATTCATAGCTAAAATGTGTTTTATTTATAAAAACACACACTGACTATTACTTAGAAAAGGTAAACAAATTCAGAAGATCTTTCTATAATAGAAAAATGGCTATCTTTAAGTCACAGATTTAAGTGCTCTACCGTCACTATAATTACTGAAACTTTGAGTATTCCAAAAATGTTACACTCTAAATTAAATAGATTTCATGATCACACCTCATCTCATCACAAGATATTTTTTAAAGTCTATTATTTAAAATAACAGAATCTTTAAACCCATTTACCCAGACACAAGTAAACATACCACCAAAAAAAAAAAAAAAAAAACTACAAGGAAATGCTTAAGAGAGGCTTCTATTATCACCTACTCCAGGCTTCTTCAAGAGGTCATACAAGCTATAAACCTCAACTGACCATCTGGCAGAATGAGGCACACCAAGGTAAAGCTTAGTTTATCTTAATTATTCTATCACCCGTTAGAAAAATGAATATACCAGGCATGGTAACCCACACCTATAATCCCAGCAATTTGTGAAACCAAGGCAAGCGGATTGCTTGAGCTCAGGAGTTCGAGACCAGCCAGGGCAACATGGTGAAACCCTGTCTCAACTAAAAATACAAAATGAGCTGGGTGTGGTGGCACATGCCTGTGGTCCCAACTACTCAGGAGGCTGAAGTAGGAGGACTGCTTGAGCCCAGGAGGTCAAGGCTGCAGTGAGCTGAGATCACACTACTGCACTCCAGCCTGGGCAACAAAGTGAGACCCTGTCTCAAAAAAAAAACCAGAAAAAAAAAAAAAAGAAAATGAACATAAATTCTAATATTTTTTTCATGTACTTTACCGAATCATCTTAAACACCCCACTGTGGAGACTACTGTTGCTAGCATATTTTATTGGAATACAAATTTAAAAAAAATTAGCTGGGTGTGGTGGTACGCTCCTGTAATCCCAGCTACTCAGGAGGCTGAGGCAGGAGAATGGCCTGGACCCAGGAAGCGGAGGTTGCAGTGAGCCGAGATGGCGCCACTGCACTCCAGCCTGGATGACAGAGCAAGACTCCATCTGAAAATAAAAAATAAAATAAAATTTAAAAAAAGATAACTAAGTAAACTTTTCTTAGTGACACAGATTCATTCATTAGTCATATCATCATTATTCTTCAGATAACGAAGCACTGTAGTTTTCTTTATTCTGGGTCCTCCTTACTGTTACATTTTCAACTGTCAGTACCACTACCATTAAACCAATCTAATGTCTTCTCAAGATCTTTCTAGTGTATTATCTCAAATATACTAAAGAAAGAAGACGGCCAGGCGCAGTGGCTCCCACTTAAAATCCCAGCACTTTGGGAGGCAGAGGTGGGCGGATCACAAGGTCAACAGAACAAGACCATGCTGGCCAACATAGTGAAACCCCGTCTCTACTTAAAAAAATACAAAAATTAGCTGGGTGTGGTGGCAGGTGCATGTACTCTCAGCTACTCAGGAGGCAGAGGCAGGAGAATCGCTTGAATCCAGAAGGCGGAGGTTGCAGTGAGCCGAGATCACGCCATTGCACTCCAGTCTGGGCAACAAGAGTGAAACTCTGTCTCAAAAAAGAAAAGAAAAGAAAGACTACACAATCAAGGTTAAAAATTAAATGTTAAAATAACAGAAAGTAGTTTGCAATTAATAAATAAAACCGCTTTTTAAAAGTCTAAATGATGGCCAGGCTTCGTGGCTCATGCCTGTAATCCCAGCACTTTAGGAGGCCGAGGCAGATGGATTACCCAAGGTCAGGAGTTCGAGAGCAGCCTAGCCAACATGGCAAAACTGTGTCTCTACTAAAAATACAAAAATTGGTGCGCACTCATAGTCCCAGCTAGTCGGGAGGCTGAGGCAAGAGAATTGCTTGAACCTGGGAGGTGGAGGTTGCAGTGAGCTGAGATCATGCCGTTGCACTCCAGCCTGGGCAACAAAGCAAAATATGTCTCAAAAAAAAAAAAATCTAAATAAGAAATCTGTTTCATAGTTTAATAAATAATGTTTTCTCTTTCTTGGCTGTACAAAAAATGATGCATCTTACAATATCATCTTATAGAGTCAATGAAAAATAATAAATGTACAGGCCAAAAAACATCAAGTTTTCTTCATCCAACTAACTAGAAGAATAGAAGACCCACCATGCACACTAGATTAAGGCTACTTAGAGATGAGAGACAGTAGTATGATCAATCTGGTCTTCAAGTAATTGGGACTTCAGTTATTAACTGTTCCTTAAGTCTTACTCTATAATAAATGTGCTAAATTATAATTTTAAAAGTACTTACGTACATTGTGAGGAAATCAATATATAGCTATTAAAATACGTAATGTTTTAAATGGGCTTTAAAAGTTCAAAAAATAAAATGCCCCTTGAAAACTAGGTTTAAGGGAACTAAAAACTACTAGATTATTTAATAGGTGATCATCCAAAATAAAATATGTATAACAAGAGGAAACAATGTAAGGTTACAGTAAATATGGAATTTAAATATAGTAAGACAGTTCAACTGTCAGCAAAGTCCCTGTAAAAATATAATGAATGCTAGGATTATCAGAGATTTTTTTAATTTCATTTGTACTTGCCAAAAAAAAAAAAAAAACCACCCATAGAATAAAAAATACCAGTTTCTCTTGTAATTTGCATTCTTTACCACCACATTTCCCCTTCTGAAAGGAATTAAAGGAAAATTACTAAGATAGGTCAAGTAACTACAGAGGACAGCAAGTGATCAAAGAAGCCACAGAATGTAGGGCAATGCTTATCAGTATAACCAAGTGAATCAGGAGACTGAATGCAATGGAACAAATTTAGACATAAATTCACTGAGTTAGGAAAACCATCTGAAAACCTACACTGTGATCTATGGATTTACACAAATAGGTGCAGAACTGGAAAGTGGGAGAAGAAAACTGTATACCAAATGATTGCCTAGGAATTACCCAGTCTCATTATTTTTCCACTTTAAAACTTTCTGATCAGCTGAGCCCAGGAAGTCAAGGCTGAAGTGAGCAGTGACTGTGCCACTGTAGTCCAGCCTGGGCAATAGAGCAAGACCCTGTCTCGAAGAAAAAAAGAAAAAGAAAAAACAACATTATAAAACTCAAATATGGCCAGGCACGGTGGCTCAAGCCTATAGTCCCAGCACTTTGGGAGGCCGAGACGGGCGGATCACGAGGTCAGGAGATCGAGACCATCCTGGCTAACATGGTGAAACCTCGTCTCTACTAAAAAATACAAAAAACTAACCGGGCGAGGTGGCGGGCGCCTGTAGTCCCAGCTATTCCGGAGGCTGAGGCAGGAGAATGGCGTAAACCTGGGAGGTGGAGCTTGCAGTGAGCTGAGATCCGGGCCACTGCACTCCAGCCTGGGCGGCAGAGCCAGACTCCGTCTCAAAAAAATAAATAAATAAATAAATAAGTAAAACTCAAATATTTCTACCACAAAATTAAATAAGAGAATAGAAAAGTGAAGTTTCTAGCCAGGTGCAGTGGTTCACAACTGTAGTCCCAGCATTTGGGAGGCTGAGGCAGGCAGATCACTTGAGGCCAGAAGTTTGAGACTGGCCTGGGCAACATGGCAAAACCCCATCTCTACAAAAAATCAAAAATCAGCCAGGTGTCATGGAGCATGCCTATGGTCCCAGCTACTCAGGAAGCTGAGGCAGAAGGAATGGTTGACCCCAGGAGGTCGAGGCTGCAGTGAGCTGTGTTCATGCCACTGCACGCCAGCCTGGGTGACAAAGCAAGCACTTTTTTTTTTTTTTTCGAGATGGAGTCTCACTCTGTCACCCAGGCTGGCGTGCAGTGGCACAATCTCAGCTCACACAACCTCTGCCTCTGGGTTCAAGTGATTCTCCTGCCTCAGCCTCCTGAGTTGCTGGGATTAGAGGTGCCCGCCACTGTACCCGGATAATTTTTTGTATTTTTTAGTAGAGACAGGGTTTTGTCATGTTGGCCAGGCTGGTCTCAATCTCCTGTCCTCGGGTGATCCACCCCACCTCGGCCTCCCAAACTGCTGGGATTACAAGTGTGAGTCACCACACCAGGCCGGCAAGTAGTCCGTCTTAAAAAAAAAAAAAAAAAAACTACAGCAGCTTAGAGGATAAGAATTAGAGACTAGTTATCATCTGAACTCGCAAGATACTTACCTGTAAAAGAAGAGTTGTATGGTCATCCTCATCTTTCTACCAGAAATACTTCTGGGATGTTTTTATTCATGTATCCATTCATTTATTCATTTATTTAACAAATATTTATTCAGTTCCTATTATGCAAGGCTGTTTCCAACCTCTGAAGGCACTTAACTCAAGCCACGAGCCCAATTTCCTCTACTGCCCACCCCCAACTCCAACAGTTCAAGGGCAGTTAGTTAAAACCTTTCTGAATCAGAAGATAAGGGTAGTAAACCACAAAGAACAACACTACGGCCTGCCAATAAAACTAGCTAATTCCATTTAACCTGTTAAAATCCAATCAGAGAGAAAAATAAACCAAACGTAAGAAAATTTTTGCAATCTAAACAACTTTAGGATTTGACAGCATATCTAATATTCCAAAATAAATATATACAATTTCTTAACTGACATGCCATCTGCCAATAAAAGATTTAAAAGGTAATCTGCTACAAGTCTTCATTCTTAACACTAACCTTTCTTCATATGCTAACATGCACATTTTCTTCTTTACTGTGCCTTGCCTTTCCAAATAAATTTGTGTGTGTGTCTGTAACAGAGTGAGAGACAGACAAACATAGATACATTGGGTTTTCTTTTAATGTATTCACACCTTAAGGAAGAAGAAAGGCTGAGGTAGCAAAGGAAAGGGAAAAAGTAAATGGGATTATAAAAGTGATGGCTTAAAAAAACACAAATCACAAAACTGTTCTTCCTAGCAGCAATTCTCTAACACTCAAATTTGTCTTTCTAGCTATCTAACTCTTAAGAAAGTAATTAAGCATTTTTAAGTAAGTCTTAAAAAGCGCAGTGGCTCATGCCTATAATCCCAGTACTTTGGAAGGCCGAGGTGGGTGGATCGCCTGAGGTTGGGAGTTCAAGACCAGACTGGCCAACATGGTGAAACCCCGCATCTACTAAAAATACAAAAAATTAGCCAGGCATAGTGGCAGGTGCCTGTAATCCCAACTACTCAATAGGCTGAGGCAGGAGAATCACTTGAACCTGGGGGTGGAGGTTGCAGTGAGTCAAGATCACATCACTGCATCTAGCCTGGGTGACAGAGCTAGACTCCATCTGAAAAAAAAAAAAAAAACCTTATGTTTTAAAATAAAAAATAAAACAAATGCTCATGTTCCCTTCTAAAATGAGACCTATGAGAAAAGGTCCACCATGGAACTAGTAAAATCAAAATAACTATTTTATGTTAGTTCAGTCTATGTAAATTGTACTGTAAAGTTTTTGTATTTAGCATTTTAGCCAAGATAAAAATTTAATAAATACAGGTTGAAATCCAGAATTGCACATTTTTAATGGTCATATTTTTATATCATGTTGTTAGGAGGAAAAAATAAAATACCTAAGAATGATAGTTTAAAATCCAAATGATTCTTTACTATCTTACTACTCTAATCTTAAATCTACATTAAATTTTTCCCAGTATATTTAATATATATAACTAAAACATTTTAAATATATAAAAGTGCTTTTTTTTTTTTATGGTAGAGATGAGGGTCTCACTTTGTTGACCAGGCTGGTCTTGAACTCCTGAAAACTACACTTTTTACAATCACACAGGCAAATCTACCTAAATTATTTACAATGTAGAACTGAAAATAGTCTATTAAGAGTGCTTTCGGGTCATCAGAATCTTAAAATTATACATTAAAATAGCAGTTCCCAACCTTTATGGCACTAGGGACCAGTTTCATAGAAGACAATTTTTCCACAGAATGGGGGTCAGAGACGGGCAGATGGTTTCAAGATGAAACTGTTCCACCTCAGCGAGAGATGAGCGGCAGGCAAGCGAGCATTACCACCTGAGCTCCACCTCCTGTCAGATCAGTGGTGGCATTAGACCCTCAAAGGAGCACAAAGGAGGGATCGAGGTTGCGTGTTCCTTATGAGAATATGTACACAGACCTGAGGTACTATAGACTTGGTCAACTTTTGGCCTCCTTTTAACCATCATAGGATGCTAAAACATGGTCTGAAATAGAATATAGACAAATCTGACAAAATCTGTCAATCTGGTAAGATGGTTAAAATAAAGGGAAGGAAGTAGACTGCTATCCCAACTCTTTCCAAACCAATCACTGAAATCTCCAATATATAAACCAAAGCCATCATGCTAATTTTTATCATTCCATAAAGGGTAGCAAACGTACCATAAAAACAAAACAGAGATCTACTCATGTTGAGGTGACTGAAAACAAAGATTTTTACAGGCCTTTTTACTTGACGTAGGATGCCAAGGAAGCTTCTAACTGCAGAATAGAATACAGATCCCAAGGAAAAGCAGCAGCCCAAGGGGCAAGGAACTAAGAGGTAAAGCAGTAAAGAAAATGATACTTGTGCGATAGGTGAAAGGACAGAGAGGGAATCTGTGGAAATTTCCACCTTCTGCTAAAGAACAACAACAAAAAAAAATTATAGGATATTCCATTTGACCAACAATATACCCTGTGGGGCCAGGGAGTAGAGAAGCTAGCTGAAAACAGGCTCATTAGAGTCAAAATTTGACATGTCTCAGGCAAAATCATTCTTAAAATTTTGTTCCATATCATGTCTTCAGATTTACATAAGAATTTTCCTCATCCATAACCAACTAATTGGCATTTCCAGCTAGAAATAAGAACTTAAATTACATAGTGGTCCCAATGGAATGTAACAGACTTTGATTTGCAATTAAGAATATTTTACTCCTACTCCAGTAATGACAAGAGCAAAACAAAAATACACCAAGTCTTTCTCAAAGCCAATACAATAAGTATAGAAGAAATTGTGCTAATGCCTTAAAGGTTACTGAAAAGGTACTTTTGTGCTAATGCCTTAAAGGTTACTGAAAAGGTACTTAGAGAAGTATGCATATAAATATCTACCAGAAAGGATAAAAATACCAATCAGCAAGTTCATTCAGGCCAGGTGTGGTGGCTCACCTGCAATCCCAGCACGTTGGGAGACCGAGGCGGGCAGATCATTTAGGTCAGTCAGGAGCTCGAGAACAGCTGGGCCAACACGGCAAAACCCCACCTCTACTAAAAATACAAAAATTAGCCAGGTGTGGTGGTAGGCACCTAGTAATCCCAGCTACTCAGCAGGCTGAGGCAGGAGAATCGCTTGACCCTGGGAGACAGAGGTGGCCGTGAGCTGAGATCGCACCACTGCACTCCAGCCTGGGCGACAGAGTGAGTCTCTATATCTAAAAAAAAAAAAAAAACAGGCTAGGTGAAAAAACAGGCCAGGTGCGGTGGCTCACACCTGTTATCCCAGCACTTTGAGAGGCTGAGGCAGGCAGATCACCTGAGGTCAGGAGCTGGAGACCAGCTTGGCCAACATGGGGAAACGCCGCCTCTACTAAAAATACAAAAAATAGCCGGGCATCCTGGTGAGCGCCTATGATATCAGCTACCCAGGAGGCTGAGGCAGGAGAATCGCTTGAACCCAGGAGGCGGAGGTTGCAGTGAGCGGAGATCACATAGCTTCACTCCAGCCTGGGTGACAGGGTGAGACTCTGTCTCAAAAAAAAAAAAGTTCATTCACCTTGTTGAAAACTCTTCCTATAGTATCAAACCCAAATCAGCATCCATCATCATAGATTATTAGACTTCTATCTCAAATACACAAGAAAAAAATAATAAAGTCAAACCCTATGTATAAACCCATGGTGACCTCAGGCAATTTTAAATCCAAAATTATTTGAAGGGATAAAGAGTCAAATTGCCAGTGCCCTCAGAACAGTACAGGACACACTGGATCCCATTATTGAGCATGGTACTACTACATTCAACACACCATGGATATTATTTCATCAATTTCATATAAACTTTGGCAGCAGACTTTAAGTTCCTAGAAAATTGTTCCCCAAAGTTTTGTAACTTTAATTACAGTATAATAATTACAAGAAACAAATCACAGAGAGGGAAAGAAAACAAACATATAGAGGCCATGATGTCATTAGTTAAAATGACATATGAAAAAAATGCAAGAATGTTGATAATGATTAAAGCTGGTTGATGAGTTCATAGGTGTTCTTTTATGCTTTTGTGCATGTCTAAAATTTTCTATGAAAAACTGAGTATCAATTTTTTTTTTTTTTGAGATGCAGGCTCACTCTGTCGCCAAGCTGAAATGCAGTGGCACAATCTCAGCTCAATGCAATCTCTGCCTCTGTGTTCAAGCTATTATCTTGCCTCAGCCTCCCCAGTAGCTGGGACTACAGCCGCGCAACACCACCCCCAACTAATTTTTGTATTTTTAGTAGAGATGGCGTTTCCCCATGTTGTCCAGCATGGTCTCGATCTCTTGACCTTGTGATCCACCCACCTTGGCCTCCCAAAGTGCTGGGATTACCGGCGTGAGCCACCATGCCCGGCCATCAAATTTTATGAACAGTATATCAAACTCACCAAAATGAGTTTTTATTGGCTATTTATAAATTGTGGGGGGAGGGGGACATGGTAATTAGCATTAACTAAGTGCCTATAAAGTGTTTGTTTTCTTTTTGTTTTTGAGACAGAGTCTCGCTCTGTCACCCAGGCTGGAGTACAATGGCACAATCTCTGATTACTGGAACCTCTGCCTCCGAGGTTCAAGCAATTCTCCTGCCTCAGTCTCCCAAGTAGCTAGGACTACAGGCAAGCACCACCATGCCCGCCTCACTAATTTTTGTATTGTTAGTAGAGATGGGGTTTCGTCATGTTGGCCAGACTGGTCTCACACTCCTGACCTCAAGTGATCTGCCCTCCATGGCCTCCCAAAGAGCCAAAATTACAGGTGCGAGCCACAGCCCCCAAGTAGGTGTTCCAATATATAAGAACTCTATGGCCAGGCACGGTGGCTCACACCTGTAATTCCAGCACTTTGGGAAGCCAAGGCGGGCAGATCACAAGGTCAGATGTTCGAGACTAGCCTGGCCAATATGGTGAAACCCCACCCCTACTAAAAATACAAAAAGTAGCTGGGCATGATGGCACACGCCTGTAGTGCCAGCTACTCAGGAGGCTGAGGTGAGAGAATCGCTTGAACCCGGAAGGCAGAGGTTGCAGTGAGCCGAGATCGTGCCACTGCACTCCAGCCTGGGCAACAGAGCAAGACTCCATCTCCAAAAAAAGAGCTCTATGAGATAGAATCAGCCCAATTTTACATAAAAGAAAATTAAAAATCAAGAGAGTAAATTTAATCTTCCTCAAGATCATATAGGAGCTGAACTGAGACCCACAGCCAAAAAAAGAAAAAAGGAAATATAAAAGGAAGACAATGACTGGCAAAGGAGAAAAAAAAAAAACCTTTTTGGCACTAATATACAAAAGAAAAAATTAGAGAAATAAGCCAGGCATGCATGGTGGCTCATGCCTGTAATCACAGAACTTTGGAAGGCTAAGGTGGGATGATGGCTTAAGGCCAGAAGTTCCAGACTAGCCTGGGCAACAGAGCCCCCATCTGTATGAAAAAAAAAATTTTAATTAGAATTTAATTTTTTTTAAATTAGAGAAATACAATTTCCAGAAAATATCACAAGGTAAAAGATTCTTATACAAGTATGCAATATCAAATATTAAAGCAAAAAAAAGAAAAAATAGAACTGTATTTAAAAACCTACACTGTAAGGGTGGAAATCTTGGGGACTGGAATCCAGAGGAGAAATCCCATTTCAGCTATGATGTTAAACCAGTTGTGTGTGAGTATGTGTATGTATATATTTACATATATATATAAATTCACACATACACATCCATATCAAAACTTCCCTAAACCTGAATTTAACATACAATTTAAAATAAATTAAGAAAACGCTCTGAAAAGTGTCATTACGTACTTAACGTGGTATTCTATATTTATCATCCAGAAGAATTTAGCATATAATCCTTATATTTGAAGTTCACTGTACAAATATATTACTCCAACACTCCAGTGTTAAGGCAAGCATCTAAAAGTAATAATTTGCTGGGTATGGTGACTCCTGCCTGTAATCCCAGCACTTAAGGAGACCAAAGTGAGAGGACTGCTTGAGGCCAGGAGTGTCAGACCAGCCTGAGCAACATAACGAAACCCTGTCTCTACAAAAAAAACAAAAGAACTAGCCAGGTGTGGTGGCATGTGCCTATAGTCCCAGCTGCTTGGGAGGCTGAGGTTGGAGGATCGCTTGAGCCCAGGAGGTTGATGCTGCAGTGAACCGTGCTCACAACACTGCACTCCAGCCTGGGTGACAGGGCAAGACCCTATCACATGGCCAGGCACAGTAGCTTACACCTGTAATATCAGCATTTTAGGAGGCTGAGGTGGGCAGATCACTTGAGGCCAGGAGTTTGAGACCAGCCTAGCCAACATGGCAAAACCCTGTCTCTTACTAAAATAAACAAATTAGCCGGGCATGGTGGTGCACACCTGTAATCCTAGCTACTCAGGAGGCTGAGAGGCACAAGAATCGCTTGAACCAGGGAGGCACTGAATCCAGGACGGGGAGGTTGCAGTGAGCCAAGATCGTGCCACAGCACTCCAACCTGGGTGACAAAGTGAGGCTCTGTCTCAAAAAAAAATAAAAAGAAAGAAGAAGAGGAAGAGGAAGAAGACGAAGAGAAAGAAGAAGAAGAAACACCACCACAATTAAACACCACTACAAACTTACTAGAATAACTAAAATTTAAAACACTGATAATACTAAGTGCTGGCAAGGATGGAGAACAACTACAGCAACTACATTACTTGTAGAAATGCAGCATGCTACAGTCACTTTGGAAAACAGTTTGACCATTGTTATAAAGTTAAATATACATTTACCATACCAAGCACACTCTTCAGTATTCACCCAGGAGAAAAGAAAACATGTCCACACAAAGGCCTATAGGCAAAGGTTTGGGGTAACTTACCCAAAGTAACTGGATAAACAAACTGTAGTTACATCCATAGAATAGAATACAACTCAGCAAAAATAAAAGAAACAAGCTACTTAATTATGCAACGACATAGAGCAATCTCAAATGCAATTTGCTAAGTACAAAAAGCTAGTCACAAAAGGCTACTTGCTACATGATTCCATTTTTATTCAACATTCTGGAAAAGACAAAATAACAGGGACAGAAATTAGATCAGTGGTTGTCAGGGGATAGGGATGGGGAAGGCAGAAACGACCACAAAGGGGTAAAAGGGAACTTTTTGAGGTGGTGGAAATATCTTATATCCCAAATGTGATGGTGTAAGTTATATGACCATATACATCAATCTACACAACTCAAAAGGGTGAATTTTATTCTATGTAAATCATACCTTAATAAACCTGACTTTTAAGAAGATGACAAAGACGTAATCTCTGCCTTCAAGCTCATGATCTAGTGACAGAAATATATATAAACACATAATTTGAACTAGGTAAATGCTACAGTAAGTTATGAACAAAGTTCTGTGGTAGAATGGAGGAGGCACAAAGTGTCTTAGAGTGAGGCAAAGGATTCTCAGAGAAAATAACATGTAAGCTATGTCTTAAAAGTAACGAGGCCTGGCGCGGTGGCTCACGCCTGTAATCACAGCAGTTTGGGAGGCCAAGGCAGGTACAATCACTGAGGTCAGGAGTTCGAGACCAGCCTGGCCAACATGGTGAAACCCAGTCTCTACTAAAAATACATAAATTAGCCGGACATGGTAGCGCGCACCTGTAGTCCCAGCTAGTCACGAAGCTGAGGCTAGAAAATTGCTTGAATTCAGGAGGTAGGGGTTGCAGTCAGCCAAGACTGCACCACTGCACTCCAGCCTGGGTGACAGAGCAAGACTCCATCTCAAAAAAAAAAAAAAAAAGGTAACGAGCATGACGATGACAGACCAAGAAGAAAGAAAAGTACCCAAGTAGAGAGAACAGTTGAGAGAAAAACACAGAGGTATGTAAAGGCAAGATTAGCCATGTGAGAGACAGTAAACAAAGTGTAGGATGAGTTAGAATCTCAGAGGTCATGCCATACATGATAAGATTTATGTTTTAGAAACGTAAGTATAAATATCATGTGAGAAAATATATGGAGGTAATACGAATGACTGGCAGAGAACAAGAACAGTTCTGAAGGGTGTTACAATAATCCTAGAAAGAGATACCTGGGGTCTGAATTAAGGTTCAATTAAAAGGCTATTTAGTGAAAGACTACCTGTGGGAATGAGGAAGAAAAAAAAGTCAAAGTTAATTGAAATTTCTGCAAAGAACAAATGACGTCAATAAGGTGAGAAACATAAAAGGAAATACAGATTTGTTTGATAATCCAGGTTGGGGGAAAATCATCTGGCTTCCATTTTCCATCTACTAACTCTCTTCCTTCTAGGCATGCCTTCCCTAACTACAATTGGTATTTATTATGACTCATCTACTTGAACTATTTTATAAAATAACTATAAGAAGTGAAGGCAACACAGCAAAACCTCAGCAAAGTTTTTACACTGTCTTAGAGACAGCAGAATAGTTACTTCAAAAGTAAAAATAAGGCCAGGCGCAGTAGCTCACACCTGTAATCCAGGCACTTTGGGAAGCCAAGGCAGGAGGACTATTTGAGTCCAGGATATCAAGACCGTAGCCTGGGCAATATAGCAAGACTCCATCTCTACCGAAAAATGAAATTTTTAAAAAATTAAAAATAAGTTTTAAAAAAGAAAACACTGGGCAGTTTGGCTAGAGCATAATTATCAGAACAGATAATTAGAATTCCTGGTTTTTCAAAAATTTGGATTGTAATAAAAGGAAATTTCAATGTTCTATTTCAATTTTCAGCAGCAAATAAATGTGTACATACAGGAACTTAAAGAATAAAACATAAATGAAAATAGGAGAGGAAAGAATAAATTTAAATACTGCATAAGCTTTCCAACTTAAGTAACAGGTTCCAAATTTGTCTTCAAAAATCAATTATGTGACGGCTGGGCAAGGTGGGCTCACATTTGTAACCCCAGCACTTTGGGAGGCCAAGGCAGGTGAATCACCTGAGGTCAGGAGTTCAAGACCAGCCTGACCAACATGATAAAACCCCATTGTATTAGTCTGCTTTCATGCTGTTGATAAAGACATACCCAAGACTAGGAAGAAAAAGAAGTTTAATTGGACTTACAGTTCCACATGGCTAGGGAGGCCTCAGAATCATGGCAGGAAGCAAAAGGCACTTCTTACATGGTGGTGGCAAGAGAAAATGAGGAAGATGCAAAAACAGAAACCCTGATAAAACCATCAGATCTCATGAGGCATATTCGTTACCACGAGAACAGTATGGGGGAAACCACCCCCATGATTCAAAGTATCTCCCATGGGGTCCCTCCCACAACACACAGGAATTATGGGAGTACAATTCAAGATGAGATTTGGGTGTGGACACAGCAAAACCATATCACCCATCTCTACTAAAAATACAAAAATTAGCCTGGCATGGTGGCAGGCACCTGTAATCCCAGCTACTCAGGAGGCTGAGGCAGGAGAATCGCCTGAACCTGGGAGCCAGAGGTTGCAGTGAGCCGAGATCATGCCACTGCACTCCAGCCTGGGCGGCAGAGCAAGACTCTGTCTCAAAAAATAATAATAATTTTAAAAAATCAAGTATGTGAAATTTAGAATATATTGCCCCAAAGAAACAATATGACACTAAAGCATAGCTAAACAATACTAGGGTATTACACCAACCTGCTGAAGAACCAAGCCCACCACCATCACCACCACCACCACTACCACTACCACTACCAAAGTACAGTGTTTAGGAGAACAGGGTGCTCTGAGGCTGCCTGAGGTGCAACATCTTTTGTGACCTTGACTGGGGTAATTAATTCTACAAGTCTAATATTCCTCACCTTTAAAATGGAGATGATAAAATCACCTGCTCCGCAAGAGTTACTATGAAAATTAAAAGAGGGAATCTAAAGCACTTAGCACAGTCATTCATCTAACATGTATTTATTAAGCACCTACTACATGTCAGGTATATTTTAGGACCCAAGGCCCTGGCAGTGAAACAGTAAACAAAAAAGTAAGTCCCTACTCTTATGGAGTGTGTATTCTAATATAAGAAAACATGCAATAAAAAAAAAAAAAATCTGATGGAGTTAATGCTATGAAAATAAAGCAGGATATAAGAAATGAAGAGTAACAAGGAGAAGGATACTATTTTGGTAGTAGGAAAAGGTTCCTAATAAGGCCACAAATTTTAACAAAGACCATAACAGAATGAAGAAGAGGGTCATACAGAGAACTGGGGGAAGAAATCAGATCCATTTCTGGCAATATGGCAGACTAGATGCCCAGGAAAATACTTGTGATTCAGAATTTTTTAAAATGTTGAATATTAAACAAAATCAAAATAGTATTTTTCATGAGTGGCTGAGCTGAAACAAAGAAAAAACAACAAAGCATTGGTGAGCACTGAAACGAGCCTCTCCCCTGGGAGCATCCATCAATCCCCAGTGGCTTAGAAGTCAGTTTAAGGGACCAGTGAGAAGGACATAAAGGTTGGGACCTACACAAGGTGGGAAACCTGAAAAGCAGCACTCAGTGGACGAACTGCAGAGGGGGGTAAACAACATGCTAAACAGAGATCACAGGTGGCATATTTGCCTTTCCCAGTCTCAGTGGAAGAGAAAAAATGAAGTCACCCTTCTCTCACTCGTTTAAGGACAAAATTCATACTACCTATGTGGTCTAGAAAAACTCAAACTAAAAATTCAGTTTCAAGAGATTCTGGGTTGGAAGAGGCTAGAGCATGACAGAAGCAAACACCAATCCAGTCAAGAGGAGTACACTAAACCCAAGCCTCCAGTGATACTCACAAATAAAAATCCATGGAAGATAATCTCACAATTAAAAAGAAATTCACAAAATAATGAAAAAACAAGCCCCCAAGAATCAGCAGAACAAGCCTTTCAGAAACAGAAGAAACAATAAGGAATATGAAAATAATCAGATATATAATACAAAAATGTTAATGTTTAAGGAAACAAAAGATATCAAAAATATGACTGAGGAAAAGAAACTGTAAAAAACATGAAACATTATAATTGCTTATTGACAGTCATACAATTATATTATAATTGCTTATTGATAGTCATATAATAATTAGATATTTAAGAGGAGATCATTCTAGGCAAAGGAAAAAATAAGTTCAAAGGCCCTAAGGTAAGAGTATGCCTGGCTTGTTTTAGGAAGTACAAACGGGCCATGGCATCCAGAGTTGATTAAACAAGGAAGAAAAGTGGGAAGAAATGAGGACGAAGAACTGGTACTTAGTAGGTCACAAAATACCTCAACAAATGTTAGCTATTATCCCATAACTTCTGTTGGAAAATTTTGGATATTAGAAATAATAATGTCTTCTTTACCACTTCTGCATTAAATATAGAAGCCAGAGCAGAGCTACAGGGGATCTCAAGTAGGTTCAGAAGGAAATAAGAAAATATTCCTTTTCTATGAAGTGGGGAGAGTCTTCAGTAGAGGTCCCAGTGCAAAGGAAGACATCTGGGTCTTATGTGAGCAAGGTAGAAATGAAGTGATTCAGAAGATACACTTCTGGAAACAATAATGATCAACAACAACCAAAAAAAAAAAAAATTGAGATGAAATTACCATTTCAAAGTAGCAGACATTTCAAACTTGGGCATTAATTGGTAACCAGGACATCCTCACAGTACTCAAAAATTTCACAATTCAAATTAACGTTTACATTCTATGACAATGAGAATTTAGCATAAATGAAACTCCCAAAGATATGCCAAACTTTTTAACTATTCGATTTAATTCTCAACTTTTTCTAAATATTTTCAAAAGACACTAACAAGCAGCAAAATAGTACTAATTTGATTTTTCTTTTCTTCCATATTCCTACCCTCAGACTAAGGCATTGTCTAACAAACCCATGAATAAAACACAAGTAATACAGGTTAAGAATAATATTCATAAGCCACAACTAGAGGTATGATGAATCCCTAAATATTAAAGAGTTAGTCATTCCATTTTTTCCCAATTAGAAAAATAACAGAAAATTGACTGGTGGATATCTTAAATACATAGAAACTACCATGCACCACGTGACACATGAAGAAATAGATGCAAAGAATCAAAGTATGCACTGTTAAATCAATGATAAAGTTATAAAATAATTCATTTTCTCAAAGCTTATCACTCTTAACAAGGTTTGCAATTATCATAACCTAATACAATTCTTGAAAAATTTAGTTAAATTAGGTTCTAATAAAAGAACACAACTTACATTAATAATCACACAGTATAACATAGTACACACAAAATTCAAATTCAAACAACCTAAGTCCAAATGCCATCTTACTAACTATGGGACTTGAGCATCATTAATCACTCCAATCCTGTTTTCATGCTATAAATCAAGTTTACTAAAGTATGGCCCCATGGAGTTGTCACATGGAATAAATAAAACAAAGCCCTGTAAAACACATGTTTATCAGCAGACCCAGATATACACCCTGACTTACATCTAGGTTTCATTCTATTATAACCGGATCATAAAGCAAAGCATTAATTTCTTTTTTATTTTTATTTTATTTTATTTTATTTTACTTTAAGTTCTGAGATACATGTGGCATTAATTTCAATCTTTCCTTCTGAAGCACCACTTAAATAACTTGATGTGACTGTTCATGCACAGTGCACTCAGCACTATAGAATAAAGTCAGTGTCTAACAATAAAAACTAGAAAGATACTTGTGCAATATGTTATACTCAATGTAGAACTTGGCTAAACTGAAAATTTTCTGAAATACTGTACGTAAATTAAGAAGCAGAGCAGTCCCTACAAATAGAAATGGCTCCTGAAATTTTTATGTCAAAAGTCATCTTGTCAATTTATGTGTAACATTCAAGGGACTACCAAATGGTCATCATTTGACTCACTCAAAACTACTTTGTTTCAAAAGTTCATCCCCACACAGATAAACATGTCAAAGATGGTACAATTCACTAAAAATAGTCAAGTTCTCTGCTCATACAAATGGGATTTCTATGCAGGTTACTCGTATTCAATCTAAATGACTAACAACTCACAAAGACTTAAGACGATCCTGCAAGAAAGATGCCTAAGGGGAAAAAAAAGAATTAAGATAAAGTAGTATTTTGTTCTAGGCTGTTTATTTTAAGTGTGTAGCTGTTAGAGGAAAAAAAAACTTGACTTCCTTTACATTATCCTAAAACACTCTACAATTCTTTTTCTTTATAATCCTTTTTGAGACAGAGTCACGCTCTGCTGCCCAGGCTGAAGTCCAGTGGCGAAATCTCGGCTTACTGCAACCTCCGGGATCTCCAGGGTTCAAGCGATTCCCATGCCTCAACCTCTGGAGTAGCTGAGATTACAGGCATGCGCCACCACACCCAGTTAATTTTCGTATTTTTAGTAGAGACGGGGTTTCACCATGTTGGCCAGGCTGGTCTCCGACTCCTAACCTCAAGTGATCCGCCCACCTCAGCCTCCCAAACTGCTAGGATTACAACCGTGAGCCACTGCGCCTGGCCAGTCTATTAACTGTAAAAGCTATGAAAACTTTTTTTTTTTTCTTTTTTGAGATAGGGTCTCAGCCGAGCGCGGTGGCTCACACCTGTAATCCCAGCACTTTGGGAGGCCAAGGCGGGTGGATCACCTGAGGTCAGGAGTTCGGGACTGGCCTGACAGACATATAGAAACCCTGTCTCTACTTTAAAAATTACAAAATTAGCCGGGCGTGGTGGCGCATGACTGTAACCCCAGCCACTTGGGAGGCTGAGGCAGGAGAATCGCCTGAACCCAGGAGGCAGAGGTTGCGGTTAGCCGAGATCACGCCATTGCACTCCAGCCTGGGCAACAAGAGCAAAACTCCGTCTCAAAAAAAAAAAAAAGGGAGATAGGGTCTTATTGTGTCGGCCAGGATAGAGTACAATGGCACAATCATAGTTCGCTACAGCCTCACACTCCTGGGCTCATGTGATCCTGCTACGTCACCCTCTCGAGTAGGTAGGACTACTGGCACATACTACCATGTAGACCTGATTTTTTAATGTTTTTGTAGATATAGGATCTCACCATGTTGCCCTGGGTGGTCTTGAACTCCTGGCCTCAAGCAGTCCTCCCACCTGCGCCTCCCAAAGTGTTGGGATTATAGGCATGAGCTACCGCACCCAGCAGGAAAATTCACTTAATTACTAAAATTTTAAAATACCACCTCCACACATAAAATCCCCCATGAATAAATCTATATTTTGTTTTGGTAATGCCAGGTTGCTTTCTAAGACAACAATTGCTCATGTGCCTGTATGTATAAATACATGTAGGCATTTGGGAAAGAAGAAAAATGACTAATTTTCTCTTCCTACAATGTCTTCAGTGATCTACACTAGAACTCCATTATCTGAAATTAACTAAGGTATTCCTAGGCAGAAAAATCACTTGGTCAATTGTAGCCTAAGTCGGTCCTATATTTATTCAACGGCTATCATGTATTCATCACTTTGTTATACCTTAGACTTCCAGCAGATAATGAACTAACATAACCTAAAAAATTATCACTTTACAAATGCCTGCAAGTATTAGGTAAATATAACAAAAAATACTTTTCAATGTAGAACTGAGCTTGAGTTTGCAAAGAAAGAAAAAAAGGAAAATCCCCAAACCTAAAGTGAAGAAGAAACAGAAAAATAAGTATCTGAACTTCTATTACAACTGCTGAAGGGGCAAGAAAGAGGAAGCTAGTACTAGGGGGCTTGAATTTTATTTCCTTTTTAGAAACAAACAAAAAAAAGTATTTACTCAAGATGGGGAAGTAGAGATAAAAATCTCTACATAAATATGGGATCCTCAGAAGAAGGTTAACCCTCAGTAAAAAAGTAGATTCTTCCTCTCCCCCACAAAATAACTTCCCTGGCACAGGAAGTTACAAATAACTAGTCTTTGGCTGGGCTGCTGATTTCCTTTTTTTTTTTTTTTTTTTTTAATTCAACAGAGATAGGGTCTTACTATGTTGCCCAGGCTGGTCTTGAACTCCTGGGCTCAAATAATCTTCCTGCCTCTGCCTCCCAAAGTCCTGGGATTACATGCATAAGCCACCGTGCCTGGTCACTGTTGATTATTTTTAAGTTTCCTCTGAGATAGTAAAATTCTGGGATGTTATTCACATAGGTTTTGAAGTCCAAATTTACACTACTGGCATGAACAGCAAACCCCAGAGTGACAAATTTAAAACACCAGAAAAAAGAATTTCAGGTATAATATACCCCCTAAGGCTCCAGGCAAACTTAATCCATATGTTCTGGTAATAAACATTTCCTAAGCATATACTATGTGTCAAGTACCCTTTCTAGGGGCTACGGATGCAATAAGCAAAACAGACAAAAATCTCTACTCTTATGAAACATAAATAGTAGTCCCTCTTGATCTACAGGGTATACATTGCAAGACCCCTAGTAGATACCGAAACCACAGATAATACCAAACCCGATGTACACTATGTTTTTTTGTATACACACATACTTATGATAAAGTTTAATTTATAAATTAGGCACAGTAAGAGATTAACAACAATAACTGGTAATAAAATAGTACAGTTAGAACAATACACACAGTTCCCAACTTTTGACAGTTTGACTTAAAATTTTGCAACTTTATGATGGTGTGAAAGCAATAAGCATTCAGCACAAACCTCAATTTAACAATGGAGTTACATCCCAATAAACTCATTGTAAGTTGAAAAGTCAAAACTATCATAAATCAACAAGTATTTTCAACTTACAATATTTTCAGCTTAACAATAAATGTAAGTGCATCAAGTCAAGGAGCATCTGTATAATTCACAATTACATGGATAGAAGATTTGTACATACTGCAAACCTTATCAACCTCAGCATATGATTTTTTTTTCCTTGTAAGTCAAGAACTTCCACCTATTCACTTAAAAAAAGCACTTTACAATGTCTCTGTGTCATATCCAAATTGCCAACATCACTACTCTTTTCCCGGACATTACTATGTAAAATAAGGGTTACTTAAACACTGCAATACCATGACAGTCAATCTGACAGTGGAGAGGGCTGCTAGTAAGTGACTAAATGACAGGTAGCATATACATAGAGCATGGATATGCTGGACAAAGGGATGATTTGCATCCTAGGCAGGATGGAGCAGAATGCTTGAGATTTCATCACACTACTCAGAGCTGCACACAATTTAAAACTTATGAACTGTCAGGGACTTCATGATGGCTGACTAGAGGCATCTCCTACTTGCCTCCTTCACTAGGAATAACCAAAATAGTGAGTGATCACACTTGGAATAGATAATCCAAGAAAGAACACTGGAATTCAATAAAAAAATGACAAGAAACACCTAAAGCAAGGAAGGGGAGGAAAGCAAGACAGCCAGCTCGGCTGGGAGTCGAGACATGATCCCCACTGTGGGGAAAGAGTAAGTGAGAGACTCCCTGTGGTCCACACTCCCACTGTGGACTCCTGCAATTGTAGCCATTGGGGAGCCCCTAGGACCTCATGGAAACTAACATAGGGATCTGTCTGGAAATGGCGCAATAGCACTACTCCACTGAGGAAAATTGCACTGGGTCCCATAATCCCCCTAAGTCTTAAGCAGCTACAATAAGGCACCATTTTGACAACCCAGCCCACAACAGACTGAGCACTGTCCTGGGACACAGCAGCTGGTGCACAGGCAGAAGAAAGAAACAGGCTGCCACCACCAGGACTGAGGCACAAGCTGGGCATGTGTCCCCCACTGCTGACCCCCAGTAGCAGCAGCACAGCACAGCCACTGATGCCCCTCACCCAATCATTCCAGGGCCTGGGAACCACCCTGTCCCTGCTTACCACAGTAGGTGTCTGCACATATCACTGGGGGGCCTGATGACACGCCAGCCCAGCTTCACCAGGTGGACATTTTTGTTTCAACCATATAAAAACTATTTTAAAATATTTTCAAGAATATGTGTGTGAAAAGGGATGCTTTATAAAAGGTGAATATAACAGATTGGCTCAACTAGGTCAGTATGGGAAATAAATAGTTTTTCTATTAATTCACAAACAGGAAAAAAAACTGATTTTCCAGTTCCCAAATGATTTCTCAGTTTAAAATAAATCAATTCAAAGGTCAACAAAACTGTATGCTTGCGGGAAGCTAAATTATCAAGTCTGTCACTTCTAGGAAACTATAAAGTGTTAAAATTTAACCAATTCACCCAAATTTATTTTAATTATCATTAACATCAATATATAACCAACAATATCTACTCATGACAGCTAGTAAAATCCCAGCTTGCTTTTTTACAAAAATTGATAACCTGATCCTAAAATTCACACGGAAATGCAAAGGGCCCAGAATAGCCAAAACTGTCTTGAAAAAGAAGAATAAAGAGGTCTTCCCTATTTTAAAACTCACCAGAAAGCTTCAGTAATCAAAAGGCAATTTGGTACTGGTTTTAGAATAGACATAGAGATAAACGGAAAAGAATTGAGTCCAGATAAATCCTTACATTTATGGTCAACTGATTTTTGACAAAAGTGCCAAGGTAATTCAACGGGAAAAGAACAGCCTTTCAACAATTGGCACTCTTGCCGGGCGCGGTGGCTCACGCCTGTAATCCCAGCACTTTGGGAGGCTGAGGCGGGCGGATCACCAAGTCAGGAGATCCAGACCATCCTGGCTAACACGGTGAAACCCCATCTCAACTTAAAATACAAAAAATTAGCCGGGCATGGTGGTGCGTGCCTGTAGTTTCAGCTACTGGGGAGGCTGAGACAGGAGAATCGCATGAACCCGGGAGGCGGAGCTTGCAGTGAGCCGACATGGCACCACTGCACTCCAGCCTGGGCGACAGAGCGAGACTCCGTCTCAAAAAATAATAATAAAATAAATAATTAAATAAATAAAAATTTTAAAGAGATGATTTAAAGTATACGGAAGATACATGTAACTTACATGCAAATACTATACCATTTTATATAAGAGACTGGAGCTTCTGAAAATTGTGGTATCCACTAGGGGTTCTGGAACCAATCCCCCACATATCAAGGGGCAACTGTAATTACTTAACAAAAAAAAATCTTGAAAGTATGTATTTGTCACCAGCCCATGGGGAACACTATTCTTGAATTAAGTAGCACTGAACACCTTTAAATACCTGATGGAAGCCTTAAACTCAGCAGCAATTTCCTGAAAACATGCCAACATATATTAATTATTCTGGGCCTAAAAGTCTGACAAATTACTTTAAAATACAGATGAAGACAAAAGAAAATGGTTTTAAACTGCAACAAGAAAAATGTACAAGTTGACCTGAAGTTTGAAACACTTGACTACATTGGTATACTGTTAATCAAAACTTATCCGCAAAACAGACTTGCAAAAGAAATTATAAACAGGGTAGTAAATTTCAAAGTAATTTATAACAGACTAAGGTCAAGCTACATTAGCAAAGTTGGGAGGTAGCACTTAAGAAAAAACTCTGGGCCAGGCACAGTGGCTCACACCTGTAATCCCAGCACTTTGGGAAGGCCAAGACAGGCAGATTACCTGAGGTCAGGAGTTCAAGACCAGCCCTGGCCAACATTGTGAAACCTCATTTCTACTACAAATAACAAAAAAAGTAGCTGGGCATGGTGGTACACGCCTGTAGATCCAGCTACTGGGGAGGCTGAGGCACAAGAACTGCTTGAATCCAAGCAGCGGAGGTTGCAGTGAGCTGAGATCGCACCACTGCACTCCAGCCTGGGTGACAGAGTGAGACTCCCTCTCAATTAAAAAGAAAAAAAAAAAAAGAAAGAAAAAACTCTGGAAAAGTTATATGGCTCTACCATGTACCATTTGGACACCTCTGGAGGAGAGGAACTTGTTCAATTTTAACAGTATAAACTTTATTGTTTAAGTAGCTAATATTTAGGCCAGGCACAGTGGCTTAAGCCTGTAATCCCAGCACTTCAGGAAGCTGAGCCGGTGGATCACCTAAGGTCAGGAGTTTGAGACCAGCCTGGCTAACATGGTGAAACCCCGTTTCTATCAAAAATACAAAAATTAGTCAGGCCTCGTGGCACACGCGTGTGGTGCCAGCTACGTGGGAGGCTGAGGCAGGAGAATCACTTGAACTGAGGAGGCAGAGGTTGCAGGGAGGCAAGGTTGTGCCACTGCACTCCAGCCTGGGCAACAGACTGTGACTCTGTCTCAAAGAAAAAAAAAAAGACTATCAACTAGGAAATATTTAGGTACAGCAGTACTAACAACACTGAGATGGACTAATTTACATAATCCCAAGACTTTGGTTCCATTTTTTTTTTTTAGGGTGTTGCTCTGCATAATTGTAGCTCACTGTAGCCTCAAACTTCTGGGCTCAAGGGATCCTCCCACCTCAGCCTTCCAAGTAGCTGGGACTACAGGTATATGCCACCATGCCCAGCTAACTTTTTATTTATTTATTTATTTGTAGAGACAGGGTCTCACTATGGTGCCCAGGCTGGTCTCCAACTCTTGGCCTCAAGTGAACCTCCCAAAGTGCTGGGATTACAGGTATAAGCCACTGTGCGCAGCTGCTTCCAAAGATTTTCTTGAGTGGCCAAAACCCCAGATAATCCACAAAAGAGCATGAAAAGTATTTTAAGGGACAATGGAAGGGGAGAAACTACTACCTAATATTCTCAGCAACTTTCCCTGCCCTACCTGACAAGCGAATGATATTGAGAGGTAACTAACTGAACAGACTTTTCTCTCTCCTTCTATCCAGTCACCCACTATCCTGCAAATACGCAGCAGCTTTGAAGGACTTAATCAATGACCTTAAAATCTATACCATGTCTACAGTTCCAGGAAGCATATAAGCAAACTACTGCTATAGAATTTGGATTTCCTTTAATGATAAAAATGCAAATGACTCACATTTGGTCATCCACTCCAACACAGCACATTCTAAAGAACAGAAGTTTCAATCCTCCTTGTGTGTCTTCACACACAAACAACTAATTATGGATTATATTACTACTACAGATTTCTGTTTCTCATTGAAGGCATATGAAGTTTTAAGAAAGAATAAAAAAATCAGAAAGGAAATGTTTCAAGTCTATTTTGAGGTAAAGCAATCAATTTACCATTTATTTTCTTCAGACTTACATATGAAAGCCCACACACATGCATACACACAAGATCCCCAAAATGTTGATAACTGTTGAAGCTGCACAATGGATACCTAAGTTCATTATACTATTCTATTTTTGCATACATTTGAACATTTCCATAACATGCAGTTTTTTAAAATATGTATGTGTGTGTCTATAGATGTTTATAAGTAAACTCTCAATAAACTGACATAGAAATATCCAATTGTTCAAAGTTTTCATGCTCCAAAACTAAGTGAATATTTTTTTTTTTTGAGACGGTCTCTCACTCTGCCACCCAGGCTGGAGTGCAGTGGCACAATCTCAGCTCACAGCAACCTCCACCTCCTGGGTTCAAGCAAGCGTGTCCAGCTAATTTTTTTGTATTTTTAGTAGAGATGGAGTTTCACCATGTTAGCCAGGCCAGTCTCGAACTCCTAACCTCAAGTGATGTGTCCACCTTGGCTTCCTGCAGCGCTGGGATTACAGGAGTTGCACGCCCAGCCAGAATTTCATCTAGCTACTTTTTATTCTACAAGTTGTACTGCAGGTGACCAGACCATTAGTGAAGGTCTAGTGAAAGAAATAATTAACTGCCCCAGAATAAAACAAGCCTAACCTTGAAAAGAGGCAAACGAAAAGGTGCTAAACAGTTATTACAATTACTGCACGTTTATATTTGGTCCTGTTATCCTCTAACACAGGTGGGTAGGTAGAAAAGGGGGAAGTATTTTAGGGCCAGATTTCCTTTTGATTTTTTAAGTTGATGGGCAAGAGAGACTGGAATAAAGAAATCTAAAAAGTCTCCATTATAAATTATAACCAAGAGAGGCACAATGGCGCATGCCAGTAGTGCCAGCTACTTAGGAGACAGAGTGGGGAGAATCACCTGAACCCAGGAATTCAAGACTAGCCTAGGCAACATAGTGAGACCTCATCTCTAAATAAATAAATAAGTTAATGAATTAATTAAAGGTAGAATTGTATAATATATGAATTATACCTCATTTTAAAAACAATTTAAGCCATATACAGTGATGCATGCCTATAGTCACAGCTACTCAGCAGGCTGAGGCAGGAGAATAGCTTGAACCTAGGAGTTTGAGAACAACCTGGGCAACACACAGAGGCCTCATCCCCCTCCCACCCCCGCCCAAAAAAAGCATTCATAGCTCATCTTAGTGTAATCAGCAATTTCCAATGACTATGCTTTACTGCTAGACATGAATTTATAAAACACACAAAGATTATACTGTATCTGCTTCAATTCCTTTTTTCATATTGCCATTCAATTTTCACAAGATTACTTTAAATGTAATCCTAAATTCATCCCCAATTTAACTTTTGTTAGTCACATCTAAAAATAAAACTAGTCAAAATTAAAAATACTAACTTTGCAGCAAATTAATCTTGCATCAGTACTACAAACAAAAATTTTTAAACTTATTGTAGCAAAACATAACTTTGACTGAATCAAAGACATTAATTCTCAAGTCAAAAACAGGTCACAAGAATTTACTTAAAGTGGTAAAGGGAAACGCAGACTTAGGCACACATGCCAAGAAAAAAAAAAAAAATAGAGATAACTCCTCCGCTAGAACCTCCCCTCAATACTTTCACAGCAACAATTATTTCCTTAGCACAAAAGTGATGTGTTCACTTCCACAAAACCTGGATCATCTAAGTTTGCACAATTCCCTTCAATCTGAAAAATAGATGAAATTGTTTCATTTAGGTTAGTAGAATTTTGTGTCCCTATACATGAAAAAAGTCACCATCAGTGTGAGTAAAGCACATGGCTCCAGCTTCAAGGTCTTGTTCCCCAACCCACTGAAATGAGTATATGCTTATAAAATATTCATCGACTTACCAGGTTAAAGACAGTTTCTACAATGTCCCTATTGGATACTTCTCCAACTTCAACCAAACCGGTCAACACGGCAAATTTCATTCTGATGCCCCTGATGGGGAGCCCTGGTTTCAGAGACAATGCACCCCCTTCAGTAGGGGTTTCTTCTCTCCTTCCACCTCCCCCGTCATCACCTGTTGGTGGCGGGGAAGGGACACGATTGTCTTCGCTAGCCATTGCTAGCAAAAAGGACAACTCAGAGTCACCCTTGGACAGCAGTCGCTGCACTGGCAATGAGCACAACACACGCAATGCAAAACGAAAGGGTCTCTCTTCCAACTTGTGGAGAAACCCCAAAGCAGTTGATGTGGAAAGTCCTTGGCGTCGCCCTCCTCCTTTTGGAGAATATTTGTCCAATCTCTCTCCCCGAGGCTGACAACAACGCCAAACCCTATTGGAAGATTAAATATATGTTAAATAGGCTAGGTTTTGTTTTAGGGTTTTGAGGGGACAAGAGGGAAATAGTTATTGTCGGTCAAATAAGTTACTAAAGGCACCCCACTACTAGCCACCCGCTTCTCCCCGGCTCAAAGAGCTGGGTTCTGGGTGAAGGCAGGTCCAAGAGGCCCCGCACAGGCTCACTCCTCCCCCACTCTCGTGCAGGTTCTAGGCGCAGGGTAACCTCTCCTCACAGGTGCACCAGAAAGAGAAACTGTCGCGGAGAAAGGAGGGATCGGAGGAAAGAAGGGGGCCCACAAGCTATCACAGAGGTAGAAAGTTCCTCCTCACCCAGATACTCCGGACTCGTCCTCACCCCCCTCCCAGGAGCAGCGAGACGGAGGTGGCGGCGGAGATTCAGGGCAGGAAAAGGCGGGGGAAGGGGGCGGTGATTATTCTAAATGCTCGGCCCAGTGGGAGGAGTGAAGTACCTCTCTCAGGCACCTGAGATTCGACGGGAAGAGGCGGGGAGGTGTGTGTGGTGGCAGGAAGGGAGGGGAGCGGCCAGAGAAACCCGGCGGCGACCGCAGGGAGAGAAGGGAGGACAGAGAGGTCAGTGCACCTGGTCGCAGCCTCCAAGTTTCCCTAGTCCGCTCCCCGGGAGTCCGCGGCTGCACAGAACTCCATGGCTTCCTGGCCCGCCCCGCCCCTGCGCTCAGCCTTTGCAAAAGCAGCCGCTGCTGGCGCTACGGACGCCGCGGCTGAGGCTGCTGCGAGTGGTGAGGATGCTACTGCCACAGCTAGCCCCGCCACGGCTCGCGCGGCTTTCCTGTGCCCACTGAAGCTGCTCCCGGCCGCCATGACAGCGCCGAGGGCTGCCGGGCGCCGCGTGCGCGTGCGCGAGCGCGCGGGGCGGGAGGGCGCGAAGGCGGAGGCAGCCGCGCGGCGGGGGCGCGGTGAGGGCGCGCGGACGGCCTAGGGGGCCCAGAGCCAGCGGGAGCGCTGGGCTCGGGCTTCCGGCTGCACTAGGCGCTAGGGCGCGCACCCAGTGGGAGCGCTGCTCTAGTAGCACACGGTGTGTTCGCGGCCCGGCTAGGAGAGACCCTTGCGTTCGAGGGCCTATACTTCCCCCCCTCCCACTCTCGGACCTCGGAAGGTGCTTCTGCAAGTCCTGAGGCGGGGATTCTGGCGCTCCTGCTGTTGTTAAGTTACCGTTGGGTCCCTTGGCGCGGAGGGAACCCGCCCCGCGTTGCCAAGGTGTGTCATTGTACTTGCAGAAGAACACCTGAGGGACCTCTACGAGCCAGAGAGGTGACGGCGCTGGAGCCAGTGAGGCTGCTGTCCCTGCCCAATGGGAGCGAGGAGTCCCCACCCCTGGCTGCTTTCAGCTGCTGCCCGCCCGCCGTTCTCGGCGGAGACTCGGAGATTTCCACTGGGATGTCTCGGCAGCTGCCACCATTCGGGAAGGGAGGGGAGGGGACCGAGTCGACGAGGAACGGGAAAGATTCCTTTCTTTGCAGCTGCCGCCCCACCAAACCTCTCCTACGTTCATTCTAGGGAGAAGATTCCTGAGACAGCTGCTACAAACAGCGTGGAGACAGGGTTCATTGTGCCTGTAGATCTCCGAAGGGTTTTTTTCCTCTCGTGATTTTCCAGTGTGAAGATTACGCTCGCGTCATTCTCAGAGTAGATCAAAAGATATATTAAGTAGTACAGATAGCTCTTCATACTCAGTGTCCCTTCTTTCCACCCGCTATTAACAGTAAAGCATTCTTCCTAGTGAGTGAAAAATAAATTTAGAGGAAGCTGGTTTTTCACCCACGTGTATCCTTTGAGGTCAAAGGGCCTTTTTAAAAATACTCCTAGCTCCTGAAATGAAAGTGAAGTAAAAAGTGGGATTAAACAAAGGAAGAATTCTGGAAAAGTTAGGAAAAAATTGTAGTGGTTTGAGAAAGTTGCCTGAAGAAAAAGTTATTTGAGATGGCCTTGAAAAGTGGACAGAAGCCAGGCGCGGTGACTCACGCTTGCAATCCCAGCACTTCGGGAGGCCGAGGCAGGTGGATCACCTGAGGTCAGGAGTTAAAGAGCAGCCTGGCCAATATGGTGAAAACCCCCGTCTCTACTAAAAATACAAACATTAGCCGGACGTGGTGGTGCATGCCTGTAGTCCCAGCTACTCGGGAGGCTGAGGCAGGAGAATTGCCACTGCACTCCAGTCTGGGTGACAGAGCAAGAGCGAGATTCTGTCTCAAAAAAAAAAAGACAATTTTAGCTCTCACATGGAAATTTGGGAAGAAAAAGGTAACAGACACAAGAAGCAAGGGAGGGCTGGGTGCAGTAGCTCACACCTGTCATCCCAACACTTTAGGAGGCTAGTGCAGGAGGATTACTTGAGACTAGCCTGGACAACAGCAAGACCCGTCCTCTTTTTTCTTTTTTTTTTTTTGTTTTTTTTAAACGGAGTTTCCGTCTGGTTGCCCGGGCTGGAGTGCAGTGGCGCAATCTCGGCTCACCTCAACCTCTGCCTCCCGGGTTGCAGCGATTCTCCTGCCTCAGCCTCCCTAGTAGCTGGGATTACGGGCATGGGCCACCAGGCCCGGCTAATTTTTGTATTTTTGGTAGAGACAGGGTTTCACCATGTTGGCCAGGCTGGTCTCAAACTCCTGACCTTAAGTGATCTGCCTGCCTCAGCCTCCCAAAGTGCTAGGATTATAGGTGTGAGCCACTATGCCCGCCCAAGGTCTCTATTTATTTAAAAAAGAAGCAGAAGAAGAAAAGGCAAGGGGACATTTTCTTTAGAAAAGTGTTACACATTTTAAAAATACTAAGATGAATTCAACTGCACCAAATCTCATGTGGTTGCAAATGTTTGTTAAAGATTTGTTTTCTATAAGTAGACTTAGATATTCCAGAGATGAGGCAGACATCTTTCTGACGATCCGAATTGCCGATATACATTTCCAAAGTAAAAGGCAACATCAGTGGCTTCCCATTTCTGAAATCTCTGAAAAACTAAACACCTCAAGTTTGTTTCACATCATTAAATAAGTAAGTCTGGAATAAGGGGGAATAGGGTGTGCCTGCAGAAGAGACACAACTTTCACTTGACCTTTCATACCTGTGTTTTGAAAGTGAGGCATTAATCCATAAAAGGCCTCTCATAGGATTTTGTCTCCTCAGATGGGGCAAATGGTATGTTAATATATCTGTCATATAAGTGCTAATTAAGTATTTGTTAAATGAATAAATATCTTCCATTAAGAAGCAGATGATAGCCGGGCGCGGTGGCTCACGCCTGTAATCCCAGCACTTTGGGAGGCTGAGACAGGCGGATCGCGAGGTCAGGAGATCGAGACCATCCTGGCGAACACGGTGAAACCCCGTCTCTACTAAAAATACAAAAAATTAGCCGGGCGCGGTGGCGGGCACCTGTAGTCCAGCTACTCAGGAGGCTGAGGCAGGAGAATGGCGTGAACCTGGGAGGCGGAGCTTGCAGTGAGCAGAGATCAAGCCACTGCACTCCAGCCTGGGGCACAGAGCAAGACTCTGTCTTAAAAAAAAAAAAAAAAAAAGAAGCAGATGATAATAATGAAAATGCCCCCAACACAGAGTGATCACAGTCTAAATGATCCGGGGCTAAGGTTTGTAGCTTATGAGTTTGCAAGCTCACTGTTAATGCTGTTCTGCTGATGAAACAATGAACACAGACAATTAACCAAATATTTCTAAATGCCAGATACAGTGGCTCCTGCCTGTAATCCCAGCACTTTGGGAGGCTGAGGCAGGCAGATCACCTGAGGTCACGAGTTTGAGACAGCCTGGCCAACATGGTGAAACCCCATCTCTACAAATACAAAATTAGCCAGGTGTGGTGGTGGGTGCCTGTAATCCCAGCTCCTTGGAAGCTGAGGCAGAAGAATCGCTTGAACCCAGGAGGCAGAGGTTGCAGTGAGCCAAGACCATGCCTTTGCACTCCAGCCTGGGCAATAAGAGTGGAAACTCCATCTAAAAAACTATATACATACATATGTGTGTGTATATATATATACACACACACACAAATTGTCAACTATTCATAAAAATTTTTTCAACCTCTTTGCCCATGGTTAAAACAAAATAGTTGGCAAAAATTGGAGGTTCACTGCAGAAAGAAGCATAGAGAAGGTAGAAGGGGGAACTGTTCACTTCTAGGCAAGCCAGCTAAAATGCAATCACTAGGCCTAGATGCGGTGGCTCACACCTGTAATCCCAGCACTTTGGGAGGCAGAGGCAGGTGGATCACCTGCGATTGGGCATTCAAGACCAGCCTGACCAATCTCTACTAAAAATACAAAATTAGGTGGTGCATGTCTGTAATCCCAGCTACTCGGGAGGCTGAGGCAGGAGAATCGCTTGAACCCGGGAGGTGGAGGTTGTGGTGAGCCGAGATTGGCCACTCCAGCCTGGGCAACAAGAGCATAACTGTGTCTCAAAAAAATAAATAAAATGCAATCACTGTGGACTATTATTTAGGTGTACAACATAGAATCTTGGAATGCTTCCAGATGAACTATCTGCCTATCAAATCTTAAGCTCCTTTATAGCACAATACTTTGCACATTATAGGTATTCATATTATTTGGATTGAGTCGAAACTCTAAAGTTACTTGCTTTAATTTTTCTCACCTGAAAGCCCTTGTCTGGGTCTACATAGCTATTAGCAGTGAGAGGCAGGAAAATCCTGTTAAAAATGGGTATCTTGGCCAGGCACAGTGGCTCATGCCTGTAATCCAAGCACTTTGGGAGGCCAAGAGGGGAGGACTGCTTGAGACTAGCCTGGCTATCATAGCAAGACCTCATCTTTACAAAAAGTTTCAAAAATTAGCCAGGCATTGTGGAACACACCTGTAGTCCCAGCTACTGGGGAGGCTGATGTGGGAGGATCACTTGAGTCGAGGAGTTCGAGGCTGCAGTGAGCTGTCATGGTGCCACTGCACTGCAGCCTGGGTGACCAAGCAAGACCCCATACCAAAAAAAAGTAGGGGGAGGCCAGACGAGGTGGTGGCTCATGCCTGTAATCCCAGCACTCTGGGAGGCCAAGGTGGGCAGATTGCTTGAGCTCAGGAGTTCAAGACCAGCTTGGGCAACGTGGTGAAAACCCGTCTCTACAAAAAATACAAAAATTAGCCAGATGTGGTGCTGCGTGCCTGTGGTCCCAGCTATTTGGGGGTCTGAGGTGGGAGGATCACTTGAGTCCAGGAGGTAGAGGCTGCGGTACGTCAAGATCACATCACTGCACTCCAGCCTGGGTGACAGAGCAAGACCTTGTCTCAAAGAAAAGGGGTTGGGGGGGAGGTATCTTAATATGGAAAGCAGTTTTACAATTTGTTTATATCTTCAGCACTATTAATGGAAGTTTTCTAGTCAAAAGCCTTCATATGAACTATCAGCAGATGAATTTATAGGACTATCCTACCTGTATCCCTGTACCATAACCCCCGCCCCCACAAAAAAAAAGAAGGAAGAAAAAAATACCACCTATAAAGCCAGGCTCAAGTTTTCCATCACCATCTAATTTGTATATCACTCTAACAGTATCTTGACACAATTAAAGACTAAAAGTTTTCATAATGTTCCTTGTCTTCAACATACACTGACATCTTTCAGAAAAAAAGAAATACATAGTGGATTCAGAACAGGAAACCTTCTGCGTAACTCAGAGTAACTCAAGCAAAGAGAAAGTAATTTCATACTGAAATCGAGAAGATTATTGATCTGTAAACCCTTACCTATATGCAAAGAAAAAACGTTTTCAGAACAAAGATGGGATGGAATTTTCTTTCTACTGGAAAATCACCCAATCCACCCAATTGTAACTTTCCTAGAGTATAGATTAAATGATAACTTAGGGGAAAAGCACTACCTACATGATTTGCTCTATACCTGTTTGTGTATCCCTGGACTTGGAGTTTCTTAAATTATTAAGCATAGCTTATGATATCTTAGGCTGGAAATGCATGGCAATGGTTTTTTACTCCTTCCTAGGAGAAAGTCAAACATTGCTTTTACTATTCATTAAATCTTACTAATGTTAAATAAGACTTCAAATGTTAGTAGCCTTTATTAATGACATTTTCATGGGGCATTCGACACTGGGAACAATTATAATTTAAAGGAAAAATACATTACCTATTTATAGTTAGAAACTCAAAGTTTAACATTAAAAGTTAATGTGGCTGGGCACGGTGGCTCACTCCTGTAATCCCAGCACTTTGGGAGGCCAAGGCAGGTGGATCACTTGAGGTCAGGAGTTCAAGACTAGCCTGGCCAACATAGTGAAACCCCATCTCTTCTAAAAATACCAAAAAAAAAAAAAAATAGCTGGGCATGGCGGTGCACTCCTGTAATCCCAGCTACTCGGGAGGCTGAGGCAGGAGGATCATTTGAACCTGGGAGGCAGAGGTTGCACTGAGCCACGATGGTGCCACTGCACTCCATCCTGGGTGACAGAATGAAATTGTGTCTCAAAAAAAAAAAAAAAGAAAAAAAGTTTATGTGATTATTTAGGTTCAAAATGATCCACATCAACTTACTATATCTTGTACTTTTTTTTTTTTTTTTTTTTTTTTTTTTTTGAGATGGAGTCTCGCGCTGTCACCCAGGCTGGAGTGCAGTGGCCGGCTCTCAGCTCACTGCAAGCTCCGCCTCCCGGGTTCACGCCATTCTCCGGCCTCAGCCTCCCGAGTAGCTGGGACTACAGGCGCTGCCACCTCGCCCGGCTATTTTTTGTATTTCTTAGTAGAGACGGGGTTTCACCGTGTTAGCCAGGATGGTCTCGATCTCCTGACCTCGTGATCCGCCCATCTCAGCCTCCCAAAGTGCTGGGATTACAGGCTTGAGCCACCGCGCCCGGCTTATCTTGTACTTTTTGTGTGTGACGGAGTCTCACTCTGTTATCCAGGCTGGAGTGCAATGGCGCCATCTTGGCTCACTGCAACCTCTGCCTCCCAGGTTCAAGCAATTCTCCTGCCTCAGCCTCCAGAGTAGCTAGGACTACAGGCATCTACCACCATACCGAGCTAAATTTTGTATTTTTAATAGAGACGGGGTTTCACCATGTTGGCCAGGCTGGTCTCGAACTCCTGACCTCAAGTGATCCACCCACCTCGGCCTCCCAAAGTGCTGGGATTACAGGAGTGAGCCACATGCCCAGTGAGACATTTTTAAAAACATTTTTTCCCTTGTGTATGTCACACAAAGGGTAGAGACTTTGAAAAGGGCAAGTTCACTTTCAGCAAACGTACTAGCCAAAACATACCTTTTAAGACATAAAATATTAATGCAGTACTTGGTGTAGTTGATAAGGTGGTAGACCAGTTGGTTGATTTGTCTTTTCTATTTTTCCCTTCTCTATTTGGCTCTTAAATAGGTAGACCATTTGCAGTGTTCTCTTATGACAGTAAAATAATGCTATTAGACTGCAATGAAATGTTGCACCACCACACCACCCTGCCTTTGCAATCTATATAAGTCCATGTCACTAGAATGACTGTTGGCATTTATCAGCTAAGTTCTGAATGGCTTGTGCAGTTGAGGTCTCTGAGAGGTCAGTGCATCACCTTAAAGTGGTAGGTTTCCATTTCCATCAGTAGGATAAAGGTCGGAGTTCACACAAGAAATGAGACACCAGGAGGTTGACTTTAAGCAGACACGAAAGGAGATTACTTTTCCTAGCCCTCATTCTCTGGGGTTTGAATGCTAAATTACTTACTAGTACTCTAAGTAAAGAGAGAAAGATAACTTCTGTCATGTGGTAGCATGCTTGGAACATTCCCTCTTGGAATACAATCTACCTGGAGAAGCCACATGGAGAACAAATGAGCCCCATCAGTTAACAGCCCCAGCTGAATTCCCAGTCAACAACCAGCTACCTGCCATGACATGAGTAAGTCATCTTGAATATTCCAGCCTTCAGATAACAGCAGCCCTAGCTGTTGGGGGTGCAGAATTGAACATGGGTCTAGTTAATCTACACAGAGTCTTGGGTTGTTTCCATATAGAAGAGATATAAAGCCAAAACATCAGGTGAAAGAGATTATCTAGTTTTATTCCTGACCATGTTACTTCGTTGGGGGGGGTTGGGCGGGAACCATATTCCTTTTGTTTGTTCAGAGTAAAAAGTTTTAAAATGTTCCAGCCTGGTCACAGCTATGCTGAAATCCAAAGTACTCATAATTGGGCCTGCATGTTAAAGAGGGTGAGGTGATACCCCTGTATTTAGCCAGAGATTTTCAAGGGAAAGGGGAATTTTGTGGGGTCATGTTTGGGGTTATAAGGTCCACAAGGAATTTTCCAAGGAGGTTTTTCCCTTTGTTGCTAACTGAGAAGACCTGGGTTTAATTTTATTAAAGGAAATATCCATTTCCTTACAGAAACGCCATATGATTATCTTTGCTAAGAAATATGTACAAGTTCAACTCCACTAATAAAGGAATGTAAATTAAGATAGTTTGAGATAACATCGTTGCCTCTCTCATTGCAAATATTTATAGTATCCAGTGTTGGCAAAGGGGAAATGAACACTCTTATTTACTGCAAATGTACAACATCACTGAGAGGCATTAATACACTGCACTTCCACTCTTTTTTTTTTTTTTTTTTTTGAGACAGAGTCTTGCTCTGTCACCCAGGCTGGAGTGCAATGGCATGATCTCAGCTCACTGCAAGCTCCGCCTCCCAAGTTCACGCCATTCTCCTGCCTCAGCCTCCCGAGTAGCTGGGACTATAGGCGCACACCGCCATGCCCAGCTAATTTTTTTGTATTTTTAGTAGAGACGAGATTTCACCGTGTTAGCCAGAATGGTCTCGATCTCCTGACCTCATGATCTGCCTGCCTGGGCCTCCCAAAGTGCTGGGATTACAGCCGTGAGCCACTGCACCCGGCTGCACTTCCATTCTTAAGGTATATTCCAGGCATAACCAGGTAGCTGAAAGATACAATTAAAATCACTTTCATTTTATAATTATTTATAATTTCAAAAACTTAGAAACAATCTAAATGTCTAATACACACAAAGAGAAGTTGTACATTCTGGTCCTTCCATACAGTGGGCATTGGAGGTAGTTAATGGACATAGAAAAGTTTCATGACGTATTCAATCAAGGGACTCAGCCTAGCCAACATGGTGAAACCCCGTCTCTACTAAAAATACAAAAATTAGCCATGGGTAGTGGCACACACCTGTAATCCCAGCTACTTGGGAAGCTGAGGCAGGAGAATCACTTGAATTGGGGAGGCGGATGTTGCAGTGAGCCAAGATTGTGCCACTGTACTCCAGCCTGGGCAACACAGCAAGACTGTCTCTAAATAAATAAAGGGACTCTTCTTCAAGTGATGTGCCATTGATAATGTGGTACCAAATAGGACCAAAAAATATTTAAAGCAAAAAGAAATTCACTCACTCACTTAAGTCATTCCAGAAAACATTTGTTTAGCATTCTAATGTAGCAGGCGTTGCATTAGACATTTAGGTTAAGAAGTAAAAAATTCAGTCCCTGCCTTAAGGACTCAATTCAGTATGTTAAGCCTATGAAAACCTAAAAGACAGACTTTCAAGAGAAGGTGATACCAGACATGAATTTTAAGGAATAACTAGGAATAAGCCAGATGAAAAATTTGGGGAAGGTTATTCCAGGATATGAAGTCCCCAGAATGGTTGAACATTTTAACCTTAGAAGACAACTGAATTCAATATGACTCTTAAATAATTAGGTTGTTCTTCTAGATAGAACTATAGAGCATTAAAAAGGTTGCTCTGTTTATATGTGTTGAAAAATGCATGCTATCACCCCCACTTAGGTTACACTCTTTATTTTTTATTTTATTTATTTATTTTTGAGACAGTCTCCCTCAGTTGCCCAGGCTGGAGTGCAGTGGCGCCATCTCAGCTTACTGCAGCCTCCACCTTCCGGGTTCAAGCAAATCTCATGCCTCAGCCTCCCAAGTAGCTGGGATTACAAGTGGGCACCACCATGCCCAGCTAATTTTTTTTTTGTATTTTTAGCAGAGATAGGGTTTCATTATGTTGGCCAGGCTGGTCTCGAACTCCTGACCTCAAGTGATCTGCCTGCCTCAGCCTCCCAAAGTGCTGGAATTACAGGGATGAGCCACTGGGCCCAGCCACACTCTCTTTATAGGCACTCTTCCCTCCCCCTGCCACCCCATTAGAGACGAGAGTCTTGCCGTGCTGCTCAGGGTGGTCTCAAACTCCTGGCCTCAAGCGATCCTCCCACTTCGGCTTCCCAAAGTGCTTGGAACTGTGTAAGTCACGACAGCAGCCTATAGGCACTTTTTATGTATAAAGAACCTGAGTTTGGGTAACTCCGATCCCATGACATTAAATAGTATTGTGATTACTTAAAATCTCAACATAATGTTTTTTACCCTTGCACAAAGGAGAAATGGAACTGACCCTGTGCTTACACAATAGGCTGCAGAAAACAGATCATCTCGAATACTTGGTTTTTTTAATGAATGAAAATTATGTGGCTGGGCATGGTGGCTCACACCTGTAATCCCAATACGTTGGGACGCTGAGGCCAGCAGATCACGAGGTCAGGTGTTCGAGACCAGCCTGACCAACATGGCAAACCCCGAGGTTTCTACTAAATTAGCTGGGTGTGGTGGTGGGTTCCTGTAATCCCAGCTACTTGGGAGGCTGAGGCAGGAGAATGGCTTGAACCCTGGAGGCAGAGGTTGCAGTGAGCTGAGATCGCGCCTCTGCACTCCAGCCTAGGAGACAGAGCGAGACTGCGTCTCAAAAAAACAAACAAACAACAACAACAACAACAACAAAATATGTTAGCGTAATGAAGACCCCATGCCAAAATTATAATTGTTACATGAAAATGGTGAGTGATCACTCTCTCCCCAGCAGGGCCTAGGCCGCCACAGCTGAGAGACAGACACTCATGGCGAATGGGACCGCTCTTCTCATTCTGCCTTCCTTCGGGCCCCCTAGTCTCTCCTCCCCGCCCATGGGAGGTACATGGGAGGCAAGGGTGCAGAATCTGGTCCAACATCTCTGCCCCCGTCCTCTGTCTCATGGCGTCGGTGGGGTGGGGGGGAGTCCTCTGATCCAGTTTATTCATTTATTTTTATTTTTAAAAATGTTGGGGCCAGGCGCGGTGGCTCATCCCTGTAATCCCAGCACTTTGGGAGGCCGAGACGGGCGAATCACCTGAGGTAAGGAGTTTGAGACCAGCCTGGCCAACGTGGAGAAGCCCTGCCTCTACTAAAAATACAAAATTAGCCAGGTGTGGTGGCGCATGCCTGTAATCCCAGGACGGAGGCTGAGGCAGGAGAATCGCTTGAACCCAGGAGGCGGAGGTCGCAGTGAGCCGAGATCGCGCCATTGCACTCCAGCCTGGGCAACAAGAGAGAAACTCCGTCCAAGAATAAATAAATAAATAAATAAATAAATAAATAAATAAATAGGCAGGACACAGTGGCTCACACTTGTAATCCCAGCACTTTGGGAGGACAAGGCGGGTGGGTCACCTGAGGTCAAGAGTTCAAGACCAGCCTGGCCAACATGGTGAAACCCCAGCTCTACCAAAAATACAAAAATTAGCAGGGCGTGGTGGCACATGTCTGTAATCCCAGCTACTAGGGAGTCTGAGGAAGGAGAATTGCTTGAACCTAGTAGGCAGAGGTTGCAGTGAGCCCAGATCTCACCACTGCACTCCAGCCTGGGCGACAGAGTGAGACTCCAGCTTAAAAAAATAATAATAATTTTGTTTTCAAAAAACAGAAAAGGGAAAAAAAAAAAAAGGTGAGTCTGGGAATGGCAAGCAGGTTGTTAATGGGACTTGACTAGAGATGAAGCTAGAGGCCAGACGAGGCAGCTCACGCCTGTAATCTAAGCACTTTGAGAGGCTGAGGTGGGCAGATGGCTTGAACCCAGGACAGCCTGGGCAACATGGCAAAACCCTGTCTAAAAAAAAAAAAAAAAGCCCAGCATAGGGTCACATGTCTGTAGTCCCAGCTACTGAGTACTCGAGAGGCTGAGGTGGGAGGACAGCTTAAGCCTGGGAAGTCTAGGCTGCAGTGAGCCATGAAGGCGCCACTGCACTCCAGCCTGGGTGACACGAGACCCTGTCTCAAAAAAAAGAGAGATGAGGCTAGAGAGGTGGGAGGGACCACTGTAAACCTGGCTTTGGACTTCCAGACTGGACTCTACCCTGAAGGCAACCTGCTGCCTTTAAAGGATTTCAATCAATAACATAACAGGATTTCACTGGCCCCTTAAGAAAATCCCGGCCGGTCGGGGTGGCTCACGCCTGTAATCCCAACACTTTGGGGGGCCAAGGCAGGCAGATCACCTGAGGTCGGGAGTTCGAGACCAGCCTGACCAACATGGAGAAACCTTGTCTCTATTAAAAATACAAAAAATTAGCTGGGCGTGATGGCGCATGCCTTTAATTCCAGCTACTCAGGAGGCTGAGGCAGGAGAATCGCTTGAACCTGGGAGGTGGAGGTTGTGGTGAGCCGAGATCGCGCCATTGCACTCCAGCCTGGGCAACAAGGGCGAAACTCTGTCTCAAAAAAAGAAAATTACTAGCAGCTACCCAAGCCCCACTATATATTTGGGTAGAATCATCCATTATACAGAACTGATGGAGTGCAGTGTTTACATTATTCTGTAATTTGGATTTTAAAGATGAAAAATTGTGTGGGATGAGATGATTAACATATTTTCATTGCAGAAGGAGGCTTAGTTTTAGGCTTTTTTCCTCAGAATGTTGAGAAACCAAAGATTAAGAAAAATGTCATCTTGGGCCAGATGCGGTGGCTCACACTTGTAATCCCAACACTTTGGGAGGACAAGGCAGGTGGGTCACCTGAGGTCAGGAGTTCAAGACCAGCCTGGCCAACATGGTGAAATCCCAGCTCTACTAAAAATACAAAACTTGTATTTTTAGATACACTATCTTTAGTGAGGAGCTGTGTATAAGTATTATTTAACTGTTAAGCAAATACTTGAAACATATTTGGAAGATTCATGTTGCTGTGTGTGGCACATCATCCTACGAAACTGGTGTGACACAGTCCTAGAAAAATATATGGTTGCCTTTGTCATACATGCAGCCAGCCTCAAATATAGAAAATGACATCTTGAAGCTGTAATTCCCCAATTCTGTGGGTCTTAATCTTGAGTCATTAGATTCACCTGGAACCTTAAGCATCACCTGATAGAGTTTATAAATGCTAATACCTGATAGGTGCAGCACCAACATAATACGCATGGAGGTCTTGGAATCATTTACCAAGAAGGTCCTGAGCACAGAAGTTGGTGAGATGGCAAAGCAATATATGGAGAAAAGCCTTTTGGTTCCAGACCATGTGATCACACGCCTAATGATGTCCAAGCTGGAGAATAGGCCTGGCCAGCACTGGCTCCTCGATGGTTTTCCTAGGACATTAGGACAAGCCGAAGCCCTGGACAAAATCTGTGAAGTGGATCTAGTGATCAGTTTGAACATTTCATTTGAAACACTTAAAGATCATCTCAGCCGCCATTGGATTCACCCTCCTAGCGGAAGGGTATATAACCTGGGCTTCAATCCACCTCATGTATATGGTATTGATGATGTCACTGGTGAACCATCAGTCCAGCAGGAGGATGATAAACCTGAAGCAGTTGCTGCCAGGCTAAGACAGTACAAAGACGTGGCAAAGCCAGTCATTGAATTACACAAAAGCCAAGGAGTGTTCCACCAATATTCTTCTGGGACGGAGACGAACAAGATCTGGCCCTACGTTTATGCACTTTTCTCGAACAAGATCACACCTATTCAGTCAAAAGATGCATATCGACCCTGCCCAGTGGAAGAACCAGGAAGATGTGGTCGTCCATTCAATTGAGTGTGTAGTATTGATGCTGTGTCCAAATTAGAAGCTAGCTGAGGTAGCTTGCAGCATCTTTTCTAGTTGAAATGGCAAACTGATAGGAAAACAAATGAGTAGCAAGAGTTCACGAAGAGGCCCTCCTCTGCCTTTCAAAAGGAAGGTCACCTACACATGTTTAAGGTGTCTCTGCACATGTCTCAAGCCCTTCACAAGAAAGCAAGTACAGTGTGGGAATCCTCAAAAACCATGAGAAGTCTAAGTATTTAGCTACATAAATGTTGTAAGATCATATCTTATGTATAGAAGTAATAAGATCGTTGGAATTACTGGACAAATTGAATAGTTAAGGTTTCTATTCAGGACAATAAAGTGTATTTTGAAAGTGTTGCTAACTATTGATGCTGACAGGGTCTCACTCCTATGAGTGACCCAAACATATTATAAATAGGTGGTAAAGGGAATGCAGCCGGTGGGGTTGAGCAGAATGTTATACTAGCTGTGCCTGGACTGAGTATAACAGCTTTATGATTATGGGAAAACAAAATCTTTATTTTTTTTTCTGTTCCAAAGATTCATCCTATGGGGTGGCCATAAAGTATAGAATTAGACACTAATATTTTGTCATTCATTATAACATAATATCAATAAACCATTTGTTAAAATAAAAAAATAAAAAAATAAATGCTAATACCCAAGTCGATCACATCAGAATTTCAACTGGGACCCAGACAGATATCAGATATCAGTGTTTTTTGTTTTGTTTTTTTTTTAATATAGCTTTCTAGGTAACTCTTTTTTTTTTTTTTTTTTTTTTTTTGAGACGGAGTCTTGCTCAGCCGCCCAAGCTAGAGTGCAGTAGTATGATCTCGGCTCACTGCAACCACCGTCTCCCAGATTCAAGTGATTCTCCCATCTCAGCCTCTGAGTAGCTGGGATTACAGGAACCCACCATCATGCCTAGTTAATGCTTGTATTTTAATAGAGACAGGGTTTCACCATGTTGGCCAGGTTCGTCTTGAACTCCTGACCTCAGGTGATCCGCCCACCTCAGCCGCCCAAAGTGCTAAGATTACAGATGTGAGCCACTGCACCCAGCCAAAGTTTATTTCTAAATCAAAATGTGGTTAGTAGGGCACGGTGCTCACATTTGTAATCCCAGCATTTGGGGAGGCCAATATAGGTGGATCCCTTGAGGCCAGGAGTTCAAGACCAGCCTGGCCAACATGGTGAAACCCTGTCGCTACAAAAAATCCAAAAAATAGCTGGGGCTGGGGGCAGTGGCTCACGTCTGTAATCCCAGCACTTTGGCAGGCAGAGGTGGACGGATCCACCTGAGGTCAGGAATTTGAGACCAGCCTGGCAAACACGGTAAAACCTCATCTCTACTAAAAATGCAAAAATTAGCCAGGTATGGCCGCACATGCCTGTAAATCCCAGCTACTCGGCAGGCTGAGGCAGGAGAATCACTCAAACCGGGGAGGCGGAGGTTGCAGTGAGGCAAGATCAGGCTGCTGCACTCCAGCCTGGGCAACAGAGTAAGACTCTGTCTCAAAAAAATAAATAAATAAAATAAAATAGAATAAAATAAAATTATCCAGGCATGGTGGCGCACCCTGGTAATCCCAGCTACTCATGAGGCTGAGACACAAGAATCACTAGAAGCCAGGAGGCGGAGGCTGCAGTGAGCTGAGATCTCGCCACTGCACCTCAGCCTGGGTGACACAGCAAGACTCTGCAAAAAAAAAAAAAAAGAAAAGAAAAGAAAAAAGGTGTGGTTAGTAAACAAGAAATTATCATTTAGGAAAATGTACTCTAATTTCCAGAATCTAAATGAGATTAATGGAAGTTCCATGATCAGCAACTACAGAAAAAATTATATTATGTTGTACAGTAAAATTAGAAGGTCTTTATTCCTCTGCTAAATTAAACCTTTTAAAATAGGTTGTTAGATCATTTTACTTAAGTGTTTAAGCTTTACAAAATATATATTTCACTTATGTCATTTTAACTAGTTGAGAAAAATCTGATGCAGAAAGTAACACATAGCAGTACTGATCTAGTTTTAGTTCCATGAGTCATAATCGTAGAAGCTCGGAAGACGAAAAAAAGAGAGAGAGAGAGAGAGAAAATCTATTGAATTGAGGCCCTGGAAAAATGAGGTAAGACTAACTTAAATGGAAACAAGTTTGGTAAGCCACCTCCAGACTATGGTACACGTTTATTACATTCAGCCTTTGTGTTGTGTTCTTTACAGATGGATGAGAATTAAGAAAAGAATATAGGCTGGGCGCGGTGGCTCACGCCTGTAATCCCAGCACTTTGGGAGGCCGAGGAAGGCAGATCACCTGAGGTCAGGAGTTCGAGATCAGCCTGACCAATATGATGAAACCCCGTCTCTACTAAAAATACAAAAATTAGCCAAGCGTGGTGGCATGTGCCTGTAATCCCAGCTACTTGGGAGGCTGAGACAGAAGAATCCCTTGAACCTGGGAGGCAGAGGTTGCAGTGAACCGAGATCGCGCCATTGCACTCCAGCCTGGGCAACAAGAGCAAAACTCTGTCTCAAAAAAAAAAAAAAAAAATGTAATTTTCCTCTTTTTCTAATTCTCCCTCAGCCATTATTAACCAATAACCAAGGTGGTAGCATACAAGGTGAACAGAACAATTGAGCATATTACTGTTCTTTTCCTTTTTTTTTTTTTTAAGTTCCCAAACATTTGACTGTTAAATATTTGGAAACCAAAGTGAATTCACTTTTTTTTGGTACTGCTAATTTAATTTGGAATTGTGATAATTCAGCAAGCTAGGTAAATATTACCCTTGCAATAGGAAGAATGAAAGAAGACCACAGCCATATCCCCTAAGGTTTCAATTCCAAATGCAGAGATGAGTGCAACTGCCTGGCTGGTGTGAAGAACAGATGGTGACCAGGCAAGAATAAAAGCAAAGAGACCGTTTAAGACAACACTTAAATAGTCTAAGCAAGGTGGAGGCTGAAAAGAAAAAGAAAAGGATTCAAGATATATTTTGTTGAGCGCCGTGGCTCACACCTGTAATCTCAGCAATTTGGGAGGCAGAGGTGGGCGGATCGCTTGAACTCACAAGTTCAAGACCAGCCTGGGCAACATGGTGAAACCCCCGTCTCTACAAAAAAAAAATACAAAAATTAGCCGGGCATGATGGTGCTAGCCGGTAGTCCCAGCTACTCAGGAGGCTAAGGTGGGAGAATCACCTGAACCCAGGAGGTCGAGGCTGCAGTCAGTCAAGATGGTGACACTGCACTCAAGGCTGGGCAACAGAGTGAAAACCTGTCTCAAAAAAAAAAAAAAGAAAGAAAAGAAAAGAGCACCAGGCCGGGCGCGGTGGCTCAAGCCTGTAATCCCAGCACTTTGGGAGGCCGAGACGGGCGGATCACGAGGTCAGGAGATCGAGACCATCCTGGCTAACACGGTGAAACCCCGTCTCTACTAAAAAATACAAAAAACTAGCCGGGCGAGGTGGCAGGCGCCTGTAGTCCCAGCTACTCCGGAGGCTGAGGCAGGAGAATGGCGTAAACCCGGGAGGCGGAGCTTGCAGTGAGCTGAGATCCGGCCACTGCACTCCAGCCCGGGCGACAGAGCAAGACTCCGTCTCAAAAAAAAAAAAAAAAAAAAAAAAAAACGAAAAGAGCACCAATGGGATCTGTTACTGTATTGGAAATGAGGGAGTGAGGAAGAGTGAAAAGGAAGGAACAAAAGATAGCTTCTAGGTTTTTGACTTGAGCAAGTGGGGAGAATACACCAGTGACTGAGGTGTTCCTGACGGGAGTTGAGCTAGAAGAGGACAAGCAGTGAAATCAAGGAGCAGCTTCGCTTGCTTACCACTGACCAGGCTCTGGAAGGCATTTTAAATTTCTTTATCTCTGTGTTAGATGGTAAAGAGGAGACTCAAGACCAAGCCTGGGGCTCTTTGAAAGGTAAATAGGGGTGCTCAGAGGAGAAGGAACTAGGAGATTGAGAAAAGAGGGGCCAATGTGATAGACAGAAAATAGGAATGTGAAGTTAGGGAAGCCAAGGAGGAAAGTGACTCAAGCAGGAGGAAAATGATCAGGATGTGATTGTGCTTACTCATGTCCCTGGTGAGTATGATAATTGCTAATGGAAAGTTATGAGACATATCTGTACTGGTGACTGCACCTGGGAAAGAGCATGTATTTGTGCTACAGCGACATTCACATGCTCAGTTTTCCCCTCCACCTTTCCCCACAAAATGTTCGTTATATGTCAGGAAACTGATGACAGCACATTTGTTATTTCCCTTAACTATATTTCTTACCTCTGCTTTAAATAATATTGAGAGATCTTACATAATTGCAAAAGCAATGCATGTTAATGAAGGAAGTTTGGGAAATGTAGAAAAGCTCAAAAATGAAAGAAAAAAACACACCCAAGGGGCCGGGCATGTTGGCTCACGCCTGTAATCCCAGCACGTTGGGAGGCAGACACAGGCAGATCATGAGGTCAGGAGTTTGAGACCAGCCTGACTAACATGGTAAAACCCCATCTCTAAAAAAAAAAAAACACAAATATTAGCTGGTTGCAGTGGTGCGCACCTGTAATTCCTGCTACTCGGGAGGCTGAGGCAGGAGGATCACTTAAACTTGGGAAGTGGAGGTTGCAGTGAGCCGAGACGGCACCACTGCACTCCAGCCTGGGCAACAGAGTTGAGATTATGCACAACATACTGTACCCTGCTTTTTTTCATGTAAAAATATATCATTAACATTTTCCATGTCACTTGTGGGATTTGGGGGTTTTTTTGTTTTTGTTTTGTTTTGTTTTGTTTTTTGAGATGGACTCTTGCTCTGTCACTCAGGCTGAAGTGCAGTGGTGCAGTCTTGGCTCACTGCAACCTTCGCCTCCTAGGTTCAAGTGATTCTTCGGCCTCAGCCTCCTGAGTAGCTGGGACTACAGGCACCCACCACCACGCCCAGCTAATTTTTGAATTTTTAGTAGAGACGGGGTTTCGCCATATTGGCCAGGCTGGTCTCGAACTCTTGGCCTCAAGTGATCCACCTGCCTTGGACTCTCAAAATGCTAAGATTATTATAGGCGTGAGATACTGCGTCCAGCAACTTGTGTTTAAATATTAATTGTATATAATATAACTGTAAATAACTATATTAATATATGACTAAACCATAATAAATCAATTTAAGCAATCTTCTATTATTTAAATTCAAGTTTTTTCCTGACGTTTTGCTATTATAAACATCATGAAATTGTGTACTAGTTACCAGCATAGGCTTTAGCACCAGCACATCTGGTGCTACTACCATGACTTACTGGCTGTGTATTTATGAGAAATTATTGAACAAATTATTGAAGTTTCAGTTTCCTCACCTATAAAACGACTATACTAAGAGGGCCAGGCATGGTGGCTCACGCTTATAATTCCAGCACTTTGAGAGGCTGAGGTGGCAGATCACTTGAGTTCAAGAGTTCAAGACCAGCTAGGGCAACATACGGAGACCCCCGTCTCTAAAAAAAAATACAAAAATTAGCCACTCATGGTGATGCACGCCTGTAGTCCCAGCTGCTTGGGAGGCTGAGGTGGGAAAGCCACTTGAGCCCAGGAAGTTGACGCTGCAGTGAGTTGAGATGGCACCACTGCACTCCAGCCTGGATGACAGAGCAAGACCCTGTCCCCACCCGCCCCTCCCCAAAAAAGGGAAAAAAGTCTATACTAAGAATACCCATGGTGAGGATTACAGGTAAAGCACTCACCATGATACTCCAAAAGCAATTATTGCTTAATAAATGTAAGCCATTATTAGAGTAATTAAGGCATAACTGCATTTTATTTTATTTTATTCTATTCTATTCTATTCTATTCTATTTTATTTTATTTTTTGAGACGGAGTTTCACTCTTGTCACCCAGGCTGGAGTGCAATGGCACGATCTCTGCTCACTGCAACCTCCACTTCTTGGGTTCAAGCGATTCTCCTGCCTCAGCCTCCCAAGTAGCTGTGATTACGGGTGCCTGCCACCACACCCAACTAATTTTTTGTATGTTTAGGAGAGATGGGGTTTTGCCATGTTGGCCAGGCTGGTCTCAAACTTTTGACCTCAGGTGATCCGCCTGCCTCAACCTCCCAAAGTGCTGGGATTACAGGTATGAGCCACCACGCCTGGCTGTATTTTACATTTTTTGAAAAAATTATAAGTTTTTCCAGACTGGGCGCAGTGGCTTACACCTATAATCCCAGCACTTTGGGAGGCCGAGGCAGGTGGATCACTTGAGGTCAGGAGTTTGAGACCAGTCTGGCCAACATGGTGAAACCCCGTCTCTACTAAAAATACAAAAATTAGCCAGCGTCGTGGCGCATGCCTGTGATCCCAGCTACTCAAGAGGCTGAGGCCGGAGAATCACTTGAACCCAGGAGGCGGAGGTTGCAGTGAGCTGAAATCATGCCACCGCACTCCAGCCTGGGCGGCAGAGCGAGACTCTGTCTCAAAAAAAAAAAAAAAAAAAAAAAAAAAAAAAATTTCCAATCAATGTATCTGTTTAGTGTTCTATTTGCCAGCCAATCTGGTTAGCCTTTGGAACATCCATATAATCTTTGATTCAGTCGCAAATTCCATTAATTTCTTGGATCAAAAGAGGGAACTCTTGACAATGATTTCTTGTCTGCTCACTCAGACTGTTAGTTTCTATGAATCAAAAATACTTGTTTTTTTCAGAATCAGATCTCTAATGCAACTCTTTCAAAACACATAATAAGTACTAATCTTTCAAAATATGTCAAAAAAGAATCTAGAACTAAACATAACAAACTAGTACAAACTTCAGCTCTGCCTGCTCAGTTACCACTGTTGCCTGCTTCCTCTCTGTCACTTTTTTTTGTAGGTAATGAAAGGAGAGAAGGCTAAGCAAAGTTCATACCACATCTAGTGAGAAGAATAAAGTTACCGAATTCCATTCTGCAGAATGCACCACCCCAACACCCTAGACCCTCCTCTAGCACTCCCACAACTGCTCATAGACTACAAACCGCACTCAATTTCCAGTGTTATAAAATCCTTTTGCTCTAATACCAACAAATAATTATTCTGACCTCCTTTGTAGAGAACTGAGTTCTCACTTATGTCTTGGTCACTTTTTATTAATCACTGAAAATTCTTCAGGGTTCCTACATGTGAGCTATTGGAATCAGAAAGTTTTGGTCAGTAGATTTTTTAGACAAAAACGGGAGAAGCCAGAAATCTTTCCCACCCCACAAAAGGACTGTTTTGTGGATTGTAGGCTGTCTACTGTGGTCCCTTTGTGCTTGGTTCAGTGTGCCATGGAAACTAGAGACAGTACAGGTACTTTGTGTTTACACAGCCTTCATTTCTATTTACAAAATCTCTTTGTAGAGTTTGCAAAGCTTTTTTTTTTTTTCACTGCTGCACCTGTTGATCCAACTCTAACCATCAGCCAATGAACAGTAAGATCTCAAGCCAGTTTCTGATGGGAGAAGTGGGAGGCGTACCCATCAGACTGGTTCAACCGCCTGAAGATGACTAATTACCCCAGTTTAAATTAAAAAAAGAAAGAGAGAAAGAAAAAGAAATAAAAGAGAAAGATGGTCAGGTGCAGTGGCTCACACCTGTAATCCCAGCACTTTGGGAGGCCGAGGCAGGTGGATCACCTGAGGTCGGGAGTTCGAGACCAGCCTTACCAACATGGAGAAACACCGTCTCTACTAAAAATACAAAATTAGCCAGGCATGGTGGCGCATGCCTGTAATCCCAGCTACTCAGGAGGCTGAGGCAGGAGAATTGCTTGAACCCGGGAGGTGGAGGTTGCAGTGAGCCGAGATCACACCACTGAACTCCAGCCTGGTGACAGAGCAAGACTTTGTCTCAAAAAAAAAAAAAAAAAAAAAAAAAAAAAAAAAAAAA